>NC_061514.1:344969154-345072718 GCF_022539505.1 Lolium rigidum | reverse complement strand
GATACTATTGATATGAAGGAAGGTAATATTAAATATCAATTTCCTCTCAAGAAAGGTATGGAACACTTCCCTAGAAAGAGAATGAAGTTACCTTATGATTATATTATTAGAACAAACTATGATGTTGATGCTTCGTCTCTCGATGTTACTTGAGATACACTTTCTGTGCCTAGGCGAAGGCGTTAAAGAAAAGCGCTTATGGGAGACAACCCATGTTTTTACTCCAGTATTTTTGTTTTATATTTGTGTCTTGGAAGTTGTTTACTACTGTAGCAACCTCTCCTTATCTTAGTTTTGAGTTTTGTTGTGCCAAGTAAAGTCTTTGATAGTAAAGTAAGTACTAGATTTGGATTACTGCGCAGATTACTAGATTTCTTTGCTGTCACGAATCTGGGTCTACCTCCCTGTAGGTAGCTCAGAAAATTAAGCCAATTTACGTGCATGATCCTCAGATATGTACGCAACTTTCATTCAATTTGAGCATTTTCATTTGAGCAAGTCTGGTGGCCTAATAAAATCCATCTTTACGGACTGTTCTGTTTTGACAGATTCTGCCTTTTATTTTGCATTGCCTCTTTTGCTATGTTGGATGAATTTCTTTGATCCATTAATGTCCAGTAGCTTTATGCAATGTCCAGAAGTTTTAAAAATGATTGTGTCACCTCTGAACATGTGAATTTTTATTATGCACTAACCCTCTAATGAGTTGTTTCGAGTTTGGTGTGGAGGAAGTTTTCAAGGATCAAGAGAGGAGTATGATGCAATATGATCAAGGAGAGTGAAAGCTCTAAGCTTGGGGATGCCCCGGTGGTTCACCCCTGCATATTCTAAGAAGACTCAAGCGTCTAAGCTTGGGGATGCCCAAGGCATCCCCTTCTTCATCGACAACATTATCGAGTTCCTCCCCTGAAACTATATTTTTATTCCGCCACATCTTATGTACTTTGCTTGGAGCGTCGGTTTGTTTTTGTTTTTTTGTTTTGTTTGAATAAAATGGATCCTAGCATTCACTTTATGGGAGAGAGACACGCTCCGCTGTAGCATATGGACAAGTATGTCCTTAGGCTCTACTCATAGTATTCATGGCGAAGTTTCTTCTTCGTTAAATTGTTATATGGTTGGAATTGGAAAATGCTACATGTAGTAACTCTAAAATGTCTTGGATAATTTGATACTTGGCAATTGTTGTGCTCATGTTTAAGCTCTTGCATCATATACTTTGCACCCATTAATAAAGAAATACTTAGAGCTTGCTAATTTGGTTTGCATATTTGGTTTCTCTAGAGTCTAGATAACATCTAGTATTGAGTTTTGAACAACAAGGAAGACGGTATGGAGTCTTATAATGTTTACAATATGTCTTTTATGTGAGTTTTGCTGTACCGTTCATCCTTGTGTTTGTTTCAAATAACCTTGCTAGCCTAAACCTTGTATCGAGAGGGAATACTTCTCATGCATCCAAAATCCTTGAGCCAACCACTATGCCATTTGTGTCCACCATACCTACCTACTACATGGTATTTATCCGCCATTCCAAAGTAAATTGCTTGAGTGCTACCTTTAAAATTCCATCATTCACCTTTACAATATATAGCTCATTGGACAAATAGCTTAAAAACTATTGTGGTATTGAATATGTACTTATGCACTTTATCTCTTATTAAGTTGCTTGTTGTGCGATAACCATGCTTCTGGGGACGCCATCAACTATTCTTTGTTGAATATCATGTTAGTTGCTATGCATGTCCGTCTTGTCTGAAGTAAGAGAGATCTACCACCTTTATGGTTGGAGCATGCATATTGTTAGAGAAGAACTTTGGGCCGCTAACTAAAGCCATGATTCATGGTGGAAGTTTCAGTCTTGGACATATATCCTCAATCTCATATGAGAATAATAATTGTTGCCACATGCTTATGCATTAAAGAGGAGTCCATTATCTCGTTGTCCATGTTGTCCCGGTATGGATGTCTAAGTTGAGAATAATCAAAAGCGAGAAATCCAAAATGCGAGCTTTCTCCTTAGACCTTTGTACAGGCGGCATGGAGGTACCCCATTGTGACACTTGGTTAAAACATGTGCATTGCAAAGATCCGGTAGTCCAAGCTAATTAGGACAAGGTGCGGGCACTATTAGTATACTATGCATGAGGCTTGCAACTTGTAAGATATAATGTACATAACTCATATGCTTTATTACTACCGTTGACAAAATTGTTTCATGTTTTCAAAATAAAAGCTCTAGCACAAATATAGCAATCGATGCTTTCCTCTTTGAAGGACCATTCTCTTTTACTTTTATGTTGAGTCAGTTCACCTATCTCTCTCCACCTCAAGAAGCAAACACTTGTGTGAACTGTGCATTGATTCCTACATACTTGCATATTGCACTTGTTATATTACTCTATGTTGACAATTATCCATGAGATATACATGTTACAAGTTGAAAGCAACCGCTGAAACTTAATCTTCCTTTGTGTTGCTTCAATGCCTTTACTTTGATTTATTGCTTTATGAGTTAACTCTTATGCAAGACTTATTAATACTTGTCTTGAAGTACTATTTATGAAAAGTCTTTGCTTTATGATTCACTTGTTTACTCATGTCATTACCATTGTTTTGATCGCTGCATCCACTACATATGTTTACAAATAGTATGATCAAGGTTATGATGGCATATCACTTCGAAATTATCTTTGTTATCGTTTTACTCGCTCGGGACGAGCGGTAACTAAGCTTGGGGATGCTTGATACGTCTCCGACGTATCGATAATTTCTTATGTTCTATGCCATATTATTGATGATACCTACATGTTTTATGCACACTTTATGTCATATTCGTGCATTTTACGGAACTAACCTATTAACAAGATGCCGAAGTGCCGGTTCTCGTTTTCTGCTGTTTTTGGTTTCAGAAATCCTAGTAACGAAATATTCTCGGAATTGGACGAAATGAAGACCCGGGGGCCTATTTTGCCACGAACCTTCCGGAAGACCGAAGAGCATACGAAGTGGGGCCACGAGGTGGCCAAACCACAAGGCGGCGCGGCCAGGGGGGCCCGCGCCGCCCCGTGGTGTGGGCCCCTCGTCAGCCCCCCGACTCGCCCTTCCGCCTACTTAAAGCCTCCGTCGCGAAACCCCCGAGGCGAAAAACCACGATACGGAAAACCTTGCGAGACGCCGCCGCCGCCGATCCCATCTCGGGGGATTCCGGAGATTTCCTCCGGCACCCTGCCGGAGGGGGATTCATCTCCCGGAGGACTCTACACCGCCATGGTCGCCTCCGGAGTGATGAGTGAGTAGTTCACCCCTGGACTATGGGTCCATAGCGGTAGCTAGATGGTTGTCTTCTCCTCATTGTGCTTCATTGTTGGATCTTGTGAGCTGCCTAACATGATCAAGATCATCTATCTGTAATACTCTATGTTGTGTTTGTCGGGATCCGATGGATAGAGAATACCATGTTATGTTAATTATCAAGTTATTACATATGTGTTGTTTATGATCTTGCATGCTCTCGGTTACTAGTAGAGGCTCTGGCCAAGTTTTTGCTCTTAACTCCAAGAGGGAGTATTTATGCTCGATAGTGGGTTCATGCCTGCATTGACACCTGGGACAGTGACAGAAAGTTCTAAGGTTGTGTTGTGCTGTTGCCACTAGGGATATGTAATATCCCAGGTAATGGGGTTACAAAAATAGAGGAAACAGATGTGTGCATTGCATTCATGCATAGAAAATCTGGGGAATTTCGCGCTTTAAAGTAAAACAGTCACAGTAACTGAAGTTTCACTTGACCTTGATGGAATTGAAGTAGCTCATCAAGTCAAGCGCTATAAACCTCAAAGTGACTTTGTTAAAACCTTGTTTTGGGTAGGGATGATTTGATCTAAGGGGTTAGATCAAATGGAACTAATAATCAACACAACAACACTTCACTCAATGATCAATTGCTTGATCTTATAAAAGATCATAACATGGTAATCTTTGCCATAACATATGAACATCTATTTAACTATAAATCAAGTAACACTATAATGGAGAACTATTCTAGACTTATCTTTTCCATGTCTTAAACTAAAACCTTGACCCTATCATGAACCTCATGGTATTCATTCTACCTTAATCTTTGAAACACAACCTTGGGATATTATTCAAGACATTCCCAATTGAGAGAGACTATTCATATCAATTCTAGTTCTATCTATTTAAGAATAAAAGACAACCATTGAACTAGAGTATTAGGAGTACATCATAACCTAGAATAACTATTCCTGTATGAGAGAACTCAAGCTATGGTGTTATTCTCAAGATAGTTGAGTCAACACTTAAATTTGTGAGGAAGACCTATTCCATATATCCAGATGATTATATCATCATACCTTGGAAAGAACTCTAAGTTAATATCTCAGATATTCCCCTGGAATATAATTCCTTAAGGCAACCATAGCCATGTCCATACTAGAAAGTAAAATAGAAGTGCTATACCTTAGTTGATTAAGATAATACTTGATCATGGATGTGAGAACCCCATTTAATGAGAGATCCTTAGGAAGCCAAAACTTGATCATTATAAATTGAGTGATGATCATAAATCCTAAGAACTTGAGGTAGAGATATTAAGAACAAGTGGATCATGTCTAACCATGATCATACTCTTGAAGCATGTGAGGATAAGTTAAACCCTAATAGGATCAGCAGATATCATCAGCCACATGAAATTATAAGGAGATCAATAATAAGTAAACCTAGGCTAAAACCCTAACCTTAACTTGTGACCACTGGGTGATCATAAGTGGAATCCTACCACATCTATATTTCATAAATTAAAGAACCTAAGAAAACCTTAGAGTCAAACTCTATACCTTATATGATGAGGAACCATCCATCCATGTGACCAAAGTTAACTATAAAAAGAATTATAACAAATGTAGTACTTTAATGATTAACTGAGGATAATAATAGAAGCCAATTGGTAGAATATAAAAACCAATTCTCAAGTCCTTAGTAACTAAAAGAGAACAGAAACAATTAAGCAAGAAACCATCTGGTCCTGGATAGTGGAGACTAAACCCTAAATAATTATATCATCATACATAGGGGAGATTGAAACCTAGACCACATTTAAGTTCCAAATCAAATGCCATTAGGTGAAGTTAGTTAGAACCCTAGTTTTGCAACCTCATCAAATAGTATACCTAATTATGGAACTCAAGAATAACCTAGTGCTAAACCATTTGATTAGAACCATGGTGGAGATCAACCACTTAATTGAGACCATATGTGAAGTGATCAACTATTTATCTTGGTAACCAAGATTAACCATGATTGAAACAATACCTACATAAATACTTGCAAAGATAAGGATAAGTATTAACCTTAACAAGTGGTTTATCATAGATACTATGAAACCCTAATACTTTGGTGCTCACATAAAATCATGTGCAAGTGACCAATTCCCTGAACTGAAACCAAGTTTCAACACCACCTTTAAAATACTTTGAGTTGAAAGTATCAACAATTATAATCCAAATAATTGAATTCACAAGGACAAAGAAAAATTAAAAAAATAAGAATATAAGCTCATGCCTATTTATTTTTAATAAACCAATAAGCATGACATATAAAATAATATAAAATACTTGCTTCATATTGGAGTGTGGTGTAATACATCACACTACCTCTTAATCGAATTAACATAACAAGGAACCTGCAAGAAAACTTTGAAAACAAATTAGATTCAAAACAGAATTCAATAAATGAAATGGTAAAACAAGAAAGAAAAAGAAAAACAGAAAAGGGGAGAGAAAAACCTTACCAGACCCTACCTGTTCGGCCGAGCCCACCAGCAGCCCAACAAATCCCAGCCCAACACGGCCCAGACCAGCCCAACATACCCCTTCGTTTAAAAAAACAGAGGAGAGGGTCATCCTCATCCTCTCTGGCGCTCGAGGTGGACAGCACGACGACGTGCTTCCTTCCCCTCGTCGCCGGCGGCTCCTCCTCGCTCGGCGTTGTGACGAGGCACCCCCGGCGCCATATAAAAGCTCCACGACGAGCCCTAGCCTCGGTTTCTCCCTCTCTCGCTCAAATTTCCTCAAAACCGGAACCCTAGCTACGCCGGTCACCATCACCGCCGGCGATTGGAGCAACCCCGAGCCAAGGCTGAGCACACCATCGTCTCCGCCGTCCTCGACATGCTCTCGGTGCAAAAGGAATCGGACCGAGGCGAGCTGTAGCCTCGCCATCGAGTTCATCTTCTCCGACACCGGTGACATCAAATTCTGGCAAGCCGGACTTCCCCGAGCTTCACCGACCACACCATGGTGCTCCTGGTGAGCTCGTGATCCTTCCAGTGCATCCCTTTGGTCCGATTAAACGTCGTAGCCTCGCCGCACCATCTAGCCCGTGAAGCACCACCGCCGTCCCTCACCATCGGCCGAGCTCCGGCGGCTAAAAAATAGCGGCGCCACCACCATTTGGCTTAGCACAGCAGCACACGCCCGTCCAGCAACTTAGTATAGCCGAGGGGGTAGCTAAACGCCGTCGCCGCCGCTCACTGCCCGCCGGCCACCGTGCTTCTGGCCATGTCACCTATTTGGACTCGGTCAAAGCACGTGTGGCAGGTGACATGGCCACTGGCCCACGAGTCAGTGACTCTGTGGGTAAGGCAGTCGGGTGTGTTTAGTCAATTCTGTTTAAAATTCAATTCCAGAAAATTACTGCAACTTTGACAAATTGTAGAAAATCCAATATAGCTCAGAAAAATAAATACATGATATCAAAATTCTTAGAAAACTAAACTCTATCCAATAAAAATATAAAAGGAAATTTTTATTTTTAACAAAAAATTAATTATTTAATACTTGTTAATTAAGCTCTTAATTTTAATTCTAAATTCACTTAAATTCAATAATTAGTAAAAAATTCCAAAAGGAAATAAAAACCAGTAAAGTAAATAAGGAAAACATTAACACTAATTTTTTCTTTATCTATAACTTATTAAATCTTTATTATTGGAATTTAAACCTTAAATAACAATTACCTTAATTATTAATTATTAAAAAAAATGATAAATGCCAAATTCACTATTATTTTTAGTTAGAAGTTATTAATAACTTCAAATTCAAAATGAAGTTATTAATCATAGAACTACATGGTAAATAGTAAACCCTAGTTCCATATGGTAGAAAACTAGGAACCTCATCATTTCGTGTAAAACTTAAAACCCTAAATTCAATTAGGGACCCTAGCTCCATTAATCTATAAGAAACCCAAATTATTTCTAACCTAAACTCTAGGTTAGAACTTGTGATCATGATACTTTCCTTTCAAAGCATAGAACCATAGTAGCAACTAAATACTTGTCTTGGCCACATATAATGTATAAGACCTATCACTAATATATGGGTATCCCATGTGTTCATCTTAATCAGACCTAAATAATCAAGTAGGGTCAGCCAAGTGTAAACCCTAGATCCTATTCCCAAAGCCATCATCCTTATTTATCCCTATTTAGCATCACACCATTGTGATAAACCTTAATAACAACTATACCTACTATTTTACATTACATAACCCTATTCCACTAAACCCTACTAGTGTGGGGTACTTAGGAACCATCCTATCTAAGAACCAACCATTCTTTACTTAGTGAATCCAATAACAAACCCTAGACAACCTCAACCTTAATTGTAATACTTCTTATCACTTAAGAAGTATGTTCTTCAAAAGTTATTCTTTTGAAGAAAATAAGGAATCATCATCCACCCTATCTAACAGGATCTATAAACCCTAGCCAATTATCACCAATAAGGTATACCACCTTGATAGCAACTATTGGTAATTAGGATGCCTAGGCTTAACTCAAACTTACAAGCCCTAGGTGTTGATGAATCCAACATTGTTGGGATCCATCTAATACTTACTCCAACAACTACATGAAACCATAGTCAACCATAGAACCCCCAACTTAATTATCATACTTGTCCTTTATTAAAGAATATGTTCTTCAAAAGTTATTCTTTTGAAATATATAATAATCAATCATTAACCATGACATATAGTGCTAAAACCAACCACAATTCATTACATGTTAGGATTTTATCAAATGTTATCGTTGTGTGCTATTAATGCTATTATTATGATATATTGCAGCACATGTTTAGGATACCATGTAACCACACCTGAATAAGAACCTTGTATGAGAATCATTCTAAAAGTGCAACACACCCGAAACTAATCATTACCACTCACTAATCCTAAATCATCGGGGTTAGGTCACGCTTAGAGCGATTGCATCTCATACTTATGCATTATTGCATCCTTGCCAATCTTTTAAACATCGTCCTTACCGGACGATGATGCTATTTCAGAATTTGGAGTTATTGCGTATCGAAGACCTTGCCGCATAATCTTGCAGCCAAGAAAGGCAAGTTCATCACTTGCTCATGTCATTTGAGTATTTCTATCAAATTACTTGCAAAGTATTATGGTTATCACTATTGCATAAAAATCAAAACCACTACTTTAATAACTATGAATATGACTATGTGGTGGGCAATGGAACCATGGATTGTGTTGATATGGTGGAGGTTCCATTGCACGGGTTTATATCCCTCTAGGATTAAACAACAAATGTCGCCAGTGATTCTTGTGCCGTAATACCCGTGTTAACCATAAGATCCGGAGTGGGACGGAGTAGTCAAAAGTGTTTCCACCTCTCGTTCATCAACGGATGCGCTTACCGTAGCGGTTGTATCCGGCGGAACAACCGGAGGGTGGGGATCCCATTCTAATTCCCCACGGTAAAGCATTGCTTGCCGTAGCGAGTTGTGTCTTGCGGAACAACCGGAGGTTGGGGATCCCATTCTAATTCCCCACGGTAATGCGGTCTATGATGGGTTGCAGCTACCGGCGTAGGAGTGTATGGTAGAGCCCAGCATCGTCGTCGTGGTCGGGGTCCACCCTGAAATTACGGGAATAATGGGACCGGCGTGGACCCATGGTCGGGGCATGCAACAACGGGTGGGTGTTCGAGGTAGCGGAGGAACATGATTGGCTAGACCTTATACCGGGCCTCACACCAAAGGAAGTGTGGACGAGCTCGCGGCTCGGTTGGCACCAAGGTTAAGATATCTTATGGGTAAAGCAACACACCTCTGCGAGTGTAACAAACCGTGACCTGTCACTCCTGTTCCGGGATATGGAACTCGCGAACGCGGCCGGAAAGGAGCTCCATGAAGTTCTAGTAAACCGGTGAAGGCTGACGGACATAGTTCTTCCGAATAAAAGCAACCTCTTGAAGAAATGGTTATGAAAACCTGCATTGGTATTAGACTTTCTGGTCTAATGCTGTAGCTAGTGCATTAAACACCTCTTTCCTATAATGAACTTGTTGAGTACGCTCGTACTCATACCACTCTTAACTCCCCGCTTAGATATGGAGGCATCGAAGGAGGATCTACAGTGCAACTCGAAGGCCGAGGAATCAACAACTACTTCAAGAAACAGGACCCCGCCAGAGGAGTCAGATGCCACATCCAACAAGGAGAAAAACCTAGTTCAGCCATAGAAGGGAACTAGCTTCCTAAACCTAGCTCCTATTTAGCTAGAATGTATTCATAGCCCCTATAGCTAGTCAAATACTCTACAAATAGAGTTCGTGATAGGATTAGACTACGAGTCGTTCTTCTGGAGTTTATTTGCAGATTTACCTCATTGTAAAGTAGGAGGTTGTGCTGATCTTATGTAACGAGTCAATGTTGTAATTCTATAGACATACCTTGGACCCGCATATGTTTACGTTGTACCACTCGAGCGATATAATACTAGTGGAACGGTGTTTCATTGGTGTTATATCAGACTTGCATACTACACCATGCAGTGGTATGCCGGGTCACCACAGTTGGTATCAGAGCAAATGCTTTGACCCTAGGATTAAAACCCTTTAAAGGAGACATATAGGATTGGTAGTGTCTATAGGAAGTTGTCTTAGATAAACCAAATATTCTTATGACTTGAGATGGATATTCACTTGAGAATAATCCTGACACACTTGAGTCAACATTTCTTACATATCCTTCCAAAGTTAGTTAGTTAATCTCAAATATGGAGTATACCATTAAGTCCTTAAAATAATAGATGAGTAGATCACTGTTGGTATACAATACATGTTAGTCCAAAGAGAGGATACAACCATAAGGAAGTTATCCTATTGGAAGATGTGTACCAACACATGTTATAGTTAAGTAAGAATTACTCAGACCTGTACTAGAAGTAATATCAAGTGATTAAGAAATCCTAATAGAAGATGTAGACCAAGATAAGTAATGAGTAAGTAAAATTATCTAGACATATGAAACAATTGATAGTAAGTGATAACTATGAGTCATATGAGGTAGTATAGACCATGATGAGTCAATCATGGGAAATAAGGAAGAGTGATAGGAATAATATATGTCTACTTACATGGTAGAGTAGCTAATCATATATGATTCACCTGAGAATCGTTATGTGATGGACTAGAACAACATAAATACTTAGGAGGAGAATAATAAGAAGCCAGTTGTTCAATAATAGTGCAAGAATTGTATTCCAAAACCACGGGAAGGGTGCCAAGCACATCAGAACCATAGCCTTATGGTACAATAACTAGGAAGTATAGGAGCTATATTCCAATAGTTATGTTTCTAGGATAATAAATTTAGAAACAGACATATCATATGAAGTAGTCCTCAATATAATGGAAGTTAAGTTAGTACTTCCAAACAAAACTAGGTTAACTTTAAATATCCCAAACCACTTTGTTTCAAGTTTATCTCATTGCAATTGTGCAATTAAGGTAAATGTTGAGACAAATAGTAGAGTCCCCAATAATCGTGCTAAGTATCACGCTATAAACCTATCTTATGTGGTGTTATATACTTGTTATCACCAGAATTTGACCGAGTCAGAGGTGGGCCGCGATCAAGATGGACTTGAAGAATGTATATAGAGGAAATACGTGAATCGGCCTGTTATACCAAGTTGGGCTTGTTTGCCCGTGTATCTGTAACATATTAGATCGCATCTTAGTTTAGAAATTAGAATCTTACTCGTGCACGGTTTGGTGCACGCCCCGCATTAGAAAGTCCGCTGGACTATAAATATGTATCTAGGGTTTATGGAATAAACAACCAACGTTCAACCACAAACAAATCTCGGCGCATCGCCAACCCCTTCGTCTCGAGGGTTTCTACCGGTAAGCACCATGCTGCCTAGATCGCATCTTGCGATCTAGGCAGCACTAAGCCTGCCCCGTTGTTCATGCGTTGCTCGTATCGAAGCCTTTTGATGGCGAGCAACGTAGTTATCTTAGACATGTTAGGGTTAGCATTGTTCTTCATATTACATGCTTTCGTAGTGCAACCCTTGCATGTCTAGCCGCCCTTACACCTATCTTAGGTGTAGGGGCGGCACCCCGCTTGATCATAGTTTAGTAGATCCGATCCGTTACGGTTGCTCCTTGTTCATCAAGGATTAGTTTAATATCTGCAATAGTTAGGCCTTACAAGGGGTCGGAGGATCCAGCGGCGTGTAGGGTGGTGTTTGCTAGTCCTAGAACGGATGTTCCGGGGATCAACCTCGTGTTGGTTTTTAGGCCCTGTCTAGGATCGGCTTACGGTCACCGTGCGCGAGCGCGAGGCCCAATCCTGAGTAGGATGATCCGATTATGCGGTGAAAACCCTAAATCGTCGTAGATCTCATTAGCTTTACCTTGATCAAGCAGGACCACCATATATTCGGACACCCCGTCTGAATCATGGGTGAATCGGCTCTTTGAGCCGATTCACGAGATAACCTCGAGAGCCGATCGAGGCTCGTATTTAACGTTTACGTGTGTGCCTCGCAGAAACTAAGCGAGGCATCATCCACACCTTCCCGACCAGGTATAGGTCAGGTGGCACGCCCTTGTGATAAACATCGGCGCGTGCGACCAGGGAGGCTTTGCGGGCCGTCGCTCCGAGGGACCGGGGCCGGCCGCAGCCCTAGTTGTTCCCGGCTCTACGGTGTTGCCCGTCTCTGCCCGCCGGGGGGTTTCGACGTCAACACATTCCGGCACGCCGGTGGGACCGCCTTCGACATCCACAACATCGCCATCTACATCCGAGATGGCGGAAGACACTCCGGTCACGTACGAGGATCTGCCGGATGAGCTCAAGAAGAAACATGACGAGATCAAGGCAACCCTCGAAGCCGAACTCATCGGCTCCTTCCACCGAACCCGCTCCCATGGTGTCAGGTGGAAGGGTTTCACACCTGAAGGCGCGCTCGATGGAGTGGACCTGTCCGCCCCGTCAGAAGAACGCACCAGGTCGCCGCGGCGAGGAGATCAACTACATGGTGGCTCATTCGCTGCACCAACACTCTGAGAGCCTGGTGAACACTTTGGAGCATGTCGCTCGCGCGTCGTCCAGGAAATCATGAGCCACCGGTATTCTCCATCGGGACCAGCTGCGGGGACTTTCAAAGGAGAGATGCCGCTCCAGCCCCGACCGTTCGCATGGGCAGCACCGGAACTGCCGAACTCATCGGCATACGTCGTCTACAAGATTGGTGGTGATCCTAGTGACTACCAATTCCTACCGAGGCACCCAAGGAGATCCCGCACGGATACGCGTGCGCATACGTACCGGACTGCAACGCCTGGGCACTCTCGAACCAGGCTGCAATATCGGGGGCCTCTGGAACGGCAGGAGGAACGTCAGGAGCCGATCCTGAGAAGCAATCGTGGCTAGCTAAGTACGCCAACCCGACGAACCTCCAAAGCCCAGCTCCTGCGGTTGGCTTAGAACCGGAAAAGCAAGCATGGCTGGTTAAGTATGCCACCCCGGCGAATCTTCAGGGTTCGACACCTTCAGCCATCACAGCGGATCAGATTTGTGCAATTCTGAAAGATCAGTTCGGTATGATGCCGAAAAGGAAGGCGTTCGGCTACACCAAGCCGTACCCCAACAGCTACGAACTGATCCCGCTGCCACCCAAATATCGGCTCCCGGACTTCACGAAGTTTAGTGGATCGGATGGGTCCAGCTCCATCGAGCATGTGAGCCGATATTTGGCACAGCTGGGCACGATCTCAGCGTCAGACGAGTTGCGCGTGAGGTTCTTCGCACAGTCCCTCACGGGATCGGCTTTCGGGTGGTACACATCGCTACCACCGAACTCCATCCAGACTTGGAAGCAGTTGGAAGAGCAGTTCCATGAGCAATATCACTCAGAGGCTTCCGATGTTGGCATTGCCGATCTAGCGCAAGTACGGCAGAAGCGCGGGGAGACAGTGGCAGAATACGTCCAGCGCTTCAGGACCATTAGGAACCGATGCTTTTCGGCTCATATAAGTGAAAAAGAAGCAATCGAGTTGGCGGTGGTGGGTCTCTCATCATCAATCAAGGACGTGGCCTCCCAAGCAGACTACCCTTCGTTGGCGCACATGGTGCAAAAGCTGTCAGCATATGAACAGCGCCACCCAGATGTTTACCAGGATAAATTCAAGCGTGCGGTGACCCTGGTTGAGGCAGACGAGGATGAAGGTGCTGCGGGAGATCGGGAGATAGCAGTGGCTGAATGGACTCGAGCGACGGGCCCCGTGACCTGCAAATGGGTGAAGCCACAAGGCCCTCCAAAAGGGTTCGACTTCGACGTGACCAAGACGGAGCAGATTTTTGATCTCTTACTCACGGAGAAGCATATAAAGGTACCCGAAGGCCACAAGTTCCCCACGGTGCAAGAGCTGAACGGAAGGCCATACTGCAAATGGCATAACACGTTATCCCACACCACCAACGACTGCAGGGTGTGGCGGCAGCAGATCCAAATGGCGATAGAAAACGGATGGTTGATTTTTAACCAGTACGCCATGAAGGTCGACACACACCCCTTCCCCGCCATAAACATGGTGGAGTATACTTACCACGGAGGATGCCAGCCGGATTTCTCGTGCCAAATCAATATGGTAGATCTTGGACACCACGCTGGCAAGGATGGAGATGAGGGCAACTGCTCTCATAGCAAAGATACAGAGGAAGCCGCTCCGCGCGATCGGCTCCGCCAAGATGGCAAGCGCTACGTAACAGAGGGAGAGGTGAAGAACATAAGATATCAGCGACCTCTCTCTGATCACCTCCTCAGCAAGTATGTGAGTCAGTACGACCAACGCCGACGGTCAAGCGATGATGATGAGAGAGATCGTCTGGCTAGAGAAGCCAGAAGACATCGTCGGCATAATCGCGATGAGGAGGAGCACGAGCGTTGCGCCAAGGAAAAGGCAAGGGAGCAAGACGACGAGGACAGGCACTCGGGATTGTCCCTTCTTCGAGCACTCGCTGGGATTCAGGAATGAGCCGATTGCCAACAATCGGCAATTGCCCGAATGCAACCGGAAGAAGAAGGAGGCAGCCAACGTGTCCGTGTTCGAGCGCTTAGGACCTCTCCCGCCACGTAGCAAACGAGCTGAGTCCCCTCGGTTCAAAGACCTCGAAGATTCGGAAGACGAGGGAGAAGAAGAAGACAGGTATCACCGGCCAAGGTGGTGCCCCGATGGACTCAGCCGTTCCCGAAACGCAGGGTTCAACGATTGCGCGGCCCGGAAGAAGCCGAGAGGTTATACTTGCATACATTGAGGAAAGCAAGGCCTGATCGGCTGCGAAGGTTCAGCGAACCCTGGATGAAGAGGGTCGTCCACGGAAAATGGAGTGGCGCCCCAAGCAAAGGAAAGCCGATGATGAAACATCGGCTGGCACAAACATGGTGCTCGTTCTTCCGACAAGGCTTAGTGCTCCAAGATTTCACGATGCACTCAAGGTGGGCGACAGCAAGCGCACCAACATGATAAAGTCAGAGATTGGGCTGGTTTTATCTACCAGCCTGAACGAGTAGCAAGAACACGTCAATGAGCAAACATGGCGAGGCTGATCCTTGTGATCGGCCCCAAAAATTTATGAAGGGACATTACAAAACCTTCATCGAACAAGCAACATGGAGGCCGATTCCAGCAATCGGCCAAAATTATCCTCACCATCCATTTTGCCTGGGTTCGACATGTTATCCAACAGAGCCGATACCATCAACAGAGCTGAATCGGCTCGGGGGGGGGGGGCACCCAGGTGGATAAAACACGAGGATATCCAGTAGAAATAGCTCATCCTTTGGTGATGGGTATTGGAGTATGGGGGCCGATGCACAAGTCGGCCGTAAAAAAAAAAAATCTGAAAATTCGAAAATTTTCGAGCACAGCCGATGCAGCAGACATCGACTTAAGGATATGTAACTGTTACGATCAGAGGGTCAATGGAGCACGAAGGGAGATTTTAATGGAAGAACTCCTCAATGGAGTGGTTTAAGGGCTCGGATCCTCTCTTCTAGAACAATGCCAAGAGCAGTCTGGACGTGCAGATCAGGTCAAGGATGGATTGCATAAGATCCACCAAAGGAAAGGAGCCGATCTAGCTGGCAAGGCGCAGGAAGGACTGAAGAATCTCGGGGGGCAGCTCACCTTGAAGGTTCTCTGCTTGGGGCTACGTCATGAGTTAAGGCTAATGTCGGCACATGTGGCTGATTCGCCTTCATTAAGGCTCGGGGGGCAGCTCGCCCTAAAGGTCGTTGCTCTTGGGAGCCGATTTGGTTGGAATCGGCTAGCCCTACGACACAACTGGTTGGGAGAGCGGTGTTCTGTTACAGAGTCATCAGTTTGAGCATCCAAGGCAGTTCCAGGGCTCTTTTAAAGACGCCTGCTCAAAGATCAAGTCGCCAGCTTATTAAGATCGGCTGTGCCATCGTCATCGGCAGAGCCAGCTAGCTTGGAGGGATGGCTAAATTGGCCTGTCTCGCAGATTATCATGAAACTAAGGCGTTGCCATCAGTCACTAAGCATGGATTAGGCCAACAGTCGACAAACTCAGCATGAAAGAAATCGGCGAAATCAAGCTAAGGGAATTCTTCATTAGTATTGGGATTTTTTACAATGGGGAGCCGATTGCTCAAGGAAGGAAGAACAAAAGAAGGGTCTATTGACCAATCTACTACTGCTAGGCCTATACTATTAGATCCTAATCTACGGGCCATCACTGCCCTCATCGTCATCCTCGAACTCTCATCGGCACCGCCGCCGATGGGCTCCTCGTCGCTACTCCCGTAGCCCTCCACGGGGGCTTCATCCCCGTCTTCGTCGTCGCTGCTGTCGTCGTCCCACCACATGCGGAGGCGCTTCGCCGGCGGGTAGCCCTCGAGGGAGTCGTCGTCGTTGTCGTCTTCTTCTCCCTCTTCTTCAGAGGTGGGGCAGCCGTCCCAGGAGAACTGGTCGTCCTCGCTTTTTGACTCCAGTTGCCCATCGGCGAGGAACTGAAGATCTTCATCCCCGCTGGTCAAGGACTTGTCGTCCTCAGACCAAATGGAGGAGGCATGGCTCTCCCTCGTCCCAGGTCTTCCGGGGCCCGAACTTCCGGCGGCGTCTCGCGGGAGGAGTCGGACCCGTAGGAAAACTCGGAGGAAGAGGAAGAAGACATGGCGGCACAGAGGGTTTTTGGTGCTAATGCGAGGAGGACGAAGGAGACGCAAGCTGTTTAGAACGGTTAAATAAAGGGGATATGAGAGAAATTCAATGCCACAGCAGCTTCCGAGGAGATGTTGCCCAACAGGAAAATTTTGCGGCCACGTGGAGAAGTGGAAGGGGCAAGGCATCATGATGGGGATTCTGCGGCAGCTCTGCTCTGCCACGACATGACCCGACGAAAGAAAGCGTAATGATTTTGGAAATGTCATTTCCAAAACCGAGGGGGCATGTGTTATCACCGGAATTTGACCGAGTCGGAGGTGGGCCGCGATCAAGATGGACTTGAAGAATGTATATAGAGGAAATACGTGAATCGGCCTGTTATACCAAGTTGGGCTTGTTTGCCCGTGTATCTGTAACATATTAGATCGCATCTTAGTTTAGAAATTAGAATCTTACTCGTGCACTGCACGCCCCGCATTAGAAAGTCCGCTGGACTATAAATATGTATCTAGGGTTTATGGAATAAACAACCAACGTTCAACCACAAACAAATCTCGGCGCATCGCCAACCCCTTCGTCTCGAGGGTTTCTACCGGTAAGCACCATGCTGCCTAGATCGCATCTTGCGATCTAGGCAACACAAGCCTGCCCCGTTGTTCATGCGTTGCTCGTACTGAAGCCTTTTTGATGGCGAGCAACGTAGTTATCTTAGACATGTTAGGGTTAGCATTGTTCTTCATATTACATGCTTTCGTAGTGCAACCCTTGCATGTCTAGCCGCCCTTACACCTATCTTAGGTGTAGGGGCGGCACCCCGCTTGATCATAGTTTAGTAGATCCGATCCGTTACGGTTGCTCCTTGTTCATCAAGGATTAGTTTAATATCTGCAATAGTTAGGCCTTACAAGGGGTCGGAGGATCCAGCGGCGTGTAGGGTGGCGTTTGCTAGTCCTAGAACGGATGTTCCGGGATCAACCTCGTGTTGGTTTTTAGGCCCTGTCTAGGATCGGCTTACGGTCACCGTGCGCGAGCGCGAGGCCCAATCCTGAGTAGGATGATCCGATTATGCGGTGAAAACCCTAAATCGTCGTAGATCTCATTAGCTTTACCTTGATCAAGCAGGACCACCATATATTCGGACACCCCGTCCGAATCATGGGTGAATCGGCTCTTTGAGCCGATTCACAGGATAACCCGAGAGCCGATCGAGGCTCGTATTTAACGTTTACGTGTGTGCCTCGCAGGAAACTAAGCGAGGCATCATCCACACCTTCCCGACCAGGTATAGGTCAGGTGGCACGCCCTTGTGATAAACATCGGCGCGTGCGACCAGGAGGCTTTGCGGGCCGTCGCTCTGAGGGACTGGGGCCAGCCGCAGCCCTAGTTGTTCCCGGCTCTACGGTGTTGCCCGTCTCTGCCCGCCAGGGGGTTTCTGACGTCAACAATACTACACATCAGAGCCTGATGTTTAGAGATGTCTTACTCAACTAATATATTCAGGCTTATGATGGTGTGTATTATATGCACAAAGCTGAATCTTCTTGGATTTTATTGGATTTTCATTGTTTGACTAGATCCATACATGAAGTTTGACTTTGATATGCAAATGCATGTTGCTATATCAAGTCCTTACTTGGTGCTATAGATCTAGAGGGAAATGGTAAACGTGTGAGGAAGTGACGAATTCTGAAGATCTTAAAGACATGAGGAAGGTCCATCAGCAGAAAGGAGTAAAGTTGTGGGAAGCAACCACAATATTTAGAAGGAAGTACCAATCAAAACTCATGCTTTACCTCAACAGAGGAGTACTTTAGTACAGAAGAAGCATGAAGGTGAGAATATGATGATTATGGTGAAGCTCAAGCAGATCCCTAGTCATCATGGAAGAGGGAATGCATAGGAGATCACTTCAGATACTATATTCATAGTGTCAGCTAGTGGTTTTCTTGCAAAATAAACCCTGAAGAAAGGAAGATGACCTATGAAACCATAGCAGATATAAGCAGACCATAGTTGATATCAGAAGACCACAATTGGTATAGTATCAATACTATGAGATAAAGTAGAAGATGTCCCTACCAATTGGTCCAAAACCTATAATAGAGTCCACTTTTAGATAACAAATAGCCACAATTTGTATCAAGTAGTCCGTAATTGGATTATCTGTACCAAGAAGTTGTGAACAAATAAAATGTTGTCAGCCAAATAATTATGACTTATAAAACATTCAGTCGAAGGATTCATGTTGGATGTCCACAAATTGAGTGGATACACCACAAACATTCTTCGCGAGACCTTAGAAGAAGTACAAACCATAAGTTAGAACCAGACCAATATTCTAACCATAAGTCCAATGGTTGGAAGAATAGGAGTTGAAGACCATAAGAAAACTCTAAGGGGTAGAGTAAAGATTGAGTTGGATATACAATGACTCAATACTTTGAGTAATATAGAAGAAGATGAAGAAGGTCTGAACTGAGAGGAAGTTCGATCTTATTTTCATAAGATTGATGAACAATACTTTCAGAAGGAAGTCAGACCAGAAGCCGAGGTTCATACCTCGAGGAAGTAAGAAGTGGACTATAACTTGAGAAAGTGAGTAATATCTAATCAGAAGTACTTAAGCTCAAGTCAGCTAATGTTAATGAAGTTGGACGAAGAAAATACCGTAGACCAAATACAGTTCGAGAAGGCCAAAGACTGAAGGATGTTGACTATACCAAAACTAAAGTCCATTTGAAAGATTCCTTTCATGAAACCTAAATAACCCAAAATAGTTAGAGGTATCAACTATAAACCATGATTGGATGAACTAAATGAGTCTAATCCATTTTTTAGGAAAATAAACCATCACGACCAATTCCATAGTTAGGACCCATTAAGTACCATTACTGCAATTTTGGTAGTAAGGGAAAAACAAAGACCTATTTTATCAAATAAGAGAATGTTATCCAATTAGTCCTCAATAAAGACTGTCAGTGCAAGAAGAAGTCCTAATCATTGAATCTTCAATGAGATAGGAAACAAGATTATAATAGTTGGAAGAAATCAATGAATCAAAGTAAGAACCATGGTTCAGAGACGGGTATTATTAAATTCCAGAGAAAAATCACAGAAGTGGAGTAAGAAACTAATGCTCAGAAACAGACACTAATGGATTCCAGGAAGAATCTGGACAAGGGATATATTCAATTATATCCAGTGAGATCACCACGGAGTTCGAGAAAAGTCGTAGTCTGCACAAGTCCGATACACACTTCGGAAACGTGAGAGAGATCAAACTTCGAGGACGAAGTTTAGTTTAAGGGGTAGAGACTGTAATATCCCAGGTAATGGGGTTACAAAAATAGAGGAAACAGATGTGTGCATTGCATTCATGCATAGAAAATGCTGGGAATTTTCGCGCTTTAAAGTAAAACAGTCCACAGATAGCGAAGTTTCACTTGACCTTGATGGAATTGAAGTAGCTCATCAAGTCAAGCGCTATAAACCTCAAAGTGACTTTGTTAAAACCTTGTTTTGGGTAGGGATGATTTGATCTAAGGGGTTAGATCAAATGGAACTAATAATCAACACAACAACACTTCACTCAATGATCAATTGCTTGATCTTATAAAAGATCATAACATGGTAATCTTTGCCATAACATATGAACATCTATTTAACTATAAATCAAGTAACACTATAATGGAGAACTATTCTAGACTTATCTTTTCCATGTCTTAAACTAAAACCTTGACCCTATCATGAACCTCATGGTATTCATTCTACCTTAATCTTTGAAACAAGACAAGGAGATCAACTCTTAAAAATATATATCCTTATCTAATTTATATTATTATACACCAAACCTAGAGAGGTGAGAGTTCTATAATGATTGTTAGAGAGGCAATAACCAACCTTGAGCTAAACCTTGGATATACATCCAAGTATTCAAACCTCATCTCAAGAACACAACCTTGGGATATTATTCAAGACATTCCCAATTGAGAGAGACGATTCATATCAATTCTAGTTCTATCTATTTAAGAATAAAAGACAACCATTGAACTAGAGTATTAGGAGTACATCATAACCTAGAATAACTATTCCTGTATGAGAGAACTCAAGCTATGGTGTTATTCTCAAGATAGTTGAGTCAACACTTAAATTTGTGAGGAAGACCTATTCCATATATCCAGATGATTATATCATCATACCTTGGAAAGAACTCTAAGTTAATATCTCGGATATTCCCCTGGAATATAATTCCTTAAGGCAACCATAGCCATGTCCATACTAGAAAGTAAAATAGAAGTGCTATACCTTAGTTGATTAAGATAATACTTGATCATGGATGTGAGAACCCCATTTAATGAGAGATCCTTAGGAAGCCAAAACTTGATCATTATAAATTGAGTGATGATCATAAATCCTAAGAACTTGAGGTAGAGATATTAAGAACAAGTGGATCATGTCTAACCATGATCATACTCTTGAAGCATGTGAGGATAAGTTAAACCCTAATAGGATCAGCAGATATCATCAGCCACATGAAATTATAAGGAGATCAATAATAAGTAAACCTAGGCTAAAACCCTAACCTTAACTTGTGACCACTGGGTGATCATAAGTGGAATCCTACCACATCTATATTTCATAAATTAAAGAACCTAAGAAAACCTTAGAGTCAAACTCTATACCTTATATGATGAGGAACCATCCATCCATGTGACCAAAGTTAACTATAAAAAGAATTATAACAAATGTAGTACTTTAATGATTAACTGAGGATAATAATAGAAGCCAATTGGTAGAATATAAAAACCAATTCTCAAGTCCTTAGTAACTAAAAGAGAACAGAAACAATTAAGCAAGAAACCATCTGGTCCTGGATAGTGGAGACTAAACCCTAAATAATTATATCATCATACATAGGGGAGATTGAAACCTAGACCACATTTAAGTTCCAAATCAAATGCCATTAGGTGAAGTTAGTTAGAACCCTAGTTTTGCAACCTCATCAAATAGTATACCTAATTATGGAACTCAAGAATAACCTAGTGCTAAACCATTTGATTAGAACCATGGTGGAGATCAACCACTTAATTGAGACCATATGTGAAGTGATCAACTATTTATCTTGGTAACCAAGATTAACCATGATTGAAACAATACCTACATAAATACTTGCAAAGATAAGGATAAGTATTAACCTTAACAAGTGGTTTATCATAGATACTATGAAACCCTAATACTTTGGTGCTCACATAAAATCATGTGCAAGTGACCAATTCCCTGAACTGAAACCAAGTTTCAACACCACCTTTAAAATACTTTGAGTTGAAAGTATCAACAATTATAATCCAAATAATTGAATTCACAAGGACAAAGAAAAATTAAAAAAATAAGAATATAAGCTCATGCCTATTTATTTTTAATAAACCAATAAGCATGACATATAAAATAATATAAAATACTTGCTTCATATTGGAGTGTGGTGTAATACATCACACTACCTCTTAATCGAATTAACATAACAAGGAACCTGCAAGAAAACTTTGAAAACAAATTAGATTCAAAACAGAATTCAATAAATGAAATGGTAAAACAAGAAAGAAAAAGAAAAACAGAAAAGGGGAGAGAAAAACCTTACCAGACCCTACCTGTTCGGCCGAGCCCACCAGCAGCCCAGCAAATCCCAGCCCAACACGGCCCAGACCAGCCCAACATACCCCTTCGTTTAAAAAAACAGAGGAGAGGGTCATCCTCATCCTCTCTGGCGCTCGAGGTGGACAGCACGACGACGTGCTTCCCTTCCCCTCGTCGCTGGCAGCTCCTCCTCGCTCGGCGTTGTGACGAGGCACCCCTGGCGCCATATAAAAGCTCCACGACGAGCCCTAGCCTCAGTTTCTCCCTCTCTCTGCTCCAATTTCCTCAAAACCGGAACCCTAGCTACGCCGGTCACCATCACCGCCGGCGATTGGAGCAACCCCGAGCCAAGCTGAGCACACCATCGTCTCCGCCGTCCTCGACATGCTCTCGGTGCAAAAGGAATCGGACCGAGGCGAGTTGTAGCCTCGCCATCGAGTTCATCTTCTCCGACACCGGTGACATCAAATTCTGGCAAGCCGGACTTCCCCGAGCTTCGCCGACCACACCATGGTGCTCCTGGTGAGCTCGTGATCCTTCCAGTGCATCCCTTTGGTCCGATTAAACGTCGTAGCCTCGCCGCACCATCTAGCCCGTGAAGCACCACCGCCGTCCCTCACCATCGGCCAAGCTCCGCGGCTAAAAACAGCGGCGCCACCACCATTTGGCTTAGCACGAGCAGCACACGCCCGTCCGAGCAACTTAGTATAGCCGAGGGGTAGCTAAACGCCGTCGCCGCCGCTCACTGCCCGCCGGCCACCGTGCTTCTGGCCATGTCACCTATTTGGACTCGGTCAAAGCACGTGTGGTAGGTGACATGGCCACTGGCCCACGAGTCAGTGACTCTGTGGGTAAGGCAGTCGGGTGTGTTTAGTCAATTCTATTTAAAATTCAATTCCAGAAAATTACTGCAACTTTGACAAATTGTAGAAAATCCAATATAGCTCAGAAAAATAAATACATGATATCAAAATTCTTAGAAAACTAAACTCTATCCAATAAAAATATAAAAGGAAATTTTTATTTTTAACAAAAATTTAATTATTTAATACTTGTTAATTAAGCTCTTAATTTTAATTCTAAATTCACTTAAATTCAATAATTAGTAAAAATTTCCAAAAGTAAATAAAAACTAGTAAAGTAAATAAGGAAAACATTAACACTAATTTTTTCTTTATCTATAACTTATTAAATCTTTATTATTGGAATTTAAACCTTAAATAACAATTACCTTAATTATTAATTATTAAAAAAAATGATAAATGCCAAATTCACTATTATTTTTAGTTAGAAGTTATTAATAACTTCAAATTCAAAATGAAGTTATTAATCATAGAACTACATGGTAAATAGTAAACCCTAGTTCCATATGGTAGAAAACTAGGAACCTCATCATTTCGTGTAAAACTTAAAACCCTAAATTCAATTAGGGACCCTAGCTCCATTAATCTATAAGAAACCCAAATTATTTCTAACCTAAACTCTAGGTTAGAACTTGTGATCATGATACTTTCCTTTCAAAGCATAGAACCATAGTAGCAACTAAATACTTGTCTTGGCCACATATAATGTATAAGACCTATCACTAATATATGTGTATCCCATGTGTTCATCTTAATCAGACCTAAATAATCAAGTAGGGTCAGCCAAGTGTAAACCCTAGATCCTATTCCCAAAGCCATCATCCTTATTTATCCCTATTTAGCATCACACCATTGTGATAAACCTTAATAACAACTATACCTACTATTTTACATTACATAACCCTATTCCACTAAACCCTACTAGTGTGGGGTACTTAGGAACCATCCTATCTAAGAACCAACCATTCTTTACTTAGTGAATCCAATAACAAACCCTAGACAACCTCAACCTTAATTGTAATACTTCTTATCACTTAAGAAGTATGTTCTTCAAAAGTTATTCTTTTGAAGAAAATAAGGAATCATCATCCACCCTATCTAACAGGATCTATAAACCCTAGCCAATTATCACCAATAAGGTATACCACATTGATAGCAACTATTGGTAATTAGGATGCCTAGGCTTAACTCAAACTTACAAGCCCTAGGTGTTGATGAATCCAACATTGTTGGGATCCATCTAATACTTACTCCAACAACTACATGAAACCATAGTCAACCATATAACCCCCAACTTAATTATCATACTTGTCCTTTATTAAAGAATATGTTCTTCAAAAGTTATTCTTTTGAAATATATAATAATCAATCATTAACCATGACATATAGTGCTAAAACCAACCACAATTCATTACATGTTAGGATTTTATCAAATGTTATCGTTGTGTGCTATTAATGCTATTATTATGATATATTGCAGCACATGTTTAGGATACCATGTAACCACACCTGAATAAGAACCTTGTATGAGAATCATTCTAAAAGTGCAACACACCCGAAACTAATCATTACCACTCACTAATCCTAAATCATCGGGGTTAGGTCACGCTTAGAGCGATTGCATCTCATACTTATGCATTATTGCATCCTTGCCAATCTTTTAAACATCGTCCTTACCGGACGATGATGCTATTTCAGAATTTGGAGTTATTGCGTATCGAAGACCTTGCCTGCATAATCTTGCAGCCAAGAAAGGCAAGTTCATCACTTGCTCATGTCATTTGAGTATTTCTATCAAATTACTTGCAAAGTATTATGGTTATCACTATTGCATAAAAATCAAAACCACTACTTTAATAACTATGAATATGACTATGTGGTGGGCAATGGAACCATGGATTGTGTTGATATGGTGGAGGTTCCATTGCACGGGTTTATATCCCTCTAGGATTAAACAACAAATGTCGCCAGTGATTCTTGTGCCGTAATACCCGTGTTAACCATAAGATCCGGAGTGGGACGGAGTAGTCAAAAGTGTTTCCACCTCTCGTTCATCAACGGATGCGCTTACCGTAGCAGTTGTATCCGGCGGAACAACCGGAGGGTGGGGATCCCATTCTAATTCCCCACGGTAAAGCATTGCTTGCCGTAGCAGTTGTGTCTTGCGGAACAACCGGAGGGTGGGGATCCCATTCTAATTCCCCACGGTAATGCGGTCTATGATGGGTTGCAGCTACCGGCGTAGGAGTGTATGGTAGAGCCCAGACCGTCGTCGTGGTCGGGGTCCACCCTGAAATTACGGGAATAATGGGACCGGCGTGGACCCAGGGTCGGGGCATGCAACAACGGGTGGGTGTTCGAGGTAGCGGAGGAACATGATTGGCTAGACCTTATACCGGGCCTCACACCAAAGGAAGTGTGGACGAGCTCGCGGCTCGGTTGGCACCAAGGTTAAGATCTCTTATGGGTAAAGCAACACACCTCTGCAGAGTGTAACAAACCGTGACCTGTCACTCCCTGTTCCGGGAAATGGAACTGCGAACGCTGCCGGAAAGGAGCTCCATGAAGTTCTAGTAAACCGGTGAAGGCTGACGGACATAGTTCTTCTGAATAAAAGCAACCTCTTGAAGAAATGGTTATGAAAACCTGCATTGGTATTAGACTTTCCGGTCTAATGCCGTAGCTAGTGCATTAAACACCTCTTTCCTATAATGAACTTGTTGAGTACGCTCGTACTCATACCACTCTTAAATCCCCTGCTTAGATATGGAGGCATCGAAGGAGGATCTACAGTGCAACTCGAAGGCCGAGGAATCAACAACTACTTCAAGAAACAGGACCCCGCCAGAGGAGTCAGATGCCACATCCAACAAGGAGAAAAACCTAGTTTAGCCATAGAAGGGAACTAGCTTCCTAAACCTAGCTCCTATTTAGCTAGAATCTATTCATAGCCCCTATAGCTAGTCAAATACTCTACAAATAGAGTTCGTGATAGGATTAGACTACGAGTCGTTCTTCTGGAGTTTATTTGCAGATTTACCTCATTGTAAAGTAGGAGGTTGTGCTGATCTTATGTAACAGAGTCAATGTTGTAATTCTATAGACATACCTTGGACCCGCATATGTTTCTGTTGTACCACTCTGAGCGATATAATACTAGTGGAACGGTGTTTCATTGGTGTTATATCAGACTTGCATACTACACCATGCAGTGGTATGCCGGGTCACCACAGGATAAAACATTGGCGCTATGTCCGAGGATGTAGTTGTTGATTACATTACGCACCATACTTAATGCAATTGTCTGTTGCTTTGCAACTTAATACTGGAAGGGGTTCGGACGATAACCTGAAGGTGGACTTTTTAGGCATAGATGCGGTTGGATGGCGGTCTATGTACTTTGTCGTAATGCCCAATTAAATCTCACTATACTTATCATGCCATGTATGTGCATTGTTATGCCCTCTCTATTTGTCAATTGCCCGACTGTAATTTGTTCACCCAACATGCTTTTATCTTATGGGAGAGACACCTCTAGTGAACTGTGGACCCCGGTCCATTCTTTTAATACTCGAAATACAAATCTGCTGCAATACTTGTTTTTACTGTTTTCTCTGCAAACAATCATCTTCCACACAATTCGGTTAATCCTTTGTTACAGCAAGCCGGTGAGATTGACAACCTCACTGTTTCGTTTCTAACTGAGGGAAACTTGCCGCTGTGCGCATCACACCTTCCTCTTGGGGTTCCCAACGGACGTGTCAACTACACGCATCAGGGCTTACGCGTCCTAAATGCGACCCGCGTCCTACACGTCCACTATTGCACGTCTGCACCACGACACGCGTCAACAATGGCACGTCTTCCACTTCTGCACCGCAACACGCGTCCTCGATTCTAACCCTGGAAATTTAGATATACTCAGGTATACCCTCGAGTCATATACTAGCATTTTTTGTGTGCTCAGTTTTCGCCTTGAGTGCTAATACTGGCTAGTGCAATATAGTCAGTTTTACCCTCAAGTGGCTGGTCAACAGAGAGTCAACAAATGGGATTAACTAGTTAAATGAGTTATTTAATGTGCAAAAAATTCCGAAAAAGAGTGGCACTTACTCATGGAGTCTTTAGCACAAATTGCCACTTCTCAAATCATAGATAAACCAAGTTTTACCACAAATTGCCACTTCTCAAATGACCTAGTAGCTATGAAGGTGCATGGTTTTCCACAATAAGCCCTACCCAAAACATCTTTCCCCAAAACATACTTTGTCTGAATGAGGCCATAATTTTCACACTCATGTATATTTGTATTGCAAATAGTTTGAGGTAGGCCAAGATGGGTTTCATTGTACCAAACACGCATTTTCCATTTTTTAAATCTCATATTTGAATCCCTTAGTCCGTTTACTACTCACTTGCCCTTGGTTTCTTGATACTACTCAGTTTTGCCCTCTCCCTTCACAAATTCTCACAGACGCCCAACATTGCCCTGATTGGTCTAGCCGATGTCACACAGATCGTGCCCGCCGACCGTTGATCGTAGGATTTAACGGGCAGGATAACCCCTATCTCTCTCTCTCTGGTCGGGGCCACCACCCTCTCTCTCTCTGTCGGCGGTTAGCTTCCACCCTCTATGTATGCTTAAGGGCGGTTACCCAGTACGATAAAGTTTGGTTTTCTGCATTATTTTTCACGAGCTAAATTATAAACTCTTTTAGGCATTATTTTTCACGCAAAAAATGATACACCATCACCAATTTGTTGTAGCCATTACTTTTCACGCAAAAAATGATACACCATCACCAATTTGTTGTAGCCATTACTTTTCACGCAAAAAAATGATACACCATCACCAATTTGTTTAGCCATTATTTTTCACGGAAAAAAATGATACACCATCACCAATTTGTTGTAGCCATTACTTTTCACGCAAAAAATAATACACCATCACCAATTTGTTTAGCCATTACTTTTCACGCAAAAAATGATACACCATCACCAATTTGTTTAGCCATTACTTTTCACGCAAAAAAATGATACACCATCCCCCATTTCTTGTAGCCATTATTTTTTACGCAAAAAATGATACACCATCACCCATTTCTTGTAGCCATTATTTTTCACGCAAAAAATGATACACCATCACCCATTTTTTGTAGCCATTACTTTCCACGCAAAAAATGATAAACCATCACCGATTTGTTGTAGCCATTACTTTTCGCACAAAAAATGATGAACAATCACCGATTTCTTGTAGCCATTACGGTAAAATGATAAACTATCACGAATTACCATTTCTTTTAGGCATTACTTTTCACGGTAAAATGATAAACTAAATCACGAAGTTCCATTTCCGTCAAGATAGTCCGCATTACTTTTTTGTTGAGATATATACCCCCACAACGGTCATCTCCTCCTTAAATTATTGTGTAAACCCCCACAATGGTCACCTCCTCCTTAATTTATTGTGTAAACCCCTACAACGGTCATCTCTCCCTTATAAACACCCAAAACGGCCATCCCTTGTGTCAATAGGTTCTGCCTCTCTCTTCTTCGTTCACATACACTTGATCATCCATTGCCATGGCTTCCACGTCTCGGACGCGGACCGGAAGGGGAAGGGGAAGGGGAAGGGGCGGCCGGGGTGGTGGATCATCATCATTTCCACCACCACCCTCGTCAACACTGCCATTGATCATAGAGGAGTTCTTCATCGTCATCTATGAAGACCCTTTGGTCAAGAAGGTACGTACGCGTTCCCACATATATGATGCATGTGATTAATTATGGGCATGTTCTAAAAAACCTTTAATTTCAAACGATCGGCGCTCGATCTCTTTGCGAGCACTCCCAAAAAAGTTTGCGGACTATCTTGATGGCCATGTGCCAGCTAAGGTGTATCTCGCGAGCAGCCGATCGTGCGGTCCTCGTCTCTGGACCGTGGAGGTCCTATTTGACGGACAAGGCCGGATGTATCTCGACAAGGGCTGGGAGAATTTCGCCATCGCGCACGGTGTGGATTTTGGCTGCTACGTACACTTCAAATATGAAGGCGATGATGTGCTCACAGTGAAGGTGTTCGACGGAACAATGTGCAGGAAGTACTACTACTCAGACGACAAAGATACCGACGATGAAAGTGACGACGACGTGAAGCCATGCATCCATCCCCTTTAGAGATCTAGCTATTTTCTATATATTTAGAGATCTAGCTATTTTCTATATATTATGCACAATGTTTAGCATAAGAGTCACTTTAGATTAAGCTACACAAATAGTCACCTGCCATGGGCTGAGGCGGCCCCACATAGCGGCTCTATATTATATTCTCTAAATAAATAGACAACCCCAGCGGTCATTGGCTGCGAAGGCCCCATAGAGCGGCAATATATGATTTTCTATAAATAAATAGACGACCCCACTGGTCATTGGCTGCGGCAGCCCCTCAGAGCGGCAATATATAACTTTTCCTGAAAAATAGATGACCCCACTGGTCAATGGCTGCGGCAGCCCTATAGAGCGGCCCCATTTGTCAGCACGAGACGGGTCAGAGAGGAACTGCCCTCTGTGCAGCCCCACCCATCAGATTAACGGTAACGGTAAGGCCTCTGACCTGACGGCAACCCTCCCGTCCGAGCGTCTGCGAGGGGTTTCAAACTAGAGGGAGGGGAAAACTGAGGAAAAACTAACGAGCTGGGGAAAACTGAGCACAACTAAGGACCCGAGGGCACGAAAATAGAAATCCCAAAAAAATCATCAGCCTACTGACCACCAAGCAAAACAAACTAGGCCCCTACATGGCCTCACAAATCATCATCAAACGTCGATCAAACAAGCAAGTTTGAACATGGATTCCTAATTTATTTTATAATAAAATGAGTATATTAATATCGAGAGATATTGATTACACTGAGCCTCTGCAACAACGCAATACCTTACTGGTAGTACGGATGCACATGGATTCCTAATACTCCCTCTGTTCGGTTTTATTTAGTCGACGCGAGGGAGAGAAGAAAATGAACTGTCAATGCTTTCAATTAGAGTCAATTAAATACGAACGAAGGAAGTACGTAGTAGTATTGACAAATATCCGGATCTAGTCTAAAAAAATTGGCATGTAAATCCTAGTAGTCTACTAAACTTGGATCAATACCCTAGATTAGGGTTGCAAGCGGCGTCCACGAATCGTCCCGCAAAGCAGAAAATTAGAGCAAATAGTGATTGAGATTAGAGAAGATTTAAAGCACTCGCACTGAAACTAGCTAGCCCGCTACCCACCCCGCTTGACACCCTACCATAGATGTGAATCTACACCAAACATTCAAACAAGGATGAGCAACCACCAATAAAATTTTATCCGCATCATCATCTCTACCATACTCAAGGGTATGGTGATTTCACATACAGCCATTGTTGCTGCGGGACGAGGATGAGTGATGCGCCGCGGAAAAGGTGCCTCACGCCTCTGTCGCCGCCGCCATCGAAGAGGAAGTCGAAGCCGCGCGATTATGGTCCATCGCCGATATGGAGGTGGAGCTACTAGGGAAGAGGTGGAGGTGGAGGTGGAGAGGGAGTGATGGTTTGTACTAGTAGCGGACGGTGAGGTAGTTATAAATACATCATCTCTCTCTTTTTGGCAAGGAATGCAACTTCTCTTGGAAGGCAATGAGGCAACGCACTCCAGATTTCGTATATTACTATAATAATATGGGCGGAGAAATTTGGACGCATCTGTGTTGTCTTGTCAAATGAATCACCAGGATTTGCTTTTAGTACTCCAGATTTGGGCGACCCAAGGAAGTAGTGATAGTAATGTACGCCATCTAGCTGCACGCTATCAAATCAAATAAATGGTCATGCCATTTACTTTAAGATGGTGCAGTAGTTATTTTGACCAAAGAAACATTCACGTCTGCTGATTATTTTGATAGTACTACTAGTACTAATATTTCTGATGGGTATACATTTACTGTCCGCTAGCAAAGATTATTTGGCACATTGTTCTTATGGCTTTCAACATCACACCCCTTAATAATATTATTAATCAATTATTTGGCAATTAATTGAGCTCTGTTAATAAAAAATTAAAACCCACAAATCCAACTGTACGATTTTAAGGGCCATATAAAGGACAAGGAATGATTTTAAAGGTCATATGGAGTACCTCCAACCATGTGAAATCTGGTTCTTTCATGCAGGTGATACCCATGGCTTCGTATTGGATCAGTATGTTGTCCAACATACAGTCAACTATGAAGTACCACGATTTGGTTTTTGGGTGCAACCGGCTAGAGAATGATGCACGGGTTTGTACAGCCAGTACAATTCAGATTAAGATTTTCTGATAGCATGTTGATGTGTATATGTAAGAATCATACACTAGAATGTCTTCTATGTTTAGATGGCTGATCTACGTTTATACTTTGTGTGAACCATGAGGTTAAGATCTTTGTACTATAATAAATATTGCTAAATAACATAATAAAAAGTTGCAAGCACAAATCAATGTAGTGGATGTGGTATCCCCCATTAAAAAAACAGTATATATGTATGCCTCTAGGGACACTGAAACAACCAAACTACCATGCATGTGTATAGACCGTATTTGATCAAATTACAAGAAGCACATGGGTTCATGCAAATAGCATCAATTTATCACCTAAGTACATTAGCTATAAATAGTTAAATAGGAGTCAAGACCAACTGAGCTAGCTAGTAGTATGATCCTACTATTACATAAATATCCCTAACTCTGCTTGTCTTGGTTCCAGTCCAGCGCGTTGGTGTAGCTTGGGATGAACCAAAACCCCGTCTGCCAGTTGGCCGCTGGAACGCTGCTTGAGAAAGAGATGCTTTGCTGGACTTTTGATTGTGTTGGCTAGTGCATGAAACTTGACACCTGTATTATGTGATCCTGATATGAGGATAAGAACACCTTCAGCTTGCATTGCTAATGGTGTCTACTGCAGCAGTGGCGTACCTTCAATGGAGACTGATGCAAGAGAGTTGGTACTGGCACTACAAGAGATGGGACATTTGTTGACGAAAACCCTGGTGACGAAAATGCATACCATCATGGATGTGTCCTTATAGGTGACGAATTCATCTTTCGTCAAGCATTTAAGGTAATGCTTGACGGTATGATTTTACGTCAACAAAAAATCGTCACCCATTACCCAAGCGGGAAGGGCTTCCATCGTGTCTGTTAATAGGTGACGAAATCAAAGATCGTGGTGTATGTAAACCGTGATTTGCATATAAAACGGACCCACATAGCAGGTCAATAATACTAAGTTACTTTATTAAATGTTATTAGTTTTTTATATCATGCGTTACCCACTTGTCAGGAACATATTTAATTAAGTAAAAATTGTGGTTTGGAAGAATCAAACCAGGGCTTTGGCGTGACCAACGCTGAGTGTTACCGCTAAGGTAGATATGGAATTTTGATCTGGATCCGTAACTAGTCTATTCTACATATTTATTTCAATGGTGTGATCTAGATGTTACGACATAATAATTCCCTTATTAATATTTATGTCGGCCGAGGGTGCCTCGTTTAAGTCGTGCCGCTAGCAGACACGGCCTATATAGGTGATCTTGCTAAGAGTCGAATCGACTAGGGTTCTCGTCGAGGTGAGAAGAATTCCGTGAAGGCTACATTGTGGTGGCGGCGAGACACATCATCGGTGAGTTCTCCTGATTGTTCGTTAGGTCTAGATTTTTTAATCAGTTGTCAAGATCCGTTACGAAGAACGTTGGCATGTTCTTAACTGAATTGTAGGCAATGGATCGAAGTTGGATAACTGATGGCACCAAGAAGTTCACAACAAAGTACATGGCAGGTGTTAGGGATTTCATCAATTTTGCGCGAGAACACTTGGAAAATACAGATGAACCAATCTTGTGCCCTTGCAAGGACTGCCTAAATCTGATACGTCAGGATATAAAAACAATCGAGGATCACGCAATTGTTCAGGTATGTCCATGACGTATACAAGATGGACTAGACATGGGGAAGGTTTTAGTGATGACGAAGGGCGGGATAGAAACGATGATGGTGTGTATGATAGTGACAACGATGAAGAGGAAGACAATGGTGATTGTTATGTTGATGATTCGTCTAGTATGATCGATGAGCTATGAAGTCCGGAAATAAAGGTCCTGACACTGCCAAATCTGTATGCTAATCTAATTGAGTCGGCGAAAAAAGAACTTTATGAGGGATGCACCTCTTTCACTAGGTTGTCGTTCATTATTAAGCTCCTTCATGTCAAATCATACAGATCGGATAACAAACGAGAGGATTTGATCTCTTACTTCAGACTTCTACGTACGGCTTTGCCGGATGTGGACTTTCCCAAATCATATGCCGATGCTAAGAGTGTTCTTTCGATGTTGGGCTTGGTTATGAGACAAATCATGCATGCAAGTTTGATTGTTCTTTATTTTGGGGAGATCACACGGACGATACGCACTTGCCATGTTTGTGGATTATCAAGATATAGAGACCCTATCGGAAAAAAGAAAATCCCTCACAAGGTGTTAAGGTACTTTCCTATAATTAAAAGGTTGCAGAGACTATTTGTTAAAAAGGAAATGTCGACACATACTAGATGGCTCAAAGAGAAGAGGGTTGTTGAGCGCAATGTACTGAGGCACCCTGCTGATGGTGAGGCATGGAAGCACTTTGATGGCAGGTTTGATTGGTTTGCTAAAGATCCTCGTAACATAAGACTAGGTTTTGCCACAGACGGCTTCAGTCCCTTGGAAGTATGACTAATCCTTACAGTATGTGACATGTTTTTGTGATTCCTTACAACTTCCCACCATGGATGTGCATGGATCAATCGAATTACATGATGGCATTGCTAATCCCCGGAAAGTATTCCCCAGGGAAAGATTTTCATGTATTTATGCAGCCAACGATAAAAGATATGATGCGGCTATGGAGTGGTGTGGAGACATTTGATGCATGCACGGAGGAATATTTCCCATTGCATGCTTGCGTTTCTTTGGTCTATTCATGATTATCCTGGATATGCCACTATGTCGGGACGAAGCACAAGAGGATTTCATGCGTGTGTGCATTGCGATGAGAATCCTTGCTGCTGAATCTTTGAAAAACAAAATTGGATATATTGGGCATCGACGATTTCTTGATAAAAATCACCCATACGGGAAAAGCGAGACTTTTCAATGGTAAAACTGAGACTAGAGATCCACGAAGGAAGTACACACCCAAAGAGGTAGCTGGGAAGGTAGAAAGGGTTAAGGATTTTGAACATGGGAAAAATCCAATAAGTAGAAAGCGGAAGCGTGCAAGCTGCATCCGGTGAACCAACATGGCACTCGAAAGTCAGCTTACATCATCTACCGTACTGGTCGGAACTTAAGATAGCTCACAACTTAGATGTGATGCATATTGAGAAGAACATATGTGACAATATTGTTGGTACACTACTTGAACTTGAGGGCGGGAATAAGGACAACTGTTAGTGCTAGAATTGATTTGAAGAAATTCAACATCTGGAAGAAGTATTGGTTGAAGAAAATTGTGAAGGATGATGATGATGCAGCAGTAACTTATGCGAAGCCCCCTGCACCGTGGACGCTTTCGAAGGAACAGAAGAGACATTTGTGTAGGTATTTGGCAAACACTAGGTTCCTAGATGGTTATTGCGCAAGCTGGGAAGATGTGTGAATATTGATGGTTGTAAGGTTACCGGTATGAAGACGCATGATTGCCACATACTTGCGAGCGAGTGTTGCCGAGTTGGGCTCAAGGGAATTGCATCTAAGGAAATGCATGTGGCTATTGCAGAGCTAGGAAGATTTTTTAGGGAGCTGTGTGCCAAAACCCTGAAAGTTGATGTGCTGAATCGATTGAAGGTTGAAATTGTTGTGATCCTATGCAAACTTGAGAAGCTCTTCCCCCCAGATTTTTTTTGATGTAATGGTGCACTTAGCTATTCATCTTCCTGACGAGGTGATGTCTACGGGAGCTTCTATTCTAGACAGTGTTGGGCCTCCAAGAGCAGAGGTTTGTAGAACAGCAGCAAGTTTCCCTTAAGTGGATCACCCAAGGTTTATCGATCTCAGGGAGGAAGAGGTCAAAGATATCCCTCTCAAGCAACCTCGCAACCACAAAGCAAGAAGTCTCTTGTGTCCCCAACACACCTAATAGGTGCACTAGTTCGGCGAAGAGATAGTGAAATACATGTGGTATGAATAAATATGAGCGAGTGGCAATGGCACCGGAAAAGTGCTTTGCCCGGGACGGTAAACAAGCGGTAGTAACGCAGCGGTAGTAACGCGGTAAAACGAGTAAACAAGCAGCGATAACAGTATTTAGGAACAAGGCCTAGGGATCATACTTTCACTAGTGGACACTCTCAACATTGATCACATAATAAATAACTCTTTCTCATATGTGCTACATATACTCTTTTGTTGGATGACAAACACCATTCGTTGTGTAGGGCTACAAGAGCACCTCAATGCCGGAGTTAACAAGCTCCACAACATTCGACATTCATATTCAAGTAACCTTAGAGCATAATAGATCATTGCAAAATAAACCAAGAACTAACATAGCGCACACATCTGTCCACATTACACTATGAAGGAGGAATAGATCACATCAATACTATCATAATGATAATTAACTCCACAATCTACAAGAGATCATGATCATAGCCTACGACAAGAACCACACGGTGCACACACTAGTCACCTTTACACCATGCAGGAGGAATAGAATACTTTAGTAACATCACTAGAGTAGCACATAGATGAATTGTGATACAAAACTCATATGAATCTCAATCATGTAAAGCAGCTCATGAGATCATTGTATTGAAGTACATAGGAGAGAGATTAACCACATAGCTACCGGTACAGCCCGAGCCTCGATGGAGAACTACTCCCTCCTCATGGGAGACGAGCGGCGTTGATGAAGATGGCGGTGGTGTCGATGGAGGAGCCTTCAGGGGCACTTCCCCGTCCCGGCGGCGTGCCGGAACAGAGACTCCTGTCCCCCAGATCTTGGCTTCGCGATGGCGGCGGCTCTGGAAGGTTTCTCTTACCGTGGCTTTTTCGTATCGAGGTTTTAGGTCTGGGACCTTTATATAGGCGAAGGGGCGACGACACCATAGGGCCGCGCGGCCAGGGGGTGGGCCGCGCCACCCTATCATCTGGGGCCTGTGTGGCCCCCCTCTGGCGACTCTCGGGTGTTCTGGATGCTTCCGGGCAAAATAGGAACACTGGGCGTTGATTTCGTCCAATTCGAGAATATTTCGTTACTAGGATTTCGAAACCAAAAACAGCGAGAAAACGAAGCGGCCCTTCGGCATCTCGTCAATAGGTTAGTTCCGGAAAACGCATAAATATGACATATAATGTGTATAAAAAATGTAGATATCATCAATAATGTACCATGGAACATAAGAAATTATCGATACGTCGGAGACGTATCACGAGGCTCTTTTGAGGGGTCCTGTTCATTATGGTTGGATGTATCCAGTTGAGAGAAGATTAGGTTATCTAAAGTCTACGGTCCGTAACAAAGCAAGGCCAGAAGGTTCTATCGCAGAGGGATACATTGTTGATGAGTGTTTGATTTTTTGCTCTAGATTTTTCAAGGATGGCACAGAAACAAGATTTAACAAGGATGATAGGAACCAAGACATACGGAGAAAACCTGATCCTGACGAGATGGAAGTATTTTCGAGTTGGAGCTAAAGGTCTTGGGAAATCCATTTTGAAACATTTTGACAAGGAATTTGACAAAATGGTTTGGTATGTGCTGAACAACTGTGACGATGTAGAACGTTATATCAAGTAAGTAGTTAGCTTCACTTTAATAACTACTTCTTAATGTTGCAGACATAATTGTCCTGTATTTCATATGTGGTTTTTCTATGTTTCAGTGAATTCCGACAAGAATTGGGAGGTAGGGGTTTGCGTGACATCGAGGAGACGGTTCAGAGAGAGTTTGCAGGTTGGTTTGCAAACCATGTGAGACAGTTCGACAATGCATCAGAAGATTTGAAGTCTGCGGCTGCTTGGGCCGGACCGGCGTGTAGTAGTATACGCTGGTTGCAACGTAAAGGGTGCGAGGTTTCGCACGCTTACTCGGGATAAAGACACGAAGACTCAAAATTCGGGCGTAGCGACTAAGGGATCTTTTGGTGATGCGGATGAGACCGAGTACTATGGTGTTCTGCAAGAAGTTCTTGAACTGCGATACGGGACTAACAAGCACGCCGACGAGTCCGTGTACTTGTTTCGTTGCGGCGGGTTCGACCTTGCGGGCAAGGGTTCCAAGATAAAAGATGATGGTTATTTTAAAAGCGTTAACACTTCTATCCTATGGTTCAAGAGTTCACCATTCATATTGGCCGATCAAGGCTGAAACATGCTTCTATTTGGAGAATACAAAGTTTGGTGATCCGTGGAAAGTGGTGCAGAAGTTCAGCCATAGACACGTGTACGACGTTCCAGAATGAGAAGATGGTAACGATGATGCATTTGTATGGAATGAAGACGCATACCAGGAGGATGAAGGTTCAGTCGACCATACATTTCATGATGTTGTCGACCTAGACGAGGAAGCAGAGGTGGAAGCGAGAGGAGGATGATCATCGTCTGTCTTGAAGTTGTACGTATTCATGATGCTCGTACAATTCGTGAACTAGAGAATGGGGAAGATAGTCCCAATGTTGACATGGATATGAGCGAAGATGAACTAGAGAATCAGGAAGATAGTCTCATATTGGAAGAGAACGTACATGATGATGAGGGAAAAAATTCAGAAGAAGATAGTGATGTAGATTGATAGAAACATGTAATGCATACAACTATATGTTTTGTTCCAAACATTTGAAATGTTCTTATTTAGATGTTTACGATCTCGAACTTGTCATTGAATTATCCAGAAGGGTTTAAGAGCAAATTAATATAAGCAAAAATATGGACAGATATAGGAAAGCCAACATGTCGGTAACATAACTTTGACAATGGTTTTAATTAATCGACACTTGACACGATTACAACCAGCAACACGATATGACTAACTATTGTTTTAACACAAGCAAAATCGACAATCGCATAAAGAGTCTTACAACTTAATTAAAACCGAAAGGGGCTGCATAGTTGGACACACGAGCACCATGAATCACTGACTAGCTACTCCAGATCGATTTCAGGCACATGGGTAGCAAACAAGTAAACCCCTGCATTTCCCAGGTAAAGCAAGAACATCATCTTGTCACCCATCTGAAGGTGCTTTTCCTTGTCCATGAACTCCTTCCACCCAGCGACGCAGAGACGACCATCGTACGAAGAAATTGCGTAGGACGCACGCACCAAAGTACTCGGGATGGCACACAATACTGATTGCACCATATTGTTCCATATCTTTAGGAACCAAACGACTAGGGATTTTACTGTTCCAACGAGTAGGGACATAGTTTAGTTAACACTTGTACGTAATGTAGGTCGCAAACTTAATGAAATGATGTGATCTACGCTTACCACGTGTTTGTTGTAATTTTCGATGTTTGTCCAATTCGAGTATGCAGCATTGGGACAACTAGTGCTCCTTGATCATAATCTCCAGCATTGTGGTACTCAACAAGGTAGTCCAAGTTGTCCACCTGAAGAATGACGGTATGCATCATCCTCCAATTTATCATTGTTCCATCGGTACTACGAGCGAGTCAACAATGTCACGCTTCAGTACGGGACAAGCTGGTAGTAAGCTGCACAATTAAAATAATTGACATAAGATGGAATAATTAATATGATCAATCATTCTGTCCAAAGGTGGATAATTACCTGGATGGATTAGTGGTTCGAGTTCCGGTTATTACAAGAGTATCCGACCGGATGACTTAATTCTGAAAATTAACTCCATGCCAACCTTAAAATTGTACACTCTAGCAAATTCGTTCCAAAATCTTCCGTTGATATAGGTTACTGCAGACTACTGTTGGTAACATTAACAAAAAATGCATGGCCATCTTTGGTTCTAAGTGCAGCTTCAAAAGTTGTCCTGTCGGAGGTCTGGACACCATACTTCTGAAGGAAATACGGTCTATAGTAGCAAGAGATGACCTAAATTCAGTAGAGTTAATACAAAAGTAAGTTAACTATTCTCAGATCTCATTAATATATAGGGGAGGTACATTGTTGCGCAAGTAATACATCGTATGTATCTAGGACTTCTATCAGCACATATCTGAACTTCTATCAGCACATATCTGAACTTCTATCAGCACATATCGGAACTTCTATCGGTATAGGACTGAACTACCGATACCTCTATCTCTAACAGCTACAACTATCGTAAAACTCATATGAACGTAAAAGTTATCACAACTATCCTAAAACTCAACCATAAATAAGCGGTTAATACATATGGTGAACAACAATTATTACACACATCTGAATAATAGTACTAAACTAGCAATAACTACTAGGATCACGTGTTAAACTTTGATGTGGCGGTGAATTAATAAAACATCTGAATGAATTTTAAACTTATAAGTGCATGTACCGTCTTCTCCTCAAAACCCTCTTGTAGTGTTTGCACGAAAAAACCTAACGTGACTCCCCCTCCGCCGCACATCCCCTTCTTGTCAAATCAAACTGGACACTGCAAAAAAATGAAGAAAGATTACAAATCGGAAACAACGATCGATCGCGAGACGTACATTTTATTTACTTACTCCACTAGTAGGCGCCATCCTTGGTCTCGACACGGAGCGAGAGTCTTACAAGTCTCGCCGGCGAGAGACGTGGCGAGCTGTGGCGGCGAGAGACGTGGCGAGATCTGGCGGCGGTTGAAGGAGGTCGTGATATGATGGCCAGTTATATCGTGGAGTAAATTTCGGTAGGTCAAGAGGAGGGCAAATGGGCGGTGCTGGGTTTTGACGTGACAACACGATCGAATGCGCGAGCCCCATCTGGTCAGTTGGACTGCACGTCAGAAGTCAAGACCCGCGTCAATATTCTCGTCGTCTACACGTCTCAATATTCGCACGGAGTAATTAATGGGGATGATTTTTATCCCCTTCCCCCTCCCCTACCGTCTCAATATTCACACCGCTTCCTCGTTTCCCCACTTCTCGTCGTCTCCGCTCCCTCAGTCTATTCGTCTCCCGCCGCCGCGTCGCCATGGACATGGATGAGCAGGAACTGTACTACTGGTCCAGCACGCGCGCAGTCCACATCCACGACGGCGGGGAACTGGAGGTGGTCTACACCAACGACCCCTGCAAAGTGCGCAGCGTCCTCGACATGTACATGGAGTGGCTCAAGGAGGACGAGCACAAGTTCGTGGGCCTCGACTTCGAGTACACCAACCATCGAGCCGAGGACGAGAAGAAGATCGCCGTGGTTCAACTCTGCATGCGTCGACATGTGCTGGTGTTCCACTACGCAGGGTAAGAACTAATCCCCTTTTTGAGTCTTTCGATTGGGGTTTTTTAGTTTCCGCCATTGTGTCTCTCTTCGACTCTCGTTAGACATTGTTCCCGAAAATCAGTACATTCCCGATCTAAATCTGCTAGACATTGTTCCCGAATATTAGTACATTCCCGATCTAAATCTGCTAGACATTGTTCCCGATTTATTAATTTGTTTCATCTTCGTCTCCTCTGTAGGTTCTTTGCATATTTGCTACTTAGTTTACTTGATTCGTCATATGATTGACTAGTTCATATGCTTGATTCGTCAACACTGCCATTGATCATAGAGGAGTTCTTCATCGTCGTCTATGAAGACCCTTTGGTCAAGAAGGTATGTACGCGTTCCCACATATATGATGCATGTGATTAATTATGGGCATGTTCTAAAAAACCTTTCATTTCAAACGATCGGCGCTCGATCTCTTTGCAGGAACTACCAAAAAAATTTGCGGACTATCTTGACGGCCGGGAGCCGGCTAAGGTGTATCTGCGAGCAGCTGACTCGCGGTCCTCGTCTCTGGACCGTGGAGGTCCTATTTGACGGACAAGGCCGAATGTACCTCGACAAGGGCTGGGAGAAATTCGCCATCGCGCACGGTGTGGATTTCGGCTGGTTCGTACACTTCAAATATGAAGGCGATGATGTGCTCACAGTGAAGGTGTTCGACGGAACAATGTGCAGGAGGTACTACTACTCGGACGACGAAGATGCGACGATGAAAGCGACGACGACGTGAAGCCATGCATCCATCCCCTTTAGATAAGGGGATTATGACCAAGAATATATATGTAGCTTCATATGCATCGATTTAGAGATCTAGCTATTTTCTATATATTATGCATGTAAAAAATAATATCGCATTTCCACTATTATTCGAGCACCACATCCTCCAAATTGTCCTGTGAGGTTTCAATTTTTTTGATTACCAACACAGATTGTATTTATGAAAACAAAACTTGAAACTAACAACAGCAACTACAAGTCGAAAAAAGGAGACATAAAAGTAGTAAACTTGTGGGACAAAGGGATATGTAATCTACACAACTCTCTGTAGCCAAACATTGGTAGTCGAAATTAACTCGAAACTTGCGTAGCTACAGAATAAAACATCTACACAAATGCAGCGTGCATCAACATGAAAAAAGAGATAACATGTGCAGCGAGTAATGCTTACGCAACAGACAAACAACATATAAACATGACATAGTCTTAAACAACTGGGTATGATTACCCGAGGTTCCAAATAACAAAAGTAGAACATAGTCTTTGAAACATGACATAGTTTAACCATGAACCTCCGGGGGAACAACTAAACAGAAACTAAATTTAGTGGACAACATGAGGGCCAACAGCTGGACCGACGAGCGGGATGAGGCCAGTCTTGACGTAGTCCCTGAGGAACTTGCCAAAGGCGGCGTGCTTCGCCTTGCTAGCAGGCTTGTGCTTGTGCGCGCTACCTTTTCCAACTCCCGTCGCGTGCTTGGATCGGACTCTCAATATCCTTCGGGAAAACCACCGCCGCAGAATGGGCAATTAGGCTTACCGTCCCGGCGGAAAGGGATCCGGCCGGTCTTCGGCTTCTTCGAGAACAAAGCGGCTCTTCCGGTCCCGGTCCTCCTTGTCGCTGCCAATGTCCTCGAGTCTTCCTGCGAATTTGAAAGTAAAGAAGAAGTGAGAGAAGGAAATTAAGCTGAAATACAATTCAAGCATTAAATATTTTTTATGAACATTACTAAGAAGTAATCATCATGTAGAATCAACATTTATGATCCAGATCCAACCATAGATAATTAGTTCACTAATATAAATATGCACCAATTTAAACTGTTGTCACAAATTGTTCATGGGTAGTCCAATCATTATTTCAGTAATATAACTAAGCACCAATTTAAGAGAAAATGGTTGACGTGGGCATTACCCTTCGGGTAACCAATGTTGCTCTACCCTACACGGTCCAACTGGAGGCCCATGAAGGTACCTGATGGCAAGATGGGCCACTAGGACGGTGCGGCGGAAGATTACTTGGAGTACAATACACGGAAGAAGCCGAGCAAGGAAAGATTGGAGATAGACCTATTGTAAACCTACTCGTACTCGATTAGACCTCTCGGGACCTGGCCACCTATATAAAGACCAGGAGAGGGGCTATCGAGGGACACAATCTACCTTAGCAATATTAGCCATCAGAAGCTTAGAACTAGGTTACCCTAGCAACTAGCATCTCGACGAGATTACAGCCGAACTATTCGGCACCCCATTGTAACCTGTTTTCATCATAATCAAGAACGAGACAGGCAGGACGTAAGGGTTTTACCTCATCGAGGGCCCCGAACACGGGTAAATCGCTCTCCCCGCTTGTCACGTGTACCGATGTCTCGTGTCGGCTTGCAGGATTCCATCAACCCTAAGCCCCTATCGGAGGGCATTGCCGAGGAGCACCCTCGACAATTGGCGCCGTCTGTGGGAAACCTGTCGGCACAAGGCAGGGCATCGGCAGTACCAGTCACATCTGCAGCGTTCGTGCTCGAGTCACCAACACCTCCAGACCCGAAAGATCCGATTCGCTGCGGATCCTTCGAGTTCGTACCGCACCTCAAGCCGTCGCACTCGATTCCTGCAGAATCGCGTGATGACATGACCACCACCTTTGGAGGCGTCCACTTCATCATCGACTCCGGAGGTTTTCTTCGCCTCCCTAGGACAGATACGTCCGGTGTGGGGCCCTCGGCTTCGTCAGAGGATACCCTGGCAGCAACCTTGGGAATTCCATCCAGAAGCACGCATGGAGGCAGCCGAGGAAGTTTCGATCCCACAACAGGGCGAAAGAAAAGGCGAAGGGAGTTATACCATGGAGAAGAAGAACGTGCAGCGCCTCACCCACTTCAGGAGGGCGTGCAACCGATTCATGGCCGCGCTTGTTCACCGCACTTATCGGCCACGAAGCAACTCGATGCGCCATGCTACCTCCACTCTTATATCGACCCAAAGGATGGTCGGGAGAAATCCAGTCACCTATTGAGGAACTGCCGACACTTCCTAGAGATTCGTCAGTTCTGTGATGACCTCAGGAGTGAGGCTATATCAAGAGTTCACATAATGGAGAAGAGGGCAAGATCCTACAGCTATCGGGCAGAACCGTACGTGCCGGAGCCGTACGAACCAATGGAAAAGGACGAGTATGTACCAGCCGAGGTATTTCCAGAACCGCGCGGGCAGGTCAGCATGATCCATAAAACCAACTTTTCAAAAAGGGAAATCAAGAAATTCTCGCGAGAAGTGAAGTACGCAGAAGTCGCTATGGTCGACACACCGAATTCATCGGCGGGTCGGAGCAAAGTATCTCCTTCGACAGGACAGACCACCCGAAAGCCGTCCCTAGAACAGGTCACGCAGCTCTGGTCCTCGAGGCGCAGATCGGAGGGTACAACATGAGCAAAGTATTCATGGACGGAGGAAGCGGCTTAAACCTACTATTCACCAACACGACGAAAGCAATGGGTTTAACAGTCGATATGCTGAGGGAATCCGACACAGGATTCCATGGCATTATACCGACTCGACCCGCTTATTCTCTTGGAAAAATGTCATTGGATGTGGTCTTCGGCACGCCCACCAATTTCAGGAAAGAAAAGATCGAGTTCGAAGTTGTCGGCGGGAGTCCCGGTATCATGCCATCCTCGGCAGGCCGGCGTTTGCCAAGTTTATGGCCGTGCCTCATTATGCGTATCTAAAACTGAAGATGCCGGGCAACAACGGAACCCCAATAACCGTTCACGGGAGTTTTGCTCGATCGGACACCGCGACGGGGAGTTCCGAGAAGATCGCCTCGAAATTCGGCGCTAAGGAGGAACTCAATGCGATCGACGCAGCCGTGGATCATACGCAGCCACCAGCCGACAACCGAAACGTAAGATCCGACGAGTTTGACGCTACAAAGGAAGCCAAGAAGCTGCAGGTGCACCCCACTGACCCGAAGAAAACGGTCAATATATCGGCTGACCTTACGGTCGCATAGGAAGGCGCGCTCATCGAGTTCCTCCGTGAGCGCTGGGAGATATTTGCATGGGAACCATCCGACATGCCGGGTATCCCCGGGGAACTCGGCGAGCACGCCCTTAATGTTGACCCGACAGCCAAACCGGTGCGGCGAGTCGATGCGTCGATTCTCTGAACCCAAGAGGAGAGCAATTGGTGAGGAAATCAATCGACTTCGTAAATCAGGATTTATCTGAGAGCTCAAGGAATCAGAGTGGGTGGCTAACCCTGTCATGGTACCCAAAAAGGACACCACCGCTCTGCGTATGTGTATCGATTACACCGGCCTCAACAAACACTATCCGAAAGATCACTTCCCGCTGCCTAGAATTGACCAGATAATCGATTCCACAGCCGGATGCGACCGCCTCTCCTTCCTCGATGCCTACTCTGGGTATAACCAGATCAAATTGAAGAAGGAAGATCAGGAGCTAACCGCGTTCATCACCCCACACGGCGTTTTACGCTACAGCGTCATGACCTTCGGGTTGAAAAATGCGGGAGCAACTTACCAACGTTGCATGCAAGCTTGCCTTGGAGAGCAGATCGGGCGAAACATCGAAGTCTATATTGACGACATCGTGGTAAAAACGAAGCACACTGCCACACTCGTTGACGATTTGCGGGAGACCTTCGATAACCTAGACAGGTATAAGATCAAGTTGAATCCCAAAAAATGCTTCTTCGGAGTACCAGGGGGCAAGTGCTAGGATACTTCATCTCGGCCGGGGGATCGAAGCCAACCCTTTGAAAATCAAAGCTATTCTCGACATGGAGCCGCCAAAGAATCTGCATCAAGTGCAGCGGTTGGCGGGACGTCTAGCAGCGCTCAGCAGGTTCATCGCCAAGCTAGGAGAAAAAGCCTTGCCTTTCTACAATTTGATGAAAAAATCGGAAAAGTTCGAGTGGACAAAGGAGGCGCAGGAATATTTCGACAACCTGAAGAAAATCTTGTCGACATCTCCGAGTCCTTGTAACCCCCGCGAGAAGGAAAAGCTGCTCATGTAAATAGGCTGCGACAGCCCAAGTCTTCGACGGCGTCTTGGTCGTCGAACGGGAAGAAGCGAGGGAGAGTTCATGGCGTGCGAGAGGCCCGTTTACTATCTCGGCGAAGTACTCACACCCGCAAGACAGAGGTACCCTCATCATCAGAAGGCGGCATATGCGAGTATGGAGGTCAGCCCGCAAGCTACGGCACTACTTCACGAGAGCATCCGATTGTCGTCGTGAGCGAAGCACCGTTGAAAAATATAATGACCAATCCAGAGGCAACAGGTCGAGTGTCCCAATGGGCTATCGAGATAGCACCTCACGACATAACTTACGTTAACCGGACAGCTATAAAATCCCAAATCCTCCCAGACTTTGTGGCGGACTGGATTCAATCCCAAACACCAGCGGCACCCGACATGTCGGGATCGTGGATAATGTATTTCGATGGGTCGAAACGAAGCACAGGCGCAGCAGCAGGAGTGGTGCTGATATCACCACAAGGAGATAAGATGAAGTACATACTACGTATGAACTTCTCTCTGCCGACAAACAATGAAGCAGAATACGAAGCACTGTTGCACGGAATGAAGATGGCAAAGGCGTGTGGGGCGACTCGCCTGGAAATCTACGGGGACTCGAACTTGGTAGTACAACAGTCGATGAATCTGTGCGACGCAGTTAGCGACAACATGATCGCCTATCGGCAGTTGTATCAAAATATGGAAGCCAAATTCGAGGGATGTGAGCTCAAACATATCGGCAGAGCCAGCAACAAGGAAGCCGACACCTTAGCAAACATCGGCTCCATGTGCTCTCCCATCCTAGATGGAGTATTTTACGAGGTGATCACTCAGCGATCAATAAAAGAGAAGGCGCCAGCACCTCTAAAACCATCGACTAAGGAAGCAGAGACAAACCCGCAGCAAGTTGCCGACGAAGCTCCAACTCTCCCAGCCGAACAAGTCCTCCTCCTTGAGCCACTATGGACTAAACCATTCCTGGCGTACCTAGCAAAGCGAGGAACGCCGGCGGATCCGAGTAGAAGCAAAACGAATCGTCGGGCGATCGAAAGCCTTCACCATAGTAAATGGTGAACTCTACAAGCGCAGCATTTCCGGTATCCTCCAAAGGTGCATCGCCATCGACGATGGAAGAGCACTGCTGCGTGAAATACACGAGGGAACTTGCGGGCATCACGCAGGAAGTAGGGCTCTCGTAGCAAAAGCCTTCAGGGCAGGATTTTACTGGCCAACGGCGGCGTCGGATGCTCGAGATCTGGTCATGAAGTGCGACCCTTGCGAACGGTTTGCCCCAAAACCGCACGCCCCTGTGATACGTCTCCGACGTATCGATAATTTCTTATGTTCCATGCCACATTATTGATGATATCTACATGTTTTATGCATACTTTATGTCATATTTATGCGTTTTCCGGAACTAACCTATTGACGAGATGCCGAAGTGCCGGTTTCTGTTTTCTGCTGTTTTTGGTTCCAGAAATCCTAGTAAGGAAATATTCTCGGAATTGGACGAAATCAACGCCCAGGGTCCTATTTTTCCACGAAGCTTCCGGAAGTCCGAAGGGGAAACGAAGTGGGGCCACGAGGTGGGGACACAGTAGGGCGGCGCGGCCCAAGCCCTGGCCGCGCCGGCCTAGTGTGTGGTCCCACCAGGACTCCACCGACCTTGCCCTTCCGCCTACTTAAAGCCTCTATCGCGAAAACCCTATCACGTTCGACGAAAAAGCCACGGTACGAGAAACCTTCCAGAGCCGCCGCCATCGCGAAGCCAAGATCTGGGGGACAGGAGTCTCTGTTCCGGCACGCCGCCGGGACGGGGAAGTGCCCCGGAAGGCTTCTCCATCGACACCACCGCCATCTTCATCACCGCTGCTGTCTCCCATGAGGAGGGAGTAGTTCTCCATCGAGGCTCGGGGCTGTACCGGTAGCTATGTGGTTCATCTCTCTCCTATGTACTTCAATACAATAATCTCATGAGCTGCCTTACATGATTGAGATTCATATGATGATGCTTGTAATCTAGATGTCATTATGCTAGTCAAGTGGATTTTACTTATGTGATCTCCGGAGACTCCTTGTCCCACGTGTGTAAAGGTGACGAGTGTGTGCACCGTGTGGGTCTCTTAGGCTATATTTCACAGAATACTTATTCACTGTTATGAATGGCATAGTGAAGTGCTTATTTATATCCCTTTATGATTGCAATGTGTTTTGTATCACAATTTATCTGTGTGCTACTCTAGTGATGTTATTAAAGTAGTTTATTCCTCCTGGACGGTGTAATGGTGACAGAGTGTGTGCATCGTGTAGTACTTGGCGTAGGTTATGATTGTGATCTCTTGTAGATTATGAAGTTAACTATTGCTATGATGGTATTGATGTGATCTATGCCTCCTTTCGTAGTGTGAAGGTGACAGTGTGCATGCTATGTTAGTACTTGGTTTGGTTATGTTGATCTGTCATGCACTCTAAGGTTATTTAAATATGAACATTGAATATTGTGGAGCTTGTTAACTCCGGCATTGAGGGTTCGTGTAATCCTACACGATTAGTGGTGTTCATCATCCAACAAGAGGGTGTAGAGTCTAGCATCTATCTATTTATTCTGTTATGTGATCAATGTTGAGAGTGTCCACTAGTGAAAGTATGATCCCTAGGCCTTGTTCCTAAATATCGCTATCGCTGCTTGTTTCATCGTTTTATCGCATTTATACTGCCTCGCAATATTACTACCATCAACTGCACGCCAGCAAGCACTTTTCTGGCGCCGTTACTACTGCTCATATTCATTCATACTACTTGTATTTCACTATCTCTTCGTCGAACTAGTGCACCTATACATCTGACAAGTGTATTAGGTGTGTTGGGGACACAAGAGACTTCTTGTATCGTGATTGCGGGGTTGCTTGAGAGGGATATCTTTGACCTCTTCCTCCCTGAGTTCGATAAACCTTGGGTGATCCACTTAAGGGAAACTTGCTGCTGTTCTACAAACCTCTGCTCTTGGAGGCCCAACACTGTCTACAAGAATAGAAGCACCCGTAGACATCACCCTGCAACAGACCTAATGATGATACCCTTGGTGTGGCCGTTCGCCCAATGGGGACTCGATCAAGTTGGACCACTGCCGAGATCATCGCCTGGAGGACACACGTACTTATTAGTCGCAGTCGATAAATTCACAAAGTGGATCGAGGCAGTACCAGTACGAAACCAGAAGGCAAAAACAGCAGTCCAATTCTTCAAGGAAATAACATGTCGATTCAGCGTGCCTCACAGTATCGTCACAGATAACGGGACTAACTTTGACTCCAAAGAATTCCGAGAATTTTGTGATGACATGGGAATAAAACTGAAATTCGCATCAGTGGCTCACCCGCAAACAAACGGTCAGGTGGAAAGGATCAACGGTCTAATAGGGGACGGTCTCAAGAAACGTCTTACGGGCGCGAGAGGAGCTTGGGTCGAAGAGTTACCATCAGTACTTTGGAGTTTGCGTACCACGCCTAACAGGTCGACGCAGTACACCCCATTCTTTCTGGTACATGGAGCCGAAGCAGTCCTGCCAGCTGATGTTCGATTCGAAGCACCTCGAGTGACGGCATACACAGAACCCTCTTCCAACATCGCACTGCAAGATGCTGTAGACCTACTAGATGAAGCTCGAGACATTGCTTTAGCCAGGACCACGGTATACCAGCAGGCGCTGAGGAACTACCACAGTCGACGAATACGCAACCGGTGCTTTAGCGTTGGGGATATGGTACTTCGGCTGAAACAAAAAAGGCCCTCGAAACTCGAGTCTCCATGGGAAGGACCTTACATCGTCACCGAAGTGATACCAGGAGGAGCGTACAGGCTCAAAAATCCAACTTCGGGAAAAGATGTCGGAAATCCATGGAATATCGCACACCTGCGACGGTTCTACACATAGGGCGTGATCGTTTTTATTATTTGGATAGCCTTTAAGGTTGTTTTTCCTTATGAATAAAGTTTTAATCAGGTTTTCTGCCTCCTTTCTTCAATTTAGGCCCTACCACCTGAACAGGCCGACTGCGGCCCCTACCTTCGGCTCTTACTCCCATCGGGAGCGCTGGCCCAGAAAACACGCAGTGTCATTAATTAAATACTCTCAACGGGAGCTAAGATTAGTGATACACAAAAAGAAAAAAAACAATCCAAGCCTCGAGAAAATACGCGAGTGCTGCAGTCGATGGTTACATTATCACAAAATAAGGCTCAAACCGGTGCACCGCGTGACGATGCCAAGCGTCTAATTCCCTCGACTAAGTCGACGGGTCTCGCTTTTACAAAACTTACACAAAGGCTTCGCAATAACATTGCATAATCCAACGAAGTCGTCAGGAGAGTAGGTTGAACTGATCACTCAGCCGCCCCCGAAAAATAAAATATCAATCGAATTAACATAGCGTGCGACGTACGCAATAAATAATCTTTTGCAGGAAATAAGGCTATTACACTCATAGTCGAGCTCCCCGGTCCCAGTGGGCCTTCAGATCCTTCTCAAGGCACGACTCCATCCGAGAAACAACGGTGTATGCAGGACCTCTAGCGGCATCATAATACTGGCCAAAGCTCCTCTCGGTGTTTGCTACGGCTCCCAAGTCTAGAGATGGATGACATGCCAATATTGAAGCAAAAGCAAGCTCCGCACCAGCCAGGAGTTCCTTCCGCACCAGCTGCCGAATCCTTTCGGGAGACTTGAATCGGGTGAACAAGGCAGATAAGGTTTCGGGTGCTTGGTCCAGAGGAAACAAGGTGTTCCAAACCATCGTGAGATGAGCATGGAACTTATCAAAGTAATAATGCGCCTTCCCCACCCGATACTTAAACTTCGCCATGACAACAGCCTTCGAACGATGCAGCCACAAACCGTGATTCGGGTGCCCAACGTCAGTCATCGCCTCAACCTCTTCATGGATCTTCTTGTTCTCCTCAGTCGCATCTGAAGCTACGACTGGAAAGGAATAAGAACCAGTTAAGGGAATATTCAAAACTATTGCAGAAAGCAGAGCATGGGTTAATACTTACAGCCCAAACTTTCGGTAGCAATATGGAGACCATCAAGAGCGTACTGTTCGATAGCTGTTGCTATCTCCCCCTTTTTCTTCACCAAGGCCGCCATCGCACGAAGAGAAGTGATATCTCTGTCTAAACTAGACACTTGGTCACGCAAGCGGCGAACGAGGCTTGACTCATCATTACTTGAAGGATTCGGAAAAAGTTCAGCACGAGAAGAAGACGGAGGAATCTGCAGTGCAATCCTTAATTCAGACTAGTATCAAAGTAAAAATCCCATCGGGAGCGCTGGGCATATGTGATACATTCAAAAGCATGTTCAAATTGGCAACAGAGCCGAAATAAAATTTGACTACGACGAAGTTACGACTGATCTTATTTACAATAAGTCGAATGAAAAGTTCAAGGATTCGCTGATGACGAGTCAGGGGCAGATTCGGGAGCAGGCTTGGCTTGAGCTTCATCTACTAGCTTCAGAAGTCGGTTGGCACAAGTAACTGCCGATCGCTTGTAAGGTTCAAGGTCGACTAAATGATTGTCGTTATCAACAGGCAACACCTTGGACAACTCCTCCAATTCTGATCCCATCCCATGGCCCATGAGCAATTGGAAAGTAAGAACCGCCCCAAATAAACGGCTACGGCGTTTCAATACCTCCACAGGCTCGGAAGGGTCAACGAGGAAAGAAGCCGCCATCTCGTCGAGAGTCTTGTCCTCCTTCATCTTCGGGAAGATCATCGAGTATAACCTCGACAACGCTCCCTTGGCCTTTTTCAAAAGACTAAGTACTTGGACATTAGACTCGGTAGCAAGTGACAAGGCATCGGCTGTAGAGTCCTCCCGAAGCTGATGACGTCGGGTGACGGTTAGGTCGGCAGCATCTGAAAGGAAGACAGATCAGCAATCAATAATAGAAACACCAAGACGAAAAACGGTGAACTATGAGCTTTACCTAACAAATCCCTGATGGACTCGCGAAGAGCGCCTTCCTTCTTGTCGATCGCGGCCGCCGCTGCGTGCTTGGCATCTAGCTCATCCTTCGATCCATCGCTTCAGCTTCTTTACTTCCTCCTTCAGCAAGACGTTCTCGTTCTTAGCGTCAGTGGCGAGCCTGTTGGCCTCAAGCACCTGATCAGCCGAAGATCTGATGGTCTTTCGAAGTTGGGAGTTTTCGGCTTCTAGTCGGGTGAACTCTTCGGCGAACTCCACCACAGCATCGACTGTGGCATAAATTGGCTGCGGCAAAATAAGATCATAAGGATTTAGTCGATATAAAGAAAAACTCGACAACGTGGAGCAGGTTGAATACTTACATGGTCACGACCAGCCGATGAAGTAGGAACGTCGCCAGGAGGAATAACCGTCGACACTGGAACCTTCTCTACAACCGTTCGCGAGGGAGGCGTCGATTTCGCGGGAGAAGGATTGGATTCCTTGGCCGATGCAACTCTCTCAGAGAAAAGTTTGGCCCTCTTTGCAAGAGAGACTTCATCATCGTTATCATCAGAGCTACTTAAAAACAGTGCACAGTTAGCATGCAAGATGATAGGAAGTAAATCGAGAATGGAGTATAAGGCACTCACAGGTCAAGGTCATCTTCGCCTGCAAAGAAGCTTGTTGAACTCTTCATGACGGGAGGTGGCGCGGCAGCTTCATCGGCATCATTATCTCCTCCGCTAGGACTTGATTCAGCCGTGGTGATAAATTCATCGTGCACCTGCTTCCGACGCCTACTCCTGATGTAGGCGTCGTCTTCAGTAGCCTCTTCTTCTTGGACATCGTTGTCCTCAAGGGCGTGAGGGGCCTCCTCGGTTCCGTCAGAATCCTCGTCGTCATCCTCTAGTACCACACCGCTTTCGGGTGTAGGAGGATAGCATCGGGCAGCAGTGAGCGCCTGCCGAAGGAAAAGAAGTTTGTGAAGACACAACAGGTAAAGGAATAATAACAGCAAAAAAGAAGAAACAAGACAAAGGATTAGGATGATCAGAGTCATAAGGAGAACGAGCCGACGTCAGGATGATGTTGTCCCTCATACTAAGGCACGTTAAGCGGCGGACATCGTCCCGGAGGTCTTCAGCCGAAAGTTCGGCAGAGCTAACTCTGGACTCATCCTCCTTGCATGTGTAAAGCCACAGCTGGTGGGGGCGAGACATTAACGGTTGCACTCGACGTTGGAGGAACACCGAGACAACCTCAGTACCGCACATTGTCAAGCCTCCCGTGTTCTTCAGAATGACTATTTGGTCGAACAGCCTGTTGATGTCTACGTTCCCCCTCCTTTCCTGTAGACAGTGTTGGGCCTCCAAGAGCAGAGGTTTGTAGAACAGCAGCAAGTTTTCCCTTAAGTGGATCACCCAAGGTTTATCGAACTCAGGGAGGAAGAGGTCAAAGATATCCCTCTCATGCAACCCCGCAACCACAAAGCAAGAAGTCTCTTGTGTCCCCAACACACCTAATAGGTGCACTAGTTCGGCGAAGAGATAGTGAAATACGGGTGGTATGAATATATATGAGCAGTAGCAACGGTGCCGAGAAAAGTGCTTTGCCCAGGACGAGTAAACAAGCGGTAGTAACACAGCAGTAGTAACGCAGCGAGTAGTAACGCGAGTAAAGCGATAAACAAGCAGCGATAGCAGTATTTAGGAACAAGGCCTAGGGATTACACTTTCACTAGTGGACACTCTCAACATTGATCACATAACAGAATAGATAAATGTATACTCTACACTTTTGTTGGATGATGAACACATTGCGTAGGATTACACGAACCCTCAATGCCGGAGTTAACAAGCTCCACAATAATGCTCATATTTTAGTAACCTTTAGTGTAAGATAGATCAAAAGACTAAACCAAGTACTAGCATAGCATGCACACTTGTCACCTTCATGCATATGTAGGAGGAATAGATCACATCAATATTATCATAGCAATAGTTAACTTCGCAATCTACAAGAGATCATGATCATAGCATAAACCAAGTACTAACACGGTGCACACACTCGTCACCTTTGCACACGTGCGGGAGGAATAAAACTACTTTAATAACATTGCTAGAGTAGCACATAGATAAATTGTGATACAAACACATTGCAATCATAAAGAGATATAAATAAGCACCTCACTATGCCATTCAACGGTGAATAAGTATTCTGTGAAATATAGCCTAAGAGACCCACACGGTGCACACACTTGTCACCTTTACACACGTGGGACAAGGAGTCTCCGGAGATCACATAAGTATAACTCACTTGACTAGCATAGTGACATCTAGATTACAAGCATCATCATATGAATCTCAATCATGTAAGGCAGCTCATGAGATTATTGTATTGAAGTACATAGGAGAGAGATGAACCACATAGCTACCGGTACAGCCCCGAGCCTCGATGGAGAACTACTCCCTCCTCATGGGAGCAGCAGCGGTGATGAAGATGGCGTTGGAGATGGCAGCGGTGTCGATGGAGAAGCCTTCCGGGGGCACTTCCCCGCTCCGGCAGGTGCCGGAACAGAGACTCCTGTCCCCCGGATCTTGGCTTCGCGATGGCGGCGGCTGCGGAAGGTTTTCCGTATCGTGGTTTTTCGTATCGGGGTTTTCGCGACGGAGGCTTTATATAGGCGAAGATGCGGCGCGGGAGGGTCGAAGGGGTGGCCACACCATATGGCGGCGCGGCCGGGGCCCGGGCCGCGCCACCCTATCATCCGGGGCCCACAGGGCCCCCTCCGCGGCTCTCGGGTGTTCCGGATGCTTCCGGTGAAAATAGGAACCTGGGTCTTGATTTCGTCCGATTCCGAGAATATTTCGTTACTAGGATTTCTGAAACCAAAAACAGCGAGAAAACAGACAAGCGGCACTTCGGCATCTTGTTAATAGGTTAGTTCCGGAAAATGCACGAATATGACATAAAGTGTGCATAAAACATGTAGGTATCATCAATAATATGGCATAGAACATAAGAAATTATCGATACGTCGGAGACGTATCAAGCATCCCCAAGCTTAGTTCTGCTCGTCCCGAGCAGGTAAAACGATAACAAAGATAATTTCTGAAGTGATATGCCATCATAACCTTGATCATACTATTTGTAAACATATGTAGTGGATGCAGCGATCAAAAACAATGGTAATGATATGAGTAAACAAGTGAATCATAAAGCAAAGACTTTTCATGAATAGTACTTCAAGACAAGTATTAATAAGTCTTGCATAAGAGTTAACTCATAAAGCAATAAATCAAAGTAAAGGTATTGAAGCAACACAAAGGAAGATTAAGTTTCAGCGGTTGCTTTCAACTTGTAACATGTATATCTCATGGATAATTGTCAACATAGAGTAATATAACAAGTGCAATATGCAAGTATGTAAGAATCAATGCACAGTTCACACAAGTGTTTGCTTCTTGAGGTGGAGAGAGATAGGTGAACTGACTCAACATAAAAGTAAAGAGAATGGTCCTTCAAAGAGGAAAGCATCGATTGCTATATTTGTGCTAGAGCTTTTATTTTGAAAACATGAAACAATTTTGTCAACGGTAGTAATAAAGCATATGAGTTATGAAAGTTATATCTTACAAGTTGCAAGTCTCATCCATAGTATACTAATAGTGCCCGCACCTTGTCCTAATTAGCTTGGACTACCGGATCTTTGCAATGCACATGTTTTAACCAAGTGTCACAATGGGGTACCTCCATGCCGCCTGTACAAAGGTCTAAGGAGAAAGCTCGCATTTTGGATTTCTCGCTTTTGATTATTCTCAACTTAGACATCCATACCGGGACAACATGGACAACGAGATAATGGACTCCTCTTTAATGCATAAGCATGTGGCAACAATTATTATTCTCATATGAGATTGAGGATATATGTCCAAAACTGAAACTTCCACCATGAATCATGGCTTTAGTTAGCGGCCCAATGCTCTTCTCTAACAATATGCATGCTCCAACCATGAAGGTGGTAGATCTCTCTTACTTCAGACAAGGCGGACATGCATAGCAACTCACATGATATCCAACAAAGAATAGTTGATGGCGTCCCCGAAGCATGGTTATCGCACAACACGCAACTTAATAAGAGATAAAGTGCATAAGTACATATTCAATACCACAATAGTTTTTAAGCTATTTGTCCCATGAGCTATATATTGCAAAGGTGAATGATGGAATTTTAAAGGTAGCACTCAAGCAATTTACTTTGGAATGGCGGATAAATACCATGTAGTAGGTAGGTATGGTGGACACAAATGGCATAGTGGTTGGCTCAAGTATTTTGGATGCATGAGAAGTATTCCCTCTCGATACAAGTTTTAGGCTAGCAAGGTTATTTGAAACAAACATGTGACGCCCCGGAACCGGTACCATGAGGATTCCAGCGATCCCGCGAAAATCCGCATGATATCGATTCAGAGACGCCCTCCGACACGACGTGCGCGACGAATCACACACGTGATGCCAGAGGAATTAACACGAGCGGTAACATTACAACAGGATTACAATAGAGCCCACAAGATACATATATTACAACAACGACTCCAACGAGTCAAGATACAAATATACAATACAAAGATCCAAATCATACGAGAAGATCGAATACGTCCGAGTACGGACAAGATACAAATTGGACTAAGAGTCCTGAAGATAACCAGTGGCGTCCATAACCCTGCCCAGGCCAAGCCGGAAGGGTAACCTTGCTAACGTCGTCATCTCGTACCTGTCAAAGTCGGGGTCATCGGTTGCCGACAAGAGGGAGGAAGCAAAAGAGAAAGGGAAAAGGCGAGAGTAAGTACCAAGGAACGAACTCCGGCACGTACTTAGCGAGACTGGAAATGGCTATGCTCGCCGAGCGAGTATAAATATATATCGCCTGGGGCTATATGGTAGGTTTAGCGGCAGCAAAACTATAACCAATAGAGACACACTACAACATTCGTCTACTCCGAGAAGATAAGAGAGCGCATAAGGTAACAGATAAATACTACACAAACATAACCCAGCCAAATACACATATCCCCTTCAACAAAGCGAAGAGGCAATGTAAAAGGCACTCAACGGTGGACAAATTTTATTAGGTATCGGTTGTAGTAGTGCTATATTACTACGCAAGTTATTAACAGATTATTAGCAACAAGATAACGGTGTAAGTTGTTCTATGATCAAGCTATACAATTCCAAGTCGTCCATAACCGCGGACACGGCTTATCGATAAGATGTACACCCTGCAGGGGTTGCCCAAATGTAACCATACGCATGCTCGACCCACTTACGACGGGTGGATGTCTCACAACAAGACCGTTCCCAGTTCAACAAGAAAGTCTAGGGGGCCACCCGACTAAGCTACCCGTAACGAAGTCCGGCCGTACTCCGAAGCGGACTCGGGGTTTGCGACGGCGGCTAGGCGTGCGAACCACACGCTTTCGCTAAACGTCCCGCGGGGTACGGTACGAGAATATAAACACCCGAAGGCAACGGGAAGTAAACACCCGAAGGCAACGAGTAAGTAAAGCATGGTATACATGGCATAGGCAAATAAAACCAAGGTTGTGGCCCCCTTTTCAACCGACTTGAGAAAAGGTAATGGGTGAGGGGGGTCCCAATAATCGTCCCCACGCATGGGTAGAGCGCTCAATCTCGGAACGAGATAACAAGAACTCGGGTCCTAGGGGACATTAGCGAGTCAAAGTTCCGATGCTTTCGCAAAGGGGCTCACAGATGCCTCTGCTTACAATTTTAGTTGTTAACAATAAGTAAAGCATGTGTATCTCCAACAACTGATATAGCATGTGATAACCTCCCACCAACCCAACATATCCCGATAACAGATCGAGATAACAACAGACACTAAACACGCCTACGACTCGCAAGGCTCAAACATCAAGCAACAGCTATGGGTAAGGAATGATACATATAGGATTATTATGGTAAACAAGTGGAATACGACACGTGACTCGATAAAGAATCGCAACATAAGGATAGCAGTGCGAGGGAGAGAGTAAAATAGGTGAAGAGAGAGGGCTCGCCTGTGGTAAGCTGAAGAAGAACTTGTCGGAGAACTCATCGTATCTCACATCAACACTTCGTGATCCTATCCGGGAAGAAGCAAATGCTGGAACACACAACGGATGCAAATCTTACTACTACGGAAGAAGAACCGGCATGATCAAGATGATATGCATGGCATGGCAAAGATGGTGCAATGCAACTTATCCAATTTAATCGGAGTCGGAACCCCGGACACACAAATTAGAGTTGGAGTTGCATTTTCTACCATCAAAGTTAAGGGTGGATTAGCATGGCAAACATGGCAGGGGTGAGCTACATCAAAGTTAAATGGAACCGGGACAACATTTATATAGTATCCCACATATTCCATATGTTCCATATTAGGTGATAATGCAAACTAGCACGAAATTATATGATGCATGATGCAACAGCAAGCATGGATGGCATATTAATGTTCCTCTCATTTTTCTGATCAATTTTCATATAGAACACTCTTTATTTCGAATTACAGATTAAAAGTTATTAACAGATTAAGTTTTATTGTTAATTTAAAAGATAAAACATGTTTTATTAAATAGGGAAGGACCCAGAAATCATATTCGTACAGGGGGAGGACCCCGGGTTGATTTCACAAGGTACAGGGGTTTTTGTTTAAAAGGGAGAGATCCAGGGGCTGCGGGTTGAGAAGGATAAACATGCAGGGGCCTAGACGAAAAGCGGCAGATCTGGATCTGAGGTGGGGGAGTTTCTCACCGAGCGGTTCGACCCGCGCGTCGCTGACGAGAGGGGCCCACGGCACTGAGGTGGCGGTCGACGTGGCAAAGCTTGTCTGCGCGCAGGCAAGGTGTTTGATGCCGTGCGCGTTCCAGGCTACGGTGGTCACCGCGGACAGACGAGCGCGACCCGGCCGATGCAGGGCGCGCCTGGAAGCGAGAGAGAGGGCGTTGGGTTCGCCTCGACGGGGCGGACCATGTGGAGGTGGCGCCGACACCTGGAGGTTGCCGGAGACGACGTGGACGGCGGCATCTGCGGAGAAAACGGCGGGGTTCAACGTTGGGGGAACGAACCGTAGAGGGAGGAGGAGCGGGAAGGGGTCTGGGAGATGCGCCTGCTCACCAGGAATCTGATGCCGTGCTCAGAAGGGGCGGAGGAGGCCCATGGTGGCCTGAATCGAGAAAGTTCTGCGGCGGCCGGCGAAGGGGAACGGCGAGCGCGGCGACGAACTATGACCTCCCAGGTCGATTCCTTCGACAGGGTCGCAGAGGAGAACGAGGCGGAGTCGTAGGTGGCCTCGGCTTGGAGCGGGGTAGCCGGAATCGGCGGGGGCGGCGGTGAAAAGCTCACGGTGGCGCTCGGGGAGAAAACCCTCCTTGTTCGGCTTGCGGTAGAAGAAAGGAAAGAGGGCGAGAGAGGCGTGATGGAGGAGGCGAGGTTAGGTGGGAGGATAAGGAGGAGGAGGTCACGTAGGGTGGGATGGTGGCGACGGTGGAGGACCACAGGTTCACGCACACCTCGTGCTCCTGTCGCTCTCCTTGCTGACGAGGAAGAAAAAGAGAGAGAAAGAAAAGGAGCGAAGGGGTAAGCAGGCCAAGGTGGGCTGGGCCAAAGGAAGAAAGGGAAAGGGGGAAGCAGGCCGCCGGGGAAGAAAAGAAAAGGGCCAGGGGTTGGTTGCTGGGTTGGGCTGAGAGAGAAAAGAGAGGCAGGGCCTGGTTAGGGGGAGGTTTTCTTTTTCTTTCCTATTTTTTATTTTCAAAACCTTTTCTTTTTCTGTTTTTTTTTTGTTTTTTAAAACCATTTGATTTCAGAAACCCACTTGAATTTGAAAAGAGGACGAGGTGAGCCAAAAATAGTTTCCCAAAATATTAATTTATTTGTAATCAAAACAAACCACATTTTATTTCCAAATTATTTACTGAAGAGCTTAATTGCAAAATAGAGAAATAGATAGAGGTTTAGGATTTGGAGTTTTGGCTTTGACCAAGATTTGAAGAAGAAAGGTCAAGAGGGGGATTAGGGTTTAGTAAAATAATTTTATTTTGTAAAAACATGGGTGAGATGCAAGCATGATGCATGATGATGCACAAAAGAAAAAGAGCAAACAAATCTAATAGGGGTACTACCCGGGGCCGTTACAAAACACAAGGATGAACGGTACAGCAAAACTCACATAAAAGACATATTGTAAACATTATAAGACTCCATACCGTCTTCCTTGTTGTTCAAAACTCAATACTAGATGTTATCTAGACTCTAGAGAAACCAAATATGCAAACCAAATTAGCAAGCTCTAAGCGTTTCTTCATTAATGGGTGCAAAGTATATGATGCAAGAGCTTAAACATGAGCACAACAATTGCCAAGTATCAAATTATCTAAGACATTTTAGAATTACTACATGTAGCATTTTCCAATTCCAACCATATAACAAATTAACGAAGAAGAAACTTCGCCATGAATACTATGAGTAGAGCCTAAGGACATACTTGTCCATATGCTACAGCGGAGCGTGTCTCTCTCCCATAAAGTGAATGCTAGGATACATTTTATTCAAACAAAACAAAAAACAAAAACAAACAGACGCTCCAAGCAAAGTACATAAGATGTGATGGAATAAAAATATAGTTTCAGGGGAGGAACTCGATAATGTTGTCGATGAAGAAGGGGATGCCTTGGGCATCCCCAAGCTTAGACGCTTGAGTCTTCTTAAAATATGCAGGGGTGAACCACCGGGGCATCCCCAAGCTTAGAGCTTTCACTCTCCTTGATCATATTGCATCATACTCCTCTCTTGATCCTTGAAAACTTCCTCCACACCAAACTCGAAACAACTCATTAGAGGGTTAGTGCATAATAAAAATTCACATGTTCAGAGGTGACACAATCATTCTTAACACTTCTGGACATTGCATAAAGCTACTGGACATTAATGGATAGAAATTCATCCAACATAGCAAAAGAGGCAATGCAAAATAAAAGGCAGAATCTGTCAAAACAGAACAGTCCGTAAAGATGGATTTTATTAGGCCACCAGACTTGCTCAAATGAAAATGCTCGAATTGAATGAAAGTTGCGTACATATCTGAGGATCATGCACGTAAATTGGCTTAATTTTCTGAGCTTCCTACAGGGAGGTAGACCAAGATTCGTGACAGAAAAGAAATCTGGAACTGCGCAGTAATCCAAATCTAGTACTTACTTTACTATCAAAGACTTTACTTGGCACAACAAAACTCAAAACTAAGATAACGAGAGGTTGCTACAGTAGTAAACAACTTCCAAGACACAAATATAAAACAAAGTACTGTAGCAAAATAACACATGGGTTATCTCCCAAGAAGTTCTTTCTTTATAGCCATTAAGATGGGCTCAGCGGTTTTAATGATGCACTCGCAAGAGATAGTATGTGAAGCAAAAGAGAGCATCAAGAGGCAAATTCAAAACACATTTAAGCCTAACATGCTTCCTATGCATAGGAATCTTGTAAATAAACAAGTTCATGAGGAGCAAAGTAACAAGCATAGGAAGATAAAACAAGTGTAGCTTCAAAAATTTCAGCACATAGAGAGGCATTTTAGTAACACGAAAATTTCTACAACCATATTTTCCTCTCTCATAATAACTTTCAGTAGCAACATGAGCAAACTCAACAATATAACTATCACATAAAGCATTCTTATCATGAGTCTCATGCATAAAATTATTACTCTCCACATAGGCATAATCAATTTTATTAGTTGTAGTGGGAGCAAATTCAACAAAGTAGCTATCATTATTATTCTCATTATCAAATATAAGAGGCATAGTATCATCAAAGTAAATTTTCTCCTCAATGCTTGGGGGACTAAAAAGATCATGAAAACCAGCTTCCCCAAGCTTAGAACTTTCTATATCATTGTCAACAATGGTGTTCAAAGCGTTCATACTAATATTACTACCGAGCATGCAAATAAGATTCCATAGGTTTTTTAATTTTCGCATCAAACAATCCATGTTTTAAATCAGGAAATAGAATAAGAAGCTCATTGTTGTCCATTATGCCAAACTAGTGTAAACAAGAAACAAAAAGATGCAACCGTGCTAGGAAATAGCTTAGTAGTCGGAGGATGTGAATACCTTTTACCTTACCTCCCCGGCAACGGCGCCAGAAAATAGCTTGATGTCTACGTTCCCCCTCCTTTCCTGTAGACAGTGTTGGGCCTCCAAGAGCAGAGGTTTGTAGAACAGCAGCAAGTTTTCCCTTAAGTGGATCACCCAAGGTTTATCGAACTCGGGGAGGAAGAGGTCAAAGATATCCCTCTCATGCAACCACTGCAACCACAAAGCAAGAAGTCTCTTGTGTCCCCAACACACCTAATAGGTGCACTAGTTCGGCGAAGAGATAGTGAAATACAGGTGGTATGAATATATATGAGCAGTAGCAACGGTGCCGAGAAAAGTGCTTTGCCCGGGACGAGTAAACAAGCAGTAGTAACACAGCGAGTAGTAACGCAGCAGTAGTAACGCGAGTAAAGCGAGTAAACAAGCAGCAATAGCGGTATTTAGGAACAAGGCCTAGGGATTACACTTTCACTAGTGGACACTCTCAACATTGATCACATAACAGAATAGATAAATGCATACTCTACACTTTTGTTGGATGATGAACACATTGCGTAGGATTACACGAACCCTCAATGCCGGAGTTAACAAGCTCCACAATAATGCTCATATTTTAGTAACCTTTAGTGTAAGATAGATCAAAAGACTAAACCAAGTACTAGCATAGCATGCACACTCGTCACCTTCATGCATATGTAGGAGGAATAGATCACATCAATATTATCATAGCAATAGTTAACTTCGCAATCTACAAGAGATCATGATCATAGCATAAACCAAGTACTAACACGGTGCACACACTGTCACCTTTGCACACGTGCGGGAGGAATAAAACTACTTTAATAACATTGCTAGAGTAGCACAGAGATAAATTGTGATACAAACACATTGCAATCATAAAGAGATATAAATAAGCACCTCACTATGCCATTCAACGGTGAATAAGTATTCTGTGAAATATAGCCTAAGAGACCCACACGGTGCACACACTCGTCACCTTTACACACGTGGGACAAGGAGTCTCCGGAGATCACATAAGTAAAACTCACTTGACTAGCATAGTGACATCTAGATTACAAGCATCATCATATGAATCTCAATCATGTAAGGCAGCTCATGAGATTATTGTATTGAAGTACATAGGAGAGAGATGAACCACATAGCTACCGGTACAGCCCCGAGCCTCGATGGAGAACTACTCCCTCCTCATGGGAGCAGCAGCGGTGATGAAGATGGCGGTGGAGATGGCAGCGGTGTCGATGGAGAAGCCTTCCGGGGGCACTTCCCCGCTCCGGCAGGGTGCCGGAATAGAGACTCCTGTCCCCCAGATCTTGGCTTCGCGATGGCGGCGGCTCAGTAAGGTTTTCCGTATCGTGGTTTTTCGTATCAGGGTTTTCGCGACGGAGGCTTTATATAGGCGAAGAGGCGGCGCAGGAGGGTCGAAGGGGTGGCCACACCATATGGCGGCGCGGCCAGGGCCTGGGCCGCGCCACCCTATCATCTGGGGCCCACAGGGCCCCCCTCTGGCGGCTCTCGGGTGTTCTGGATGCTTCCGGTGAAAATAGGAACCTGGGTCTTGATTTCGTCCGATTCCGAGAATATTTCGTTACTAGGATTTCTGAAACCAAAAACAGCAGAAAACAGCAACTGGCACTTCGGCATCTTGTTAATAGGTTAGTTCCAGAAAATGCACGAATATGACATAAAGTGTGCATAAAACATGTAGGTATCATCAATAATATGGCATAGAACATAAGAAATTATCGATACGTCGGAGACGTATCACCTGTCGGCTGTCAATCTCTCTTCGGGAGAAAGAATGTTTTGCCAAGATTTCTTCGGCTTAGCTATCAGCTTATCTTCAAAGGGAGGAAGGTTCAAGCGTCGCCCAGGCACCAACGGGTCTCGCAGGTAAAACCACTTGTTGCGCCAGCCTTGGACGGACTCCTTCATTGGATAGTCAAAGTAGTCGACTTCCTTCCTAACAACAAAGCCAACGCCACCGACGACGGGGGGGCCGTTGCTATCATTATGGCGCTTCACATAGAAGATCTTCCTCCAGAAACCCCAGTGAGGGTCGATGCCAAGGAAGGCTTCGCAGACAGTGATGAAGATAGAAAGGTGGAGGATGGAGTTTGGGGTCAGTTGCCAGAGCTGAATCCCGTAGAAGAAAAGAAGAGAGCGAAGGAATTCGTGTGCTGGAAGAGAGAGGCCACGAAACAAAAAAGCGGTGAACATGACGGTGAAGCCCTTTGGGGGCTTTGGGCGAGAAACTGCACCTGGAAGGCGAATATCGTCCTCAGACGCGGAGATGAATCCGAGGGCCCGCAGTCTGTTGATGTCGCGGTTGGAAATGGCGGAGGCACTCCAATCACGGCTAACTTTGGCCACGCCCGAAGCACTAGCACCCTTCTTTTTACCCATGGCGCCTGAAGCTTCTGAGGGAAGGATGCAGGAAGGAGGAGAGGATGCGCGAAGGAGATGAGCAGTAGGAGGTGTAAAAAAGTAAAAATGAGGAAGCCCTCTATTTATACCATAAGGATTAACATGAGATCGTGGCCATAACTCCGTGGGCGTCGTGGGAGGTGGAGCGAATCTAGCTGTACACGTGGCACTTGAAAACAGGATGGAACCGGCGGCCCATTATTCCCACGTCGCGTGAAAATCGAGGAAACGCCTCGGTCGCTGCGCGTGCACTGGTCAAAACCTAAAAACTGCCTGCGCAGAACTAGGGTGGGCCCGGGAGGTCAAGTCTTGTCAATCAAGTCACAACAGCGGCGTGTCATCAGTGACGTCATGAGCACTGTTGATTACATACGAAGAGATAAGAAAGTATCGGGTGTTCAACTTGAGCCTATGCACGGATTACGAGCATCCGCACCTAGGCTCGGGGGCTACTCCCATCGGGAGCACTGGCGCGCACCCGATAGAATAAAGACTCGAAGGAAAAACGTGACTCGAGTCTGCACCCGGACGTAAGCGCCCGTGCTCAGACTCGGGGGCTACTCCCATCGGGAGCGCTGAACGCGCACCCGATAAAACTTTTTTCTCACTCCAGGATCATGCCCGGGGACTTGATTCTGTGTAGGGTAACGTTGTTTTGCCATCGGAAGTTAACCAACAAAAGTTGGGCACGTTATTCGTTATCCCTTGCATAAAGAAAATGTATCGGATGGTCTACAAAGACTTGCAGGAAAAACTTCGGCAGAAGAAGATGTTCGAGTAGAACAACTGGAGTCTACGCACGGATTGCAAGCATCCGTACCTAGACTCGGGGGCTACTCCCATCGGGAGTGCTGACACGCACCCGATAGAAGGCAAGAATGATCGAGGAGAAGAACTTCGGAAGAGGACATGCTTTAGTCTCTACCCGAACTGTGTTCGTGTGGCACCCCGAACCAACTGTCCGAAATACCCGTTATGCATTCACTCATGATCCCATGATCAGTGTAACATGAGCACATAACCGAACTGATAAACAGAGTTACAACATCCAATACATAGTACCGAAATAATAAATAGTCTTACAAACGGTCTTATGACCAAGTCTTACGTAAATGGCCACATCGGGCTGAATTCAAACATCCAAAAGCAGCGGATACAAATCAACTTCGTCGGGCCCAAGTCATGCCTTAAACCCTACAGAGCGCTGACCGGGAAACGTCCTAAGTCGCATAGTCGTCCTGATAACCACCATCATCTTCGAAATCCTCCTCATAGTCTGGCCAAGTAAATAGCCAGGGACAAAGCCGTGAGTACATTTGGAATTGTACTCGCAAACCATTCACAAAGTAACATATTAAAGGGAACAAGGTACCGAGAACTAAACTAAGAGATCAAGAGGGAATATCCAATTTCATTTAAGAATATGTCATGTAGGAGAGAAGAAGTGTTTTGGTGGAGTTAGCATCTCAACTTCATGGGCGAAGGAGACACTTAAAGATTCAACTAAGACATCCCTACATGAATTAATTTAAGAAGACTCTTCACGACATAAACACCTAGGAAGGGTAGACCCAAGTTTTATTTCCTTTCCGACCATCTCAACATGGCCAGCGCTATTTTTCCAGTACTCCAAGTACCAACACAAATCCCGTTTTCTTTCCTTTGGCAAACATTTTCATAAACAAAACACATCAGGCTAAGCAACAGCCAATCCAACCGTCCATGACCGCGGACACGGCTATTCGAATAGATTTCACTCTGCGAGTTTGCACACTTTCCCCACAAGATCCGATAAATCCGCCGGGATCATCCCCGGGCCATCATACGAAAGTATGTGGGTATCGGATAACCGGTCGAAGCCTTTCGCCCATTCTAATTAGCAAGAGGTCCTACCCTATGGAGTATGTACCTCCCCGGCACCGTGGCAGCTCACCTCCTTTTGAGCGTGGCTCCACCGCCAAGCCGGGAGACCCATAGTGTCTTCCGGACGGGTCAGCCTCGAAGGCCTCCCGTTATACTATTGTCCCAACCTCGACAATCCGGACTCGGGGGTATCCGTACCCTTGTATAGTTATGCGGTGCCTCATGCTAAAGAGAACGAACGTCGAGCTAAGCCCCGTGCCCATGTTGGAGTAATGTGGTTGCGCTAGTTTGTTGTCATGGGTGAGTACTTAGGCGCCAAAGTTTTCGTAATATCCCAACCACTTTCTCATTCCCATCATTTTTACCAAATCCTTTCCTTTCTCAAATTCTCACTTGGGCATAACACTATACCCAAGGTTTTAGCAAAACATTTTACAACAAGGTAAAAACCTTGAGGGTTTTCCCAACCTAAAGTTTATGTGTGAACTAAGATGCACAATAGCATAAGGATGCCATCATACAATGGAGAGTGTCAAAGGCATCCATACCCATATTGAGCATAAATGGAGATAATCAAAAAGTGGAGCAAAAACATGATGTTGTCCCAAATTTCAACTAGAATTAGGAGGTGTCAAATGAGTGAGTTTTAATCCACATACTTAGAGTAAGTACGCGAATCTACCAAGAGGGAATAAATACATACTTGGCGGCAAGTATGTCAAAGAAGAGAATTATCCAACCGAAAAACGCAAAAGGTCAAGATGGGGAAGAATAAAAAGATCTCAACCAAGAACATAGAAAATCAAGGAGTCAAAGTAAATGGCTTGCCTTGGCCGGCTAGTCCCTGGTCTTCTTCAACACCTTCTCCAAAATCCTCTCCTTTGGCTTCTCCCACGTTCGTATCTAGCGTCGCGAAAATAGAAGAACAACATACAATCAACACATAGCTCAAAAATCAAGTTTTAAAAGAATATAGTAAAGCATGCAGGGGTGTATGTTGTATCAAAGTAAAATCCTGCATTGGCCAAATTTATAAAATGGGGTTGGAGTGGGAAATTAAATAACAACAAGTTTTAAAGAACAACATTTCATGTGACACACTAACTTTACAAACGGGACAGAATTATTTCCTACAAGGACCCATGGTATTTTTCTGAGATGGACAACAATAAAACAAGATCATCACAATTGGAATTAGTCAAAAATATAAATTCTACGATTTTAGGAATTTAGTGGAGTATGCAGAATACATAGAGCAAGTTTAATACACTAAAATTCGTATAAAAATCCTAAAAATATGAGGTCAGGGGCATGTGAAAGGTCTTGAAAATATCTTTCTAACGCAGTTGGTTTCATTTGATTTCGAGTTGTAGAACTCCGGTTATAAGCAATTTAGTTCACTGGTTTTTAGATACAAAACTGAAAAATTTAAAACGATTTTCAAACGAAAATCTGGGCGGGAAAGGGTTGGGCCGCGTTTGTGAAGGAAACGGGCCGTGCGGTGGGCCGGCCCAAGGAAATTTCCACGCGGGCAGAAAAAAGAAAAACAAAAGGGGAAAAAAGGAGGGGCCCGTGGTGGGCCAAAACCATGCATGGGCCGACGTGGCCATGCAGGCCTACGCACGGGAAGAGACGGCGTCTCCCTCCTCGCGTCTCCCTGTAGCGACGCCGGCGTCGGGCGGAAAGAAGACGAGGGCGCGGCTTACCGGCGGCGAGCAGGGTGGGTCGGTGGAGGCTTGGGGCAGGCTCGGCGCGCGTCCAGGGTTTCCTCCGGGCGAACAACGGCTCTTCCCGGCGGTGTTCTTCGCAGGAACCTCCGGGATGATGGCGGCGGCGTGGTTCCTCGGCGATCCTGGTGAAGAGGAAGGGTGGGGTTAGGCTTTGAGGACGAACACGGCGGAAGGAAACAGAGGGGTGAGAGTGGCGTTGTGGCTGCTCGGGTCGGCGACCTTCTCTTCTCCGGCGACGATCACGGCAGGGCCTCGCCGGGGTAGGGGGCAGCAGCCCAGAGCAGCGCCCTGGGCGCTCTCTGGAACGTCTGTGGGGGTGGGAAAAGGAGTGGGGTGGTGTGAGGGTGGAGTGGGTGCGGGGGTGGGCTTATATAGGTGGAGGAGGGCAAGGGACGGGCGACGGGCGGCGGCCACGGCCAATCCCGCGTGGGGGACAGCGGCAGCGAGCGGGAGAGAGCCGAGGGGGCGCGCGGGGCCTCGAGGTGTCAGGGAGGGATACGAGGAGGCGAGCGTGTTCCCGAGGCGAGGGCGGGCGTCGAGGCGTCGCTGCTCGACTGGCGCCTGCGCGCGCGTGCGCGGGAGGGTGACCAGGGCATGCACGTCCGTGGCCAGAATCTGGTGGGCTTGGTGGCTGGCCTTGGGCCGAGTTGGAGGGGAAAAGGGGAGTCCAGGGAGGACCCAAGGTTTGGGGTGCGGGCCAGATTGTTGGGCAGAGAAAGAAAAAAAAAGGGGTGTGTGGCCTTAAGTGCCGGCCACAACAGAGAGGGGCATGGGCTCCCAAACCTGGCCGTGTAAGAGAGAAAAAAGAGAAGGGGTGGTCTCACCCCCGGCCATGCAAAGAGAGAGAAGGGAGAGGGGTAGGAAGAGGGGGTAGTGTCCCCTTAGGGTTTGCAAAAATGAGAGAGAAGAAAGGGGTACCAAAAAAAAGAGGGGTCACATGGCCACGGCCATATGAGAGAAATGTGCAAGAAAGAAAAAAAAAAGAGGGGGAAGAGTTCCCCCCTTCCTAGGGTTTTCTCCAAAAGAGAGAAGTTGGGTGTGGGGGTGTTTTCACAATTGGTGTCAAGAAGAGTTTTTCCTCAATTTAAATTTTGGTACACAAACTTGTTGCTAGGGGTTTTAGTGTGAGAAGTGGTTTATACACACTCACTACCAACATTCTAAACAAAACTACAAGCTATGCACACCAAGTAGCAAGATAAATAAAAGTTTTTGTTGGCCCAAAATTTTAAAGCTAGAAAATATGCAGGGTTTGAAAAGTGGGTTGTGACAGACCTTCCCCCCTTAAAAGAATCTCGTCCCGAGATTCCGGATCTAAGAGCTGAAGAGATATGGGAACTCGCTCCTAAGATAATCCTCCCGTTCCCAGGTGGCTTCCTCCTCAGAATGATTACTCCACTGGACCTTGAAAAACTTGATCTTTCTTCTGCGAGTGACCCTTATAGCCTCTTCCAGGATTCGAAGTGGTTTCTCGCGGTAGGTTAAATCCCGGTTTAGGTTGATAGAGCGGTGGTCGATGTTCTTGAACACTTCGGGCTTATCAGGCACCTGGAGGCATTTCCGGAGTTGGGAGACATGGAAAACATCATGAAACTCGACGGTTCTGCGGGTAGCTCCAATTGATATGAGACTTCTCCGCGGCGACCAAGGACCTTGAAAGGACCAATGTACCTTGGTGCCAACTTGCCCTTGACATGGAAACGTTGCATTCCTTTGAGAGGGGTGACACGGAGGTACGCAAAGTCTCCGCTGTTGAATGTCACTTCACGGCGTTTGGGGTCGGCGTAGCTCTTCTGGCGAGATTGAGCAGCCTTAAGTCGATCTCGGATAAGTTGAACTTGTTCTTCTGCTTCACGAAGTATATCAGGCCCGAACACTTGACTTTCTCCGGTCTCGGACCAATTGAGAGGGGTGCGACACTTGCGCCCATAGAGTGCTTCAAACGGTGCCATCTGGAGGCTGGCCTGGTAGCTATTATTATAAGAGAACTCCGCAAAGGGAAGACAATCTTCCCATTTTGCCCCATAGGCTAGAACACAAGCGCGGAGCATGTCCTCCAAAATCTGGTTTACTCGCTCCGTTTGTCCTCCGGTTTGTGGGTGGTAAGCGGTGCTGAAAGAGAGCTTGGTTCCAAGGGCTTCATGCAATTTGCTCCAGAACCTAGAGGTGAATTGTGTGCCGCGATCGGATACAATCCTCTTGGGAACTCCATGAAGACTGACGATCCGTGAGATATAAAGGTCTGCCAAGCGACGTCCGTTGAATGTGGTCTTGACGGGGAGAAAATGGGCGACCTTGGTCAGTCGATCAACAATGACCCAAATAGAATCGTGTCCGCGGCTTGACCGTGGAAGTCCAGTGATAAAATCCATTCCCACTTCGTCCCATTTCCATACGGGAACTTGCAGAGGTTGGAGTAGTCCAGCTGGGCGTTGATGTTCGGCTTTAACTCGCTGACAAACATCACACCTAGCGATGAAGAAGGCAATGTCACGCTTCATCCCATGCCACCAGAAACTCTCCTTGAGATCTTGATACATTTTTGTTCCACCGGGATGAATGGAGTAAGGAGTATTATGAGCTTCATCCATAATCAGGTGCTTTAATTCAGGGATAGTCGGTACACAAAGGCGCCCATTATACCACAAGACTCCTTCTTCATCAATGGAAAATCCAGCTACTTCCTCCTTGTCCATACGGCGTTTGATACCTTCAATACTCTCATGACCTTTCTGAGCTTCCTTGATTTGATCCTGAAGGGTGGGTTTTACTTCCAGTGTGGCAAGAAAACCATGGCTAACCAGCTCCGAGTCCGAATTCTTCAAACTCTTGATACAACAAGGGTTGCTCAACCTTGAGACGGGCATTCAGCGAGCATGGCTCGCGACTAAGAGCGTCGGCGACCACGTTCGCCTTTCCAGGATGATAATGGATACTCAAATCATAGTCCTTTATCAGCTCTATCCACCTTCTTTGTCGCATATTCAGCTCCCTCTGAGTGAATATATACTTGAGGCTCTTGTGGTCGGTGTAAATGTCACACCGGTTCCCGATGAGATAGTGGCGCCAAGTCTTGAGTGCATGGACTACGGCAGCTAGTTCTAGATCATGAGTGGGATAATTTTCCTCGTGTGGCTTCAGCTGTCGGGACAGGTAGGCGATAACCTTCCCTTCTTGCATCAGAACACTACCAAGTCCAAGCTTGGAAGCGTCGCAATAGATTACAAAGTCCTTGGTGACATCAGGCATGGTGAGGATGGGGGCGGACACAAGACGTTTCTTGAGTTCTTGAAAACTGGCTTCACATTGTTCTGTCCATTCAAATTTCTTACCCTTCTTGAGCAACATGGTCATGGGCTTGGCGATACTTGAGAACCCTTCTACAAACTTTCGGTAGTAGCCTGCCAATCCGAGGAAGGATCTCACTTCGGTCGGGTTAGTTGGCGGCTTTCGATCCATGATAGACTTGATGAGAGAGGGGTCGACGGAAACTCCTCCAGGCGGACAGAACATGACCAAGAAATCCAACTTCCTTGAGCCAAAACTGACACTTGCTAAACTTAGCGTAGAGCTTATGTTCCCTCAGGGTGCCCAAAACAAGACGTAGGTGTTCCTCATGCTCTTCTTCACTCTTCGAGTAGACTAAGATGTCATCGATAAATACTACGACAAACTTGTCGAGGTAATCCATGAAGACTTTGTTCATGAGGTTCATAAAGTAGGCGGGAGCATTGGTTAAACCAAAAGACATTACGGTGTACTCAAACAATCCGTAACGGGTGGTGAAGGCTGTTTTGGGGATATCCGACTCGCGTACTTTGAGCTGATGGTAACCAGTACGGAGATCGATCTTGGAGAAAACTCGCGCTCCATTCATTTGATCAAACAAATCTTCAATCTTGGGAAGGGGATACTTGTTCTTGATGGTTACGTCATTGAGTCTTCGGTAATCCACGCACAGGCGGATGGTACCGTCTCGCTTGTCCACAAATATCACGGGAGATCCCCATGGTGAGGCACTAGGTCGGATTAGACCTTTGCTCAACATATCGTCCAATTGTTTCTTGAGTTCTATCAGCTCTTGGGGGTTCATGCGATAAGGCCTCTGTGCTATGGGTGCTGTTCCGGGGATAAGTTCGATGATGAACTCGATATCCCTATCAGGGGGCATACCGGGCAACTCTTCTGGGAAAACATCTGGATACTCACAAACGATTGGGACAAGATCGATGGGGGTTCCGGCGACACTTTGCTTACAGAAGGCTTTAGATGAAGGCATAGTGGCGGTGTATTTTATTTGGATTCCCTCGCTATTGGTTAAGGTGATAGACTTATGGGCACAGTCAATGTGGCCTTGGTATTTAGTCATCCAGTCCATTCCCAGAATCACTTCCAAACCTTGGGCTCCTAGGACGATGAGGTCGGCTTGGAAGGGAACACCTAGGATTTCTACCGGAACTTGTTTACAAGATAAGCGAGTTTTAGCGGTGGATCCTGGTATTTGAACTAACATGAGTCTATCCATTAGGGTGGGTGTCATTTTGCTTTTCTTGACAAAGGGTTCGAGTAACAAAGGAATGAGATGCACCGGAATCAAAAAGAACTTTGGCGGGGGTGGAGTGGACTAGGAACGTACCCAGCACAATGTCAGGAGATTCTTCAGCTTCTTCGGCATTGGCATGATTCAGGTGTCCTCTAACAGTATTAGCCTGCTTCTTAGGTGGGGGCTTCCTTCCGGTTGCAGCACGAGCTTGGCCTTGATTGGGTCTTGGTGCATTGGGGCGTTGAGCCGGGTTCATCTTAGAGGGGCACTCACGAGAAAAATGTCCAGGCTGTCCACAAGCGAAACATCCTTCTCCTTGAGGGCGAGCATTCGGGTTGTTGCGGGGGTTGTTGTTGAAGTTTCCTCCTCCAGTACGAGGCTGCACATTCTGGCGGTTGGTGTTGTTGTTGGAGGGACGATAAGCAGGGGCTGGCGCTCGCTGAGGCTGGGGCGCCGGCCTTGATGGAGGCTGGCCGCGGAACCTAGCATTGCTGGGTCCACTCTGCTGTTGCTGCTGCATCTTGCGCTTGCGGGTTTCATAGGCTGCCTTGCGCTTGGACTCCACCATGATGGCGGCATCCACCAGAGTTTCCAGATCAGGGTAAGGAACGGCCACGAGAATACTCTGAATCTCTTCATGAAGACCATTAAGGAAACGGTCCCTCTTCTTCTCATCGGTATCAGTGTCCTGGGGTGCATATCGAGCCAAGGTGTTGAACTTGTCCAGGTAGTCAATCACACTACCATTGTTCTGCTTAAGGTTGAAGAACTCATCTCTCTTGATCTTGATTAACCCAGAAGGGATGTGGGCTTTGCGGAACTTAGTGGTAAATTCCTCCCAAGTGATCACATGGTCAGCAGCTTGCATTGCCTTGATATTCTCCCACCAAGCTCTTGCGGGTCCGGCGAGAAAGTGAGTTGCAAGGACCACCTTCTCATTTTCACCCACGGCCGCGACTTCCAGATTGTTCTCGATTGTACGGAGCCAATCGTCCGCATCAAGAGGGGCGGTGCACTTGGTGAATACCGGTGGATTAGTATTCTGGAAATCCCTAAGCTTGGATCTTGGGCCGTCTTCACCATCTCCTCCATTGTTGTTGTTTCCTGCGGCAAGCTGCGCAATGTTCTGCAGAGCCGCAATGTTCGCTTGGCTTTCAGCGCGTGCGGCTTGACGGTCTTCCATAAGGATGCGAAGGATTTGAGCCATATTGGGTTCAGGTGGAGGTGGTGGAGGGTCATTCTGGTGCGCGCCTCGGCGAGTGTCAACCATCTGATGAGATGAAGGCATAAGACAAAAAGGGAACAACTTTGATAGGCGAGTCCTTTCTAAGGGGAAAGGGTGACATGATGCATAAAGACTTGTTGAAAACAAACTTGAAAGATAAAGAAAGCATGAAAACCAAAAGCAACCATCATCATAACATAAACATCACCAAAAGCTCAAAGTTCACCACATCAAGGTCACCATAGGACCAACATCGTTCTACGCGATTACATCAGGGACATCATATCATAACATAGCTAGCGATAGTGCGGTGCTCAAACTAGTCGTCGTCAAGGATGATGGTGTCATCCTTGGTCGGCGGCTCCTCAAACGGTGGCTCCTCGGGGTCTTCTTCCTCGGACGACTCGCGAGGGGTAGGGGGTGCTGGCTCTTCGGGCTCATCATTGATGAAATCCATATCATCCTCATCTTCCTCTTCGGATGGGTTGTTCCAATCATACCCTTCCTCATCCATGTAATCATCATCGTCACTCAGGAGGGCAGCGTTCTCCTTGCGGAGATCCTCGCCATCATCCTCCAGCTCCTCTATCTTGGTCTCGGCCTCGCGGAGCGCCGTCTTAAGGTGCTTCACCTTCACCTTGAGCATGTACTTGGCCTCTCTTGCCCGGAGCTTGAGCTTCCGCTGGCGGCGAGCTCTCCGCTTCATCTCCTCAAGGTCTTGCTTGACCTCGCCCAACTCATTCGTCAGCATCTCCTTCTCCATCCTGCAGATGTCGAGGCTGTTCTGAGTCTTGCCGAGGAGGAACTCCATCTGGCCGGCGTGACGACCGAGGGGACAAACATAGGGCACAATGGTGGGAAGGCCCTCCTCGTCACGCCGCCCAAAGTGAGCGTAAGGGAGGTTCCTCTCCTCGAGCTCCGCACGGTGGTGGAACGCGAGGTGAGCAAGGGCTGCCTGGAGCGCGCGAACCAAACCATCCTCCCAAGTGCGCTCGAACAGCTGGATCTCGAACTCCGGGAGCTGCCTGACGTGGGAGCCCCGGATGGTGCAGACGATCATCCAGGACAAGTCCTCGTTCTCGATATCGTTCATCTGTCCGCCCTTCACCTCGGGGCGGAGGCGACCGACGGCGTTACAAACGTCGATCAGGGCGGTCTCGAAGAGGAACAAGGGCTGCGACTCTCCCACCTGACGGCTCCGGGTGTACATAACTTCCTCCATCTACACAAAATTTTAAGGTTAATACAAGTAGAAATATGATAAGTGTGCAAAATTTTAAGGTACATAATATAAAACAGTTAAGATTAATGCAAGTAGTTTATTTCTAAGGAGAAAAATTTAGGGGAGAGACTAGGCATTCTTTCAGCTTAGAGTCATCTCGTTTTTGATATTGAAAAAAAAATAGTTTTATCCTAACATTAACGTCCATGCTAACTAAGGCTTTCCCTAGAGTCAGGATGGCTCTGATACCAGCTCTGTGGCACCCCGAACCAACTGTCCGAAATACCCGTTATGCATTCACTCATGATCCCATGATCAGTGTAACATGAGCACATAACCGAACTGATAAACAGAGTTACAACATCCAATACATAGTACCGAAATAATAAATAGTCTTACAAACGGTCTTATGACCAAGTCTTACACAAATGGCCACATCGGGCTGAATTCAAACATCCAAAAGCAGCGGATACAAATCAACTTCGTCGGGCCCAAGTCATGCCTTAAACCCTACGAGCAGCTGACCGGGAAACGTCCTAAGTCGCATAGTCGTCCTGATAACCACCATCATCTTCGAAATCCTCCTCATAGTCTGGCCAAGTAAATAGCCAGGGACAAAGCCGTGAGTACATTTGGAATTGTACTCGCAAACCATTCACAAAGTAACATATTAAAGGGAACAAGGTACCGAGAACTAAACTAGGAGATCAAGAGGGAATATCCAATTTCATTTAAGAATATGTCATGTAGGAGAGAAGAAGTGTTTTGGTGGAGTTAGCATCTCAACTTCATGGGCGAAGGAGACACTTAAAGATTCAACTAAGACATCCCTACATGAATTAATTTAAGAAGACTCTTCACGACATAAACACCTAGGAAGGGTAGACCCAAGTTTATTTCCTTTCCGACCATCTCAACATGGCCAGCACTATTTTTCCAGTACTCCAAGTACCAACACAAATCCCGTTTTCTTTCCTTTGGCAAACATTTTCATAAACAAAACACATCAGGCTAAGCAACAGCCAATCCAACCGTCCATGACCGCGGACACGGCTATTCGAATAGATTTCACTCTGTAGAGTTTGCACACTTTCCCCACAAGATCTGATAAATCCGCCGGGATCATCCCCGGGCCATCATACGAAAGTATGTGGGTATCGGATAACCAGTCGAAGCCTTTCGCCCATTCTAATTAGCAAGAGGTCCTACCCTATGGAGTATGTACCTCCCGGCACCGTGGCAGCTCACCTCCTTTTGAGCGTGGCTCCACCGCCAAGCCAGGAGACCCATAGTGTCTTCCGGACGGGTCAGCCTCGAAGGCCTCCCGTTATACTATTGTCCCAACCTCGACAATCCGGACTCGGGGGTATCCGTACCCTTGTATAGTTATGCGGTGCCTCATGCTAAAGAGAACGAACGTCGAGCTAAGCCTCGTGCCCATGTTGGAGTAATGTGGTTGCGCTAGTTTGTTGTCATGGGTGAGTACTTAGGCGCCAAAGTTTTCGTAATATCCCAACCACTTTCTCATTCCCATCATTTTTACCAAATCCTTTCCTTTCTCAAATTCTCACTTGGGCATAACACTATACCCAAGGTTTTAGCAAAACATTTTACAACAAGGTAAAAACCTTGAGGGTTTTCCCAACCTAAAGTTTATGTGTGAACTAAGATGCACAATAGCATAAGGATGCCATCATACAATGGAGAGTGTCAAAGGCATCCATACCCATATTGAGCATAAATGGAGATAATCAAAAAGTGGAGCAAAAACATGATGTTGTCCCAAATTTCAACTAGAATTAGGAGGTGTCAAATGAGTGAGTTTTAATCCACATACTTAGAGTAAGTACGCGAATCTACCAAGAGGGAATAAATACATACTTGGCGGCAAGTATGTCAAAGAAGAGAATTATCCAACCGAAAAACGCAAAGGTCAAGATGGGGAAGAATAAAAAGATCTCAACCAAGAACATAGAAAATCAAGGAGTCAAAGTAAATGGCTTGCCTTGGCCGGCTAGTCCCTGGTCTTCTTCAACACCTTCTCCAAAATCCTCTCCTTCGGCTTCTCCCACGTTCGTATCTAGCGTCGCGAAAATAGAAGAACAACATACAATCAACACATAGCTCAAAAATCAAGTTTTAAAAGAATATAGTAAAGCATGCAGGGGTGTATGTTGTATCAAAGTAAAATCCTGCATTGGCCAAATTTATAAAATGGGGTTGGAGTGGGAAATTAAATAACAACAAGTTTTAAAGAACAACATTTCATGTGACACACTAACTTTACAAACGGGACAGAATTATTTCCTACAAGGACCCATGGTATTTTTCTGAGATGGACAACAATAAAACAAGATCATCACAATTGGAATTAGTCAAAAATATAAATTCTACGATTTTAGGAATTTAGTGGAGTATGCAGAATACATAGAGCAAGTTTAATACACTAAAATTCGTATAAAAATCCTAAAAATATGAGGTCAGGGGCATGTGAAAGGTCTTGAAAATATCTTTCTAACGCAGTTGGTTTCATTTGATTTCGAGTTGTAGAACTCTGGTTATAAGCAATTTAGTTCACAGGTTTTTAGATACAAAACTGAAAAATTTAAAACGATTTTCAAACGAAAATCTGGGCGGGAAAGGGTTGGGCCGCGTTTGTGAAGGAAACGGGCCGTGCGGTGGGCCGGCCCAAGGAAATTTCCACGCGGGCATAAAAAGGAAAAACAAAAGGGGAAAAAAGGAGGGGCCCGTGGTGGGCCAAAACCATGCATGGGCCGACGTGGCCATGCAGGCCTACGCACGGGAAGAGACGGCGTCTCCCTCCTCGCGTCTCCCTGTAGCGACGCCGGCGTCGGGCGGAAAGAAGACGAGGGCGCGGCTTACCGGCGGCGAGCAGGGTGGGTCGGTGGAGGCTTGGGGCAGGCTCGGCGCGCGTCCAGGGTTTCCTCCGGCGAACAACGGCTCTTCCCGGCGGTGTTCTTCGCGAGAACCTCCGGGATGATGGCGGCGGCGTGGTTCCTCGGCGATCCTGGTGAAGAGGAAGGGTGGGGTTAGGCTTTGAGGACGAACACGGCGGAAGGAAACAGAGGGGTGAGGGTGGCGTTGTGGCTGCTCGGGTCGGCGACCTTCTCTTCTCCGGCGACGATCACGGCAGGGCTTCGCCGGGTAGGGGCAGCAGCCCACAGCAGGCGCCACGGGCGCTCTCTGGAACGTCTGTGGGGGTGGGAAAAGGAGTGGGGTGGTGTGAGGGTGGAGTGGGTGCGGGGGTGGGCTTATATAGGTGGAGGAGGGCAAGGGACGGGCGACGGGCGGCGGCCACGGCCAATCCCGCGTGGGGGACAGCGGCAGCGAGCGGGAGAGAGCCGAGGGGGCGCGCGGGGCCTCGAGGTGTCAGGGAGGGATACGAGGAGGCGAGCGTTTTCCCGAGGCGAGGGCGGGCGTCGAGGCGTCGCTGCTCGACTGGCGCCTGCGCGCGCGTGCGCGGGAGGGTGACCAGGGCATGCACGTCCGTGGCCAGAATCTGGTGGGCTTGGTGGCTGGCCTTGGGCCGAGTTGGAGGGGAAAAGGGGAGTCCAGGGAGGACCCAAGGTTTGGGGTGCGGGCCAGATTGTTGGGCAGAGAAAGAAAAAAAAAGGGGTGTGTGGCCTTAAGTGCCGGCCACAACAGAGAGGGGCATGGGCTCCCAAACCTAGCCGTGTAAGAGAGAAAGAGAGAAGGGGTGGTCTCACCCCCGGCCATGCAAAGAGAGAGAAGGGAGAGGGGTAGGAAGAGGGGGTAGTGTCCCCTTAGGGTTTGCAAAAATGAGAGAGAAGAAAGGGGTACCAAAAAAAGAGGGGTCACATGGCCACGGCCATATGAGAGAAATGTGCAAGAAAGAAAAAAAAAAAGAGGGGGAAGAGTTCCCCCCTTCCTAGGGTTTTCTCCAAAAGAGAGAAGTTGGGTGTGGGGGTGTTTTCACAATTGGTGTCAAGAAGAGTTTTTCCTCAATTTAAATTTTGGTACACAAACTTGTTGCTAGGGGTTTTAGTGTGAAAAGTGGTTTATACACACTCACTACCAACATTCTAAACAAAACTACAAGCTATGCACACCAAGTAGCAAGATAAATAAAAGTTTTTGTTGGCCCAAAATTTTAAAGCTAGAAAATATGCAGGGTTTGAAAAGTGGGTTGTGACAGTTCGGCTAGACACTCGGGGGCTACTGACGTGGGCATTACCCTTCGGGTAACCAATGTTGCTCTACCCTACACGGTCCAACTGGAGGCCATGAAGGTACCTGATGGCAAGATGGGCCACTAGGACGGTGCGGCGGAAGATTACTTGGAGTACAATACACGGAAGAAGCCGAGCAAGGAAAGATTGGAGATAGACCTATTGTAAACCTACTCGTACTCGATTAGACCTCTCGGGACCTGGCCACCTATATAAAGGCCAGGAGAGGGGCTATCGAGGGACACAATCAACCTTAGCAATATTAGCCATCAGAAGCTTAGAACTAGGTTACCCTAGAAACTAGCATCTCGACGAGATTACAGCCGAACTATTCGGCACCCCATTGTAACCTGTTTTCATCATAATCAAGAACGGACGAGCAGGACGTAAGGGTTTTACCTCATCGAGGGCCCCGAACCTGGGTAAATCGCTCTCCCCGCTTGTCTGTGTACCGATGTCTCGTGTCAGCTTGCAGGATTCCATCAACCCTAAGCCCCTATCGGAGGGCATTGCCGAGGAGCACCCTCGACAATGGTGATTATAAATATCATTGATCAGGGATCAATCATTTGTTCCCTGAAGATGTACTGATTCATAAAACAATATGGATTCATGACGTCAATAAGCAGGAATTCAAGAAAAATGGTGGTCATAAATTACATGCATCTGATCATTCATTTGTTCCCTAAATAAAAATGATGCACACACTATGGTTTCATCGTATAAATAAGCACCAGTTTAAGACAAATGGTGATTATAAAATCCATGGATCAGATCATTTAATAGTACCTATAATATAATTCTTGTAATCATAATCACACACAAGGAATCATGACCTAATTAAGATAAGTGTCATCTACTAATTTGAAACATGCATGAATATTCATGGTACCATAAATCATTTGGTTGATACTTTGGTACAGTTGAATCAAGATGTGCATCAAATATTACAAATCTACTAACTACGAACCACAAATCAGATGAGTAAGAACCCCACAATCATCAATTTGTACAAGAAGTAGCAGACAGGGCAAATCAATCTACCCTATGAGCAAACCCTATGGTGAACAGTAAGATCAAGAAAAACAGGGGATCGATCGGAATAGTAGAGTACCTCGCTGCAGTTGTCGGAGGCCTCCTCTTCGAACTCGTCGCACTCTCTGGGGCCATATAGCTCGCGGTACTGCCTGGAGTGGCGGTAGAACGGGTCATTCGGATCGAAGCCCTGGTCATCTGCTTGTTCCGCGGGAGCGAGGACGTCTCCGTTGGCCTCATCAGCGACGGCGACCACGGCCGGTTCGGTGGAGCCCTCCACAGTCACGGCGCGGCGAAGAGCGGCTCTGCTAGTTCCGGAAGAAGATCCCGCCTCCGCGGCGTTGACTACTACCGGAGCATCGCCGTCGCCTCTGTCGACGTTGACGACCGCACTCACCTCCGGCTCATCTCCGCGAACACGCTTCATCTTCAGGATCTTCGGTGGAAGGGGAGGTCGGTGGTGCGCTGGTGGAGGTGCAAGCAGGGTTTTTTGCCAGATTGGGGAATAGAAGTTGCGGGTGGGAGAGACGATGGGGCCGATGTATATAAAGTAGGTGCTGCCGTTTGGGTTCCTCCTCTGTGTGACGCGTGCGTGTGAAAACGTGGATTCCTGCATGTAGTCCACTTTCCCATTACTTTGACATGGGTCCCACGCATGACGGATGGGCAGGCACAAAATTTTCAAGATGGGTATTAAAAACTATAAAATATTTTAAATACGAATTAGTGATCACACATAGTGAATGATATTTGTTTACAAACCTTTCCCACCTTTAACATGGAGTCTCCATACGAAGAAAATAAGAAAGAAATAAATAAAAAATGAATCGAGTATGTAAATTATTTCAAATTTCTAAGAATTTCATACCATGATTAGGGCTGGAATTTTGAGTGTTTGGTCAGACCTAGGTTGACCCCATTGTACTAAGAGGTTGTCAAACTTTTTCAAAGTGAAACTTCTGTTCTAGGGTAATGTGGTGATGCCAAATCAGACCAACACGTGCTCCCAATTTTCCCAATACCCTAAGATGTACATGCTTGACAAGTGATGCCTCTTCTTGAGTTTAGGGGATGAATTTTTGAAACTTTTCAAACCAAACTGCCAAGATAGCATTCTAGCGTCATTACCCACATGTTGATGCACCCTTGTGCCAAATTTCAGTCCATTTCAAGTTAGCTACCTCAAAAAAATGGTGTCCCCATGGTGTAGATGTGTCGAAAGAGGGGTTTTCGGACGAAAAGAGGGGGGAATGGCCAAAAACTGACCAAACCACCATGGATTGGGGCAAGATTTGGCACCCTTGTGCACATTGTGATATGACACCTTGGTTGCTATGGGTTTTGATTTTTTGGAGTTGGTGGCATTGTGTCCCCATGGTGTAGATGTGTCGAAAGAGGGGTTTTCGGACGAAAAGAGGGGGGAATGGCCAAAAACTGACCAAACCACCATGGATTGGGGCAATATTTGGCACCCTTGTGCACATTGTGATATGACACCTTGGTTGCTATGGGTTTTGATTTTTTGGAGTTGGTGGCATGGTGTCCCCATGGTGGAGATGTGTCGAAAGAGGGGTTTTCGGACGAAAAGAGGGGGAATGGCCAAAAGCTGACCAAACCACCATGGATTGGGGCAAGATTTGGCACCCTTGTGCACATTGTGATATGACACCTTGGTTGCTATGGGTTTTGATTTTTTGGAGTTGGTGGCATTGTGTCCCCATGGCGTAGATGTGTCGAAAGAGGGGTTTTCGAACGAAAAGAGGGGGGAATGGCCAAAAACTGACCAAACCACCATGGATTGGGGAAAGATTTGGCTGCCTTGTGCACATTGTGATATGACACCTTGGTTTCTATGGGTTTTGATTTTTTGGAGTTGGTGGCATGGTGTCCCCATGGTGGAGATGTGTCGAAAGAGGGGTTTTCAGACGAAAAGAGGGGGAATTGCCAAAAACTGACCAAACCACCATGGATTAGGGCAAGATTTGGCACCCTTGTGCACATTGTGATATGACACCTTGGTTGCTATGGGTTTGATTTTTTGGAGTTGGTGGCATTGTGTCCCCATGGTGTAGATGTGTCGAAAGAGGGGTTTTCGGACGAAAAGAGGGGGAATGGCCAAAAACTGACCAAACCACCATGGATTGGGGCAAGATTTGGCACCCTTGTGCACATTGTGATATTACACCTTGGTTGCTATGGGTTTTGATTTTTTGGAGTTGGTGGCATGGTGTCCCCATGGTGGAGATGTGTCGAAAGAGGGGTTTTCGGACGAAAAGAGGGGGAATGGCCAAAAACTGACCAAACCACCATGGATTGGGGCAAGATTTGACACCCTTGTGCACATTGTGATATGACACCTTGGTTGCTATGGGTTTCGATTTTTTGGAGTTGGTGGCATTGTGTCCCCATGGTGTAGATGTGTCGAAAGAGGGGTTTTCGGACGAAAAGAGGGGGGAATGGGCAAAAACTGACCAAACCACCATGGATTGGGGCAAGATTTGGCAGCCTTGTGCACATTCTGATATGACACCTTGGTTGCTATGGGTTTTGATTTTTTGGAGTTGGTGGCATTGTGTCCCCATGGTGTAGATGTGTCGAAAGAGGGGTTTTCGGACGAAAAGAGGGGGGAATGGGCAAAAACTGACCAAACCACCATGGATTGGGGCAAGATTTGGCACCCTTGTGCACATTGTGATATGAAACCTTGGTTGCTATGGGTTTTGATTTTTTGGAGTTGGTGGCATGGTGTCCCCATGGTGGAGATGTGTCGAAAGAGGTGTTTTCGGACGAAAAGAGGGGGGAATGGCCAAAACTGACCAAACCACCATGGATTGGGGCAAGATTTGGCACCCTTGTGCACATTGTGATATGACACCTTGGTTTCTATGGGTTTTGATTTTTGGAGTTGGTGGCATGGTGTCCCCATGGTGGAGATGTGTCGAAAGAGGGGTTTTCGGACGAAAAGAGGGGGAATGGCCAAAAACTGACCAAACCACAATGGATTGGGGCAACATTTGGCACCCTTGTGCACATTGTCATATGACACCTTGGTTGCTATGGGTTTTGATTTTTTGGAGTTGGTGGCATTGTGTCCCCATGGTGTAGATGTGTCGAAAGAGGGGTTTTCGGACGAAAAGAGGGGGGAATGGCCAAAAACTGACCAAACCACCATGGATTGGGGCAAGATTTGGCACCCTTGTGCACATTTTGATATTACACCTTGGTTTCTATGGGTTTTGATTTTTTGGAGTTGGTGGCATGGTGTCCCCATGGTGGAGATGTGTCGAAAGAGGGGTTTTCGGACGAAAAGAGGGGGGAATGGCCAAAAACTGACCAAACCACCATGGATTGGGGCAAGATTTGGCACCCTTGTGCACATTGTGATATGACACCTTGGTTGCTATGGGTTTAGATTTTTTGGAGTTGGTGGCATTGTGTCCCCATGGTGTAGATGTGTCGAAAGAGGGGTTTTCGGACGAAAAGAGGGGGGAATGGGCAAAAACTGACCAAACCACCATGGATTGGGGCAAGATTTGGCAGCCTTGTGCACATTGTGATATGACACCTTGGTTGCTATGGGTTTTTATTTTTTGGAGTTGGTGGCATTGTGTCCCCATGGTGTAGATGTGTCGAAAGAGGGGTTTTCGGACGAAAAGAGGGGGGAATGGCCAAAAACTGACCAAACCACCATGGATTGGGGCAAGATTTGGCACCCTTGTGCACATTGTGATATGACACCTTGGTTGCTATGGGTTTTGATTTTTTGGAGTTGGTGGCATTGTGTCCCCATGGTGTAGATGTCGAAAGATGGGTTTTCGGACGAAAAGAGGGGGGAATGGTCAAAAACTGACCAAACACCATGGATTGGGGCAAGATTTGGCACCCTTGTGCACATTGTGATATGACACCTTGGTTGCTATGGGTTTTGATTTTTTGGAGTTGGTGGCATTGTGTCCCCATGGTGTAGATGTGTCGAAAGAGGGGTTTTCGAACGAAAAGAGGGGGAATGGGCAAAAACTGACCAAACCACCATGGATTGGGGCAAGATTTGGCACCCTTGTGCACATTGTGATATGACACCTTGGTTGCTATGGGTTTTGATTTTTTGGAGTTGGTGGCATGGTGTCCCCATGGTGTAGATGTGTCGAAAGAGGGGTTTTCGGACGAAAAGAGGGGGGAATGGGCAAAAACTCACCAAACCACCATGGATTGGGGCAAGATTTGGCACCCTTGTGCACATTGTGATATGAAACCTTGGTTGCTATGGGTTTTGATTTTTTGGAGTTGGTGGCATGGTGGCCCCATGGTGGAGATGTGTCGAAAGAGGGGTTTTCGGACGAAAAGAGGGGGGAATGGCCCATTCATGTTCCATTCATGTGTCGAAAGAGGGGTTTTCGAACGAAAGGAGGGTGCCATTCATGTTCTGGTATTTTTTAATTAAAATATACATGTACAGTTCCATTTTCAGAGTAATATTTTTTCTTCCACGGCAAAAACTTGTTCCCTCCAAATTGTAGTACGATGGCTGCCAAAACGCCCAAATTTTTCGTTCCCTCCACTCCTCCCGCGCACCCCACCTATCAAATATTTCGCCCTCCCTTATATACGTCGTGCCTCTCCCCCATGATTTACGAGCATCTTAACTCCCCACCCCCCGACCTCATCCTCTCGTGCTCACCCCGATCCGGTGTCTTCGCCGGACGTTCTTCCATGTCGCATCTATCTCCCGGCCGGTGGTCGCCATGGCCGGCAGTCGTCGAAATGTCGGGGGGAAGGAAAATCGCGCACACACGCCGAAGAAGGCGCCCAGCTCGAATAAACGCCAAGGTAAATCTGTCGGTGATCGGCTTGTTGTTGTGTTTTTCGGATGGTTCGATCGAGAGATCGGTTTTACATGTCTACCACGCCCGTTTGACCTATATCTAGATCTTGCATATTTGATAGATCCAATCCCGACATCATACGTATATGGTTTATCGTTTTTATTCCATAGACAATCATGCCGTGCTATACAATCTTTGCCATCCCGCTGCTGTACAATCTTTTGCATAGACAATTGTTTGCTGAAACACTTAACTGAACTAATTCCAGCCGTTGCCGAAAACAGCCTGACGAGCTACAGTGAACAACGACATTGCTTCAGACTTTTATTCCTCAGTTTCAGAGGGAAGCAGAGTTTGATGTAGAACAATTGTTTGTTGTTTTCTATGGAACTAGTTAGTTTGCACGTGCAATGCACGTCTTAACAATATAATGAAGTTTTTTTAATCATGTACTTTGTTTCATCAGTCTATTTCTTTCCACAATTTTTGTTTATCTATGTCTTTCAAAAGTCAAAAATCAAATTTCAGCCTAAAAATGCCCATGTTTCCAAAATCAATTTCATTTCTTGTGAAATTTGTCTCATGTGTCAAATTTTTTTTGCGGGTAAAAAAGGAACTTTATTAGACAGGATGGGTTACATTGAGATCAGATTCCAACAACTGTTCCAACACCAGCAAATTCACCAGAACTATAAGACCCATCAATCGACAGCTTAATCCATCCAGCCGGTGGCTTAGTCCAAGGCTTTAAAGATGGAGTCACACGTTGCGCTGGCACTGGTGCCATACCCACTAGTGAAGCTGGCTGTTTTCCTTTAACTAGGTTCTCTGTAGGAATGGACTTCACATCCCCGATCAGCTTGATATATCCACTCAGAAATCGGTGAGACCCAATAATAGGGGGTAGTGGCTTATCATGAGTAACCTCATTCGTGCATACCAAGCCCGCCAAGCAACCAGAAGGGTAGTATCCACCATGTGAGGTGGTAGTTGTCCAATAACAGACTGAAACCAGCTATCAACAGACATGCATAATTCAGTGTCCGAGGGGAGTCTCATGTGTCAATTATTTGTTACGAGTAGATATCTAAAAGCACATGATGTCCCTTAGCCTGGCATATGCCCCCTATTATGTTTTGTTCGCCGACATCATACGTAGACTCTTATGTTTTCAATCATTTGCTGCTGTACAATATTTTGCAGAGACAATTATTTGCTGTTTTCTATGGAATTCGCCCCCTCTTATGTTTTGTTCACGCTCCGCTCTTCCAATTATTTCAGCAGAGACAGAAAACCCCGTCAAGCCGGCATATGAGCTTGTCAAGGAGAAACAAATGCAAGAAAATATAGTACGCATGGAAAAAAATTCGCTGAAAGATATGGACCTGGCCACAAATTTCAGCAAGATTTCTCTGGTTTTGCACGTTCATTAGTGTATGGTGGGGTACAAATAGGAACTAGTAACAATCTAAAGGACACAGACTGCGAAGAGAAGGAGGTCGAAGAGGACCCTTCGTACGAACCGAATCCAGAAGAGATAGCTACTGCTGATGATGATCTTCATTCGGATGAGGATCAGCGCAACTGTCGGCAAAACTTCAGCTCAGTGTCCGTGGAACTATGTCCGAACTATGATAGGAAATACGTACATGCTAAATGTTTCCTACTAATGTAGCCTCTACTTTGCTTGCAGATAGTTGCTTCTTCTGCAATAGTTGCACGAAGAAGCGATCCATACCTGAAGTTGCACCATCCAACATTGCAACAAGATTAATGGCAACAACTGAACCTGAAGCTGGGTCATCTGATGAGCCGACGGCCACTGCTGGTCTGAACACTGAAGGAGCACCCTCACCTAACCAGATCATGACATCTAGAGGCAGCACCTCATCACCTGAGGACAATCAAATTGTAAACTTTCAGCGGCAAGGTATGAAAGTTTGTAAAAACTAAACACTGTACCGCATATTTTCATATAAAAGAGAATCATTTCATATCTCTTATTTCGGAGACATTGACAACATCTGGCGGTAGTAAGAGAAAGAGAGGTGGTCGCAGACGTACCATGGGCCATGGACTACATGAGTACACAAGAAGACATGGTGGCAATAAGATGCCAATTGAATTCACTGCTGGTGTCAGGAGACCCACTACATGAGTACACAAGAAGACATGGTGGCAATAAGATGCCAATTGAATTCACTGCTGGTGTCAGGAGACCCAAGGATTATGTACAGTCAGCAAAGCTGAGCAATGAGGTTGGTATTCACATCCGTGAAAAAATGCCGCTTGCAACACACTGGACACAGTACAAGAAAGATGAAACTCTCAGACATGTCATTCCTCATGCTATAAGTACAGTAGCGGTGAGTCCTGTACAATCTTGGTTTAACCTAATTAGTATGCTACATGATCAACTATCTAAGAATCTACTGATTAATGCATCACTATTTTGCAGGGAAAGTTTAGTATGGACAAAAATGATGAGGTGGCTCAAGATGTGTGCACTGATATGCTGCAAGTTAGTATTCGGCAGTTTCTATATAGGCTTAAAAAGGAGTATTGGCCGAAAATTAAAAATCTCACACTGGAGCAAGCATATCTCAAGAAGCCAGATCATGTAGAAGAGAAAAGCTGGAAAGAACTGGTGAAAAGATGGTTTGATGAGAAGTACCAGGTACATAAACGTTATTCCTTTCAATAACAGCTACTGAATTCTTACATTTTTCTGATCTGGATAAATAAAATGCATGTACTGAACATAGGGACTGTGTGTAATAAATGGAAAGAACAGAGAAGCTGTGAAACAGTTCCATACCACTGGATCTCGAAGCTATGTTGCTCACTGGGAACATCTAGTAAGTGTTCTGAATTTCCCAATACAGTTCATACTTCGTCATACACGAGTGTACAATGGTAATGTGCATTCTACATTTTTTCAAGCAGAAGGCTAAGCAGCAGGAAGAAGCAACCTCTCCAATTGAATTTTTTAGAATCACACACACTAACAAGGATAACATTATGAGTGCTGAAGCAAAAAGTGCATATGTAAGAAATATTTCATATTAGCACAGTATAATATAATCCAGTTTTGTATGTTGTCCATGCAATGATTGTAATCTTTATGCAGGATAAAATGGTGGCAAAAAAAGCGGCGCCACGCAATGAAGATGAACCTCATTTGACTGATTTGCAAATTATTCAGCTAGTTCTGAGCGAGAAATGCCCATCCACCACCTGCAACAGCACATTCCTACCAAGATTGGGCGTCGCAACAAGTTCCAGGAAGTCTTCTGTCTCAGCTACACGCATCCGAGAGATACAACAAAGACTGGCAGATCAAGAGCAGAACTCCATACAGGCAGCTGAAAGGTACCACAGTGAGTGATGTCTACGGGAGCTTCTATTCTTGTAGACTGTGTTGGGCCTCCAAGAGCAGAGGTTTGTAGAACAGCAGCAAGTTTCCCTTAAGTGGATCACCCAAGGTTTATCGAACTCAGGGAGGAAGAGGTCAAAGATATCCCTCTCATGCAACACTGCAACCACAAAGCAAGAAGTCTCTTGTGTCCCCAACACACCTAATAGGTGCACTAGTTCGGCGAAGAGATAGTGAAATACAGGTGGTATGAATAAGTAGTAGCAACGGCACCAGAAAAGTGCTTTGCCCAGGACGGTAAACAAGCAGTAGTAACGCAGCAGTAGTAACGCAGTAAAACAGTAAACAAGCGGCGATAGCAGTATTTAGGAACAAGGCCTAGGGATTACACTTTCACTAGTGGACACTCTCAACATTGATCACATAACAGATTAGATAAATGCATACTCTACACTTTTGTTGGATGATGAACACATTGCGTAGGATTACACGAACCCTCAATGCCGGAGTTAACAAGCTCCACAATAATGCTCATATTTTAGTAACCTTTAGTGTAAGATAGATCAAAAGACTAAACCAAGTACTAGCACAGACATGCACACCTGTCACCTTCATGCATATGTAGGAGGAATAGATCACATCAATATTATCATAGCAATAGTTAACTTCGCAATCTACAAGAGATCATGATCATAGCATAAACCAAGTACTAACATGGTGCACACACTGTCACCTTTGCACACGTGCAGGAGGAATAAAACTACTTTAATAACCTTGCTAGAGTAGCACATAGATAAATTGTGATACAAACACATTGCAATCATAAAGAGATATAAATAAGCACCTCACTATGCCATTCAACAGTGAATAAGTATTCCGTGAAATATAGCCTAAGAGACCCACACGGTGCACACACTGCCACCTTTACACACGTGGGACAAGGAGTCTCCGGAGATCACATAGGTAAAACTCACTTGACTAGCATAATGACATCTAGATTACAAGCATCATCATATGAATCTCAATCATGTAAGGCAGCTCATGAGATTATTGTATTGAAGTACATAGGAGAGAGATGAACCACATAGCTACCGGTACAGCCCCGAGCCTCGATGGAGAACTACTCCCTCCTCATGGGAGCAGCAGCGGTGATGAAGATGGCGGTGGAGATGGCAGCGGTGTCGATGGAGAAGCCTTCCGGGGCACTTCCCCGCTCCGGCAGGGTGCCGGAACGAGAGACTCCTATCCCCCGGATCTTGGCTTCGCGATGGCGGCGGCTGCGGAAGGTTTTCCGTATCGTGGTTCTTCGCCTCGGGGTTTTCGCGACGGAGGCTTTATATAGGCGAAGAGGTGGCGCAGGGAGGGTCGAAGGGGTGGCCACACCATATGGCGGCGCGGCCGGGGCCTGGGCCGCGCCACCCTATCATCCGGGGCCCACGGGGCCCCCTCCGCGGCTCTCGGGTGTTCCGGATGCTTCCGGTGAAAAATAGGAACCCGGGTCTTGATTTCGTCCGATTCCGAGAATATTTCGTTACTAGGATTTCTGAAACCAAAAACAGCAGAAAACAGACAAGCGGCACTTCGGCATCTTGTTAATAGGTTAGTTCCAGAAAATGCACGAATATGACATAAAGTGTGCATAAAACATGTAGGTATCATCAATAATATGGCATAGAACATAAGAAATTATCAATACGTCGGAGACGTATCAAGCATCCCCAAGCTTAGTTATGCTCGTCCCGAGCAGGTAAAACGATAACAAAGATAATTTCTGAAGTGATATGCCATCATAACCTTGATCATACTATTTGTAAACATACGTAGTGGATGCAGCGATCAAAAACAATGGTAATGATATGAGTAAACAAGTGAATCATAAAGCAAAGACTTTTCATGAATAGTACTTCAAGACAAGTATTAATAAGTCTTGCATAAGAGTTAACTCATAAAGCAATAAATCAAAGTAAAGGTATTGAAGCAACACAAAGGAAGATTAAGTTTCAGCGGTTGCTTTCAACTTGTAACATGTATATCTCATGGATAATTGTCAACATAGAGTAATATAACAAGTGCAATATGCAAGTATGTAAGAATCAATGCACAGTTCACACAAGTGTTTGCTTCTTGAGGTGGAGAGAGATAGGTGAACTGACTCAACATAAAAGTAAAGAGAAAGGTCCTTCAAAGAGGAAAGCATCGATTGCTATATTTGTGCTAGAGCTTTTATTTTGAAAACATGAAACAATTTTGTCAACGGTAGTAATAAAGCATATGAGTTATGTACATTATGTCTTACAAGTTGCAAGTCTCATGCATAGTATACTAATAGTGCCCGCACCTTGTCCTAATTAACTTGGACTACCGGATCTTTGCAATGCACATGTTTTGACCAAGTGTCACAATGGGGTACCTCCATGCCGCCTGTACAAAGGTCTAAGGAGAAAGCTCGCATTTTGGATTTCTCGCTTTTGATTATTCTCAACTTAGACATCCATACCGGGACAACATGGACAACAGATAATGGACTCCTCTTTAATGCATAAGCATGTGGCAACAATTATTATTCTCATATGATTGAGGATATATGTCCAAGCTGAAACTTCCACCATGAATCATGGCTTTAGTTAGCGGCCCAAAGTTCTTCTCTAACAATATGCATGCTCCAACCATGAAGGTGGTAGATCTCTCTTGCTTCAGACAAGACGGACATGCATAGCAACTCACATGATATTCAACAAAGAATAGTTGATGGCGTCCCCGGAAGCATGGTTATCGCACAACAAGCAACTTAATAAGAGATAAAGTGCATAAGTACATATTCAATACCACAATAGTTTTTAAGCTATTTGTCCCATGAGCTATATATTGCAAAGGTGAATGATGGAATTTTAAAGGTAGCACTCAAGCAATTTACTTTGGAATGGCGGATAAATACCATGTAGTAGGTAGGTATGGTGGACACGAATGGCATAGTGGTTGGCTCAAGTATTTTGGATGCATGAGAAGTATTCCCTCTCGATACAAGGTTTAGGCTAGCAAGGTTATTTGAAACAAACACAAGGATGAACGGTGCAGCAAAACTCACATAAAAGACATATTGTAAACATTATAAGACTCTACACCGTCTTCCTTGTTGTTCAAAACTCAATACTAGATGTTATCTAGACTCTAGAGAAACCAAATATGCAAACCAAATTAGCAAGCTCTAAGTGTTTCTTCATTAATGGGTGCAAAGTATATGATGCAAGAGCTTAAACATGAGCACAACAATTGCCAAGTATCAAATTATCCAAGACATTTTAGAATTACTACATGTAGTATTTTCCAATTCCAACCATATAACAATTTAACGAAGAAGAAACTTCGCCATGAATACTATGAGTAGAGCCTAAGGACATATTTTGTCCATATGCTACAGCGGAGCGTGTCTCTCTCCCATAAAGTGAATGCTAGGATCCATTTTATTCAAACAAAACAAAAATAGAAACAAACAAACTGACGCTCCAAGTAAAGTACATAAGATGTGACCGAATAAAAATATAGTTTCGGGGAGGAACTCGATAATGTTGTCGATGAAGAAGGGGATGCCTTGGGCATCCCCAAGCTTAGACGCTTGAGTCTTCTTAGAATATGCAGGGGTGAACCACAGGGGCATCCCCAAGCTTACAGCTTTCACTCTTCTTGATCATAGTATATCATCCTCCTCTCTTGACCCTTGAAAACTTCCTCCACACCAAACTCGAAACAACTCATTAGAGGGTTAGTGGACAATAAAAAATTAACATGTTCAGAGGTGACACAATCATTCTCAACACTTCTGGACATTGCATAAAGCTACTGGACATTAATGGATCAAAGAAATTCATCCAACATAGCAAAAGAGGCAATGCGAAATAAAAGACAGAATCTGTCAAAACAGAACAGTCCGTAAAGATGGATTTTATTAGGCCACCAGACTTGCTCAAACGAAAATGCTCAAATTGAATGAAAGTTGCGTACATATCTGAGGATCATGCTCGTAAATTGGCTTAATTTTCTGAGCTACCTACAGGGAGATAGACCCAGATTCATGACAGCAAAGAAATGCTGGAACTGCGCAGTAATCCAAATCTAGTACTTACTTTACTATCAAAGACTTTACTTGGCACAACAAAACATAAAACTAAGATAAGGAGAGGTTGCTACAGTAGTAAACAACTTCCAAGACACAAATATAAAACAAAGTACTGTAGCAAAATAACACATGGGTTATCTCCCAAGAAGTTCTTTCTTTATAGCCGTTAAGATGGGCTCAGCAATTTTAATGATGCACTCGCAAAAATAGTATTTGAAGCAAAAGAGAGCATCAAGAGGCAAATTCAAAACACATTTAAGTCTAACATGCTTCCTATGCATAGGAATCTTGTAAATAAACAAGTTCATGAAGAGCAAAGTAACAAGCATAGGAAGATAAAACGAGTGTAGCTTCAAAAATTTCAGCACATAGAGAGGCATTTTAGTAACATGAAAATTTCTACAACCATATTTTCCTCTCTCATAATAACTTTCAGTAGCAACATGAGCAAACTCAACAATATAACTATCACATAAAGCATTCTTATCATGAGTCTCATGCATAAAATTATTACTCTCCACATAAGCATAATCAATTTTATTAGTTGTAGTGGGAGCAAATTCAACAAAGTAGCTATCATTATTATTCTCATCAAGTGTAGGAGGCATAGTATAATTACAACAAAATTTACTCTCCATAGTAGGTTGTATCAAAGGACCACTATCATAATTAGGAGGCAAAGTATCATCAAAGAAAATTTTCTCCTCAATGCTTGGGGGACTAAAAAGATCATGAAAACCAGCTTCCCCAAGCTTAGAACTTTCTATATTATTATCAACAATGGTGTTCAAAGCGTTCATACTAATATTACTACCAGAATGCAAATAAGATTTCATAAGTTTTTTAATTTTCGCATCAAACAATCCATGTTTTAAATCAGGAAATAGAATAAGAAGCTCACTCTTGTACATTATGCCAAACTAGTGTAAACAAGAAACAAAAAGATGCAATTGCAGGATCTAAAGGAAATAGCTTCGAGCACAAACACGACGGCAACAGAAAAGTACTTTACCCGGGACCGGAGTATGAGTGCCTTTACCTTTCCTCCCCGGCAACGGCGCCGGAAAATAGCTTGATGTCTACGGGAGCTTCTATTCTTGTAGACAGTGTTGGGCCTCCAAGAGCAGAGGTTTGTAGAACAGCAGCAAGTTTCCCTTAAGTGGATCACCCAAGGTTTATCGAACTCGGGGAGGAAGAGGTCAAAGATATCCCTCTCATGCAACCCCGCAACCACAAAGCAAGAAGTCTCTTGTGTCCCCAACACACCTAATAGGTGCACTAGTTCGGCGAAGAGATAGTGAAATACGGGTGGTATGAATAAGTAGTAGCAACGGCACCGGAAAAGTGCTTTGCCCGGGACGATAAACAAGCAGTAGTAACGCAGCAGTAGTAACGCAGTAAAACAGTAAACAAGCGGCGATAGCAGTATTTAGGAACAAGGCCTAGGGATTACACTTTCACTAGTGGACACTCTCAACATTGATCACATAACAGATTATATAAATGCATACTCTACACTTTTGTTGGATGATGAACACATTGCGTAGGATTACACGAACCCTCAATGCCGGAGTTAACAAGCTCCACAATAATGCTCATATTTTAGTAACCTTTAGTGTAAGATAGATCAAAAGACTAAACCAAGTACTAGCACAGAGCATGCACACTGTCACCTTCATGCATATGTAGGAGGAATAGATCACATCAATATTATCATAGCAATAGTTAACTTCGCAATCTACAAGAGATCATGATCATAGCATAAACCAAGTACTAACACGGTGCACACACTTGTCACCTTTGCACACGTGCGGGAGGAATAAAACTACTTTAATAACCTTGCTAGAGTAGCACATAGATAAATTGTGATACAAACACATTGCAATCATAAAGAGATATAAATAAGCACCTCACTATGCCATTCAACGGTGAATAAGTATTCTGTGAAATATAGCCTAAGAGACCCACACGGTGCACACACTCGTCACCTTTACACACGTGGGACAAGGAGTCTCCGGAGATCACATAGGTAAAACTCACTTGACTAGCATAATGACATCTAGATTACAAGCATCATCATATGAATCTCAATCATGTAAGGCAGCTCATGAGATTATTGTATTGAAGTACATAGGAGAGAGATGAACCACATAGCTACCGGTACAGCCCCGAGCCTCGATGGAGAACTACTCCCTCCTCATGGGAGCAGCAGCGGTGATGAAGATGGCGGTGGAGATGGCAGCGGTGTTGATGGAGAAGCCTTCCGGGGGCACTTCCCCGCTCCGGCGGGGTGCCGGAACAGAGACTCCTGTCCCCGGATCTTGGCTTCGCGATGGCGGCGGCTGCGGAAGGTTTTCCGTATCGTGGTTCTTCGCCTCAGGGTTTTCGCGACGGAGGCTTTATATAGGCGAAGAGGCGGCGCAGGAGGGTCGAAGGGGTGGCCACACCATATGGCGGCGCGGCCAGGGCCTGGGCCGCGCCACCCTATCATCTGGGGCCCACAGGGCCCCCCTCTGGCGGCTCTCGGGTGTTCTGGATGCTTCCGGTGAAAAATAGGAACCTGGGTCTTGATTTCGTCCGATTCCGAGAATATTTCGTTACTAGGATTTCTGAAACCAAAAACAGCAGAAAACAGACAAGCGGCACTTCGGCATCTTGTTAATAGGTTAGTTCCGAGAAAATGCACGAATATGACATAAAGTGTGCATAAAACATGTAGGTATCATCAATAATATGGCATAGAACATAAGAAATTATCGATACGTCGGAGACGTATCGGTGAGATGCGAGCAAGACTGCAAGAACAAGATCAAAAATTTGAAGAGATCAGGAAGAAGCAGGAGGAAGAACTTGAAGCTGTGAAGAAAGCCCAAGAAGAAAAGACTCTGGCTTATGAAAAGAGGCAGACAGAAATGGATGCCATGCTTAATTTGCTCTTGAGGACATCCTAGCCACCATCCATGTCTCAATCCCAGGGCAACTAATCTATTGCACCACCGTCCTACAACATTATTAATCATAGGTCTTTTAATTTCTTTGTGTTCCAATTGTAATTTTCTTATGAATCTTTCGGTCTGTGAGAGACATATATACTTCTTGTGCCACCATTTAAGTATGATATTTATTGTCTACTTCTTCATATTTCGCCAGTTTTTTTGTTTCCCAAATTTCGCAAATAATTCAAATGCTCTCAAATTTTGTCAAATTCAAAAGGTGACGGAAAATGTCACAACGTCACTATTAAATGAAACCACGTGGCACCAATTTCTGGTCCCACTTGTCGGAATTTGTGGGTCCCACCGATCAGCATTATTGGGACCCATATGTCGGCAACAACCTGGTCCCACTTGTCTGAATTTTGTGGATCCCACCGGTCAGAATATTGTGGGTCCAGCTTGTCATAATATTTTGTGGGTCCCACCGATCGGCACCATGCCGGTCCCACATGACAGATATCCATGTCAGCGCCATCGGACCCATGTTGTCAGAAGCCAAATGGGACCCACATGTAAGGCCACGTAAGCTTTTTTTGGACCAATCAGAAACTTCCCAAGATTTAGATTTTGACGAAAGTTGCAATTTTTCGTGACAAACCTGTCTGTCAACAATGAACCTTCGATGTTGACGAATTTGCAGGTCGTCACCATCAAACATTTGATGTTGACGAAAAAATGCATACCGTCACCCCCGATATTTTATGACGGAGCTTCCTTGACGAACCCCATGACGATCAAATTTCGTCACCGCGAAGTAATCCTTGACGAAAATTGGCCTTCACATGACGAAAGTGATTTGTCAAAAAAAAGGTTTTCCTTTGTAGTGTGGTGAGCCTGCACCTGACATCATCGTGCCACCTGAGGTAGGTGGTGTATTGGGATTAGACTGATAAGCATAGGACCTTCCAAAGAACAAGATGCTGCTAGTGTTGGTTAAGGTGATTTTACGCCAAAAGTCATGTATGCTCAACAGGTGTCGTACCTAGTTTGGATATTGTGTTGTTACCCTTTTGTGGTTTGGTGTTTGTCCAACAGAGAAAGCTACTCTTTTCCCGTGTAAGTGTTATTATGTGAACAAAAGTTGTATGTACATATATATCGGTTAGAGAACCAAACTTGCATATTCTTGCCTGGTTATAACACATAAGTCATAATAACAATTAAAAAGAAAAAGAACAGTTGCCTTTGCAATGTGATTGTGCCAAGTAGATTAGACAACCAACCTCGAACATTACAGGTCAACAGCCAAACGCATGCGAAAGTCCTAAGGTAAGCTCCATAATACATGTTGAAACCAAAAGCCTAGAAACCATAAGAAAGGTAGCTCCACATCACAGTTCCACGACAGCAGCATACTGATCATAAAACATATATCAAGTTAGGACAGCTGCACCACTAGGTAAGCATCCATGGGGTCTGGCTCAAGAGCGAAGACTGTGTGAATGCTGCAAAATGTGGCTCTTGCCTCACCCCACCCATACATCTTATCATGGAACCTTACCAAATCAGCATGAATCATCTTGACATAAACATAGCTCCTCTCTCCATGCCGATGGGATTCAACAATGCGCCAGTTGCAGTGCTTCAGCTTGTCAAATGATGCGCGTGAGACACACGTCCGTTGGGAACCCCAAGAGGAAGGTGTGATGTGCACAGCAGTAAGTTTTCCCTCAGAAAGAAACCAAGGTTTATCGAACCAGTAGGAGCCAAGAAGCACGTTGAAGGTTGTTGGTGGCGGAGTGTAGTGCGGCGCAACACCGGGGATTCGGCGGCAACGTGGAACCTGCACAACACAACCAAAGTACTTTGCCCCAACGTAACAGTGAGGTTGTCAATCTCACCGGCTTGCTGTGAACAAAGGATTAACCGTATTGTGTGGAAGATGATTGTTTGCGAAGAACAGTAAAGAACAATTGCAGTAGATTGTATTTCAGATGTAAAGAATAGACCGGGGTCCACAGTTCACTAGTGGTGTCTCTCCCATAAGATAAATAGCATGTTGGGTGAACGAATTACAGTTGGGCAATTGACAAATAAAGAAGGCATAACAATGCACATACAAATATCATGATGAGTACTATGAGATTTAATCAGGGCATTACGACAAAGTACATAGACCGCTATCCAGCACGCATCTATGCCTAAAAAGTCCACTTTCAGGTTATCATCCGAACCCCTTCCGGTATTAAGTTGCAAGCAACAGACAATTGCATTAAGTATGGTGCGTAATGTAATCAACACAAATATCCTTAGACATAGCATCGATGTTTTATCCCTAGTGGCAACAGCACTCAAGAAAGTTACTCCTGCTTTACAAATGAAAAGCTCTAGCGCATGTTAATCCCTGCTTCCCTCTGTGAAGGGTCAATCTTTTACTTTTATGTTGTGTCTCCATTCTTTCTTTGAGCACTTTCTTGAGAGCACAACTGTCATTCTTAGTGTAATATGCTTGTCTCAAAATATGATTGATTGTGGTATAACTTTGATGCTTTTATCTTTGACAATCACTACTTCTAGTCTTTCTATGAACTCTAGAGGTGCCCGGGCATTTATGTTTTGCCAATCAAATACAGGCAAGCGAGATACCACTTTGTCATACTCTCTTATGAACATTGCAATCCTGCTTATATACATGATTCATGATGCTTATTATTAATTGTTGGTACCTCTTCATGATTGACATAGCTGTTAGATGATCTCATTTGCATGTACCTTATTATGAACTGCTCAAGTATTAGCCATATCATGAGAATATATACATCATATGAGCAAATGTGTTCGTGAAAGTTCTTTTATCGCTCAGTTGTTAACTGAATTGCTTGAGGACAAGCAATAAGCTAAGCTTGGGGGAGTTGATACGTCCAAAACGTATCTACTTTCCCGAACACTTTGCTATTGTTTTGCCTCTAATTTGTGTATTTTGGATGCAACTAACACGGACTAACGCTGTTTTCAGCGAAGCTGTTCCGGTGTCTCGTTTTTGTGCAGAAATCCAACTTTCGGGAAAAACCTCGGGATTTTGACGAAAGGGCCTATTTTCCCAGAATAATGACGGAGCCGGAAGGGCAATTGAAGTGGAGGCCGAGGGCCCCACACTACATGGCGGCGCGGCCCGGGGGGCCCGCGCGGCCATGTAGTGTGGCCCCTCGATCGGCCTCCGACGCCCCCTTCGGACTACTTATTCGCCTCGACCTAAAAACGCACGGGGAGAAGTCGAAGTCGCCGGAAACCCTCCGGAACGCCGCCACATCGCGAAACTCCGTCGCGGGAGCCGAAGTCTCCGTTACGGCACTCCGCCGGGACGGGGAATTGGAGGAGATCATCACCGCCATCACCGCCAACGCCTCTCCATCAACCAGCAATGTTTCCCCCATCCATGTGTGAGTAATTCCCCCGCTGTAGGCCGAAGGGGATGGTAGGGATTGGATGAGATTGGTCATGTAATAGCATAAGATTGTTAGGGCATAGTGCCTAGTGTCCGTAATTGGTACTTTGATGATATTGTTGCAACTTGTTATGCTTAATGCTTGTCACTAGGGCCCGAGTGCCATGATCTCAGATCTGAACATGTTATTATTTCATCATGATATTCGTTGTTTATGATCTTACACTGCAAGTTGTATACACATGTCGCTGTCCGGAACCAATGGCCCCGAAGTGACGAAATCGGGACAACCGGAGGGAATGGCAGCGATGTGAGGATCACATGTGTTCACGGAGTGTTAATGCTTTGCTCCGGTACTCTATTAAAAGGAGTACCTTAATATCCAGTAGTTTCCCTTGAGGCCCGGCTGCCACCGGCTGGTAGGACAAAAGATGTTGTGCAAGTTTCTCATTGCGAGCACGTACGACTATAATTTGAACACATGCCTATTGATTGATTAGTACTTGGACACCGTTTTATTATTATCTGCAAATGCCCTGCTATGATTGTTACATGAGTTTCTCTCATCCATGCAACGCCAGTCATCCGTCCCCGTGCCTACGATATTTTAATCCTGTTGTTTACTAAAATCACTACTGCTTGTCTTTGTTACTCGCTACTCGTTATTTCACTACTGCTACTACTATAAAGCTGTTACTACTCGATAAACTCTTGCGAGCAAGTCTGTTTCCAGGTGCAGCTGAATTGACAACTCCAGTTGTTAAGGCTTTCAAGTATTCTTTGTCTCCCCTTGTGTCGAATCAATAAATTGGGTAATACTTCCCTCGAAGACTGTTGCGATCCCCTATACTTGTGGGTCATCAAGACTATTTTCACGGCGCCGTTGCCGGGGAGCATAGCTTTATTTGGAAGTTCACTTGGATTAATATTGTTCGCTGCAAATTCTCCATCATGGGTAAACCTCGCGATACTAAGGTCGCCATATTACCATCCACTACAAGAAAAGGTACAACTCTGAGTACCTCCGCTGCTCTTGATTCACCATCTGTGATTGATAAACTTGTTTCACCGCCACATGCTTCAAATGCTGGTACTTCTGCTGAATCTGAAAACTCTCATAATACTGATAATATTTCTGTTGTGCTTGATGATAGTGGTTCATTGGGAACTTTTCTAGATGCTAAAATTGCTAGGTCCAGACAAATTGAAAATGCTGAAACTCCTGATGTTACTACACCTGTTAATTCACCTGAACTTGAATACTCTAGTGATGATCTTGATGAAGATTATGTGGAACTTGATGATGATTTTATTGAAAAATGCCATGCTACTACTGATGCAAGAAAAATTAAAAAGTTGCTTGCAGAACATACTCGTTAGATATAAAGCTGTCTCCTGATCCTAAATTTGCCACATCTCCTATAAACATTAAGGATAAAGATTATGATTTTTCTCTTGATCTATCTCATATAGCTATTGTTGAGAAAACACCCTTTTGTGGTACTGAAAAAGAAAGTGCTTGTTGAACACATGATTGAGTTATCTACTCCGAGTAGCTTGTTTTCGATGATGTTAAGAAGCGTACTTACTTTGTTGCTAAAATCTTTCCATTCTCATTAAAGGATGATGCTAAAACTTGGTATAATAGTTTGCCACCTAGTTCTATTAAAAGTCCAAAAGAATTGCTTGTCTGTTTTCTTCCGGAAATACTTTCCTGCTAGTGCTCAACATGCTTGCTTTGCGAGAGAGTTTATAATTTTGATCAAGGAGATGAAGAGAAATTGCCCGAGGCTTGGGCGAGATTTTGCTCTCTTATTAGAGCTCTGCCTGACCATGATTTAGAAAAGCATGATTTACTTGATATATTTTATAGTGGACTAACCATTGAGTCTAGGGCATACCTGGATAGTTGTGCTGGCTGTGTTTTCAGGAAAAGAACTCCAGACGACGCTAAAGAATTATTGGCTAAAATAGGACGGAATTATGATGATTGGAATACGCCTGAACCAACTCCAACGCCAATAGTGAAGAAGAGGGGTTTAATTAAATTGAATGATGAAGATATGAGGGAAGCCAAGAAGTCTCTCAAGGAGAAAGGTATTAAATCTGAAGATGTGAAGAATCTACCTCCTATAGAAGATATATGTGAGATAATTCCCCCTTCATCCATGATTGAGGTAAATTCCCTTCAACGCTTTACTAGGGAAGATATTCCGTATTCAAAACCTCCTGCGCAATGTTTAGATGAGTTTGATAATTATATTGTTAAGCAAGAAAATTTTAATATGAGAGTAGAGAATCATCTAATGGAAAATTCTCAAGCTATTAGTCAATTGCATGATATTGTGGAGAGAACCTCCAATGATGTTAAGATGCTTGTTAAACATTTTCATATGATTCAAACTCAAATTGATCAACTCACTAAAGTGCAAAATGACTTGTTAGGAAATAATGCTAAAGAAAAACAAGCTTATGAAGTAACAACTAGAGGTGGTGTCTCTACCCAGGATCCTCTATATCCTGAAGGGCATCCCAAAAGAATTGAACAAGATTCTCAACGCATTGAACCTAGAGCTCATTCTAAGAAAAAGAAGAAGAAACATAAAAATGTTGTAGAATCCTCTCGAACCCGTTAATGATCCTAATAGTATTTCTATTTCGATGCTGAAACTGAAAGTGGTAATGAACATGATAATAGTGAAGATAATGATAAGAATGATACTCCTGATAAAGAAGAGGTTGAAAAAGAACCTGAAAAGCATGCTAAAAATAAAAAGTATACTAAAGAAGATTTTATTACTGAAAAACATGGTAATGAAAGAGAACCTTGGGTGCAAAAGCCAATGCCTTTTCCTGCTAAGAAACTAAAATCAAAGGAAGAGGAACACTATAATAAATTTTGTGATTGGATGAAACCTTTATTCTTGCAAATCCCTTTGATCGATGCTATTAAATTGCCTCCTTATTCAAAGTATATGAAAGATATTGTTACTAACAAAAGGAAAATCCCCAATGAGGAAATTTCCACTATGCTTGCTAATTACTCTTTCAATGGCAAAGTTCCAAAGAAGTTGGGCGACCCAGGTATACCGACTATTCCTTGTTCTATTAAGAATAATTATGTTAGAACTGCTCTATGTGACTTGGGCGCCGGTGTTAGTGTTATGCCTTTTTCTCTTTATAAGAGACTTTACTTAGATAAGTTGATACCTACTGATATATCTTTGCAAATGGCTGATAAATCTACTGCTATTCCTGTTGGTATATGTGAGGATGTTCCTGTTCAAGTTACTAATAACTGCTTGATATTAACTGATTTTGTTGTGTTGGAAATGCCTGAAGATGATAATATGTCCATTATTCTTGGGAGACCTTTTCTTAACACCGCAGGGGCTGTTATTGATTGCAATAAAGGAAAGGTTACTTTCAATGTTGATGACAAGGAACACACCGTCTATTTCCCCAAGAGGATTGAAAAAGCGTGCGGAGTTAATACTATCTCTCATGTGAGAACTATCAAAGTAGGAACTATTGATTGTCCTATATATGAGCCTAAAGAAGAATATCAAACTCTTGTGATTGGATCCATATCAATACAATTCAAGGTAACATGATTGATTTGAGGTTTATTTCTTCATATGCTATGTAAAATTTATTTGGTGGCAAGACTTGATCAACCTTGTTAACAAATACCTTTTATATGCATAGAGGAGGTAAACAACATCTCTTTCTTCCTCCACTTTCTTTAGTTGCTGTAGCATTTTTAATTTGCAAAGTTTCTTAGTTGATTTGAGATTTCAAAAAATTTCCTGGCCAGTAATAATAAACTTAATACCCGAGAAAATGTGCATTTTTCAAAGTTTTCAAAAATTCGCGAAAATTATACCGTTGGTCCTATTTTTCGACGAGACACTGGGAGCACCGGAGGATGACCTGTGGGGCACCGGAGGCGCCAAACCACGGAGCCGGCGCGGCCAAGGAGGTGGCCGCGCCACCATGTGGTGTGGGCCCCTCCTTGCCCCACTTTTCCATCTCTTCCTCCCAGCACCTTCTCTCTCCCGAAAAAACTCGAACACATTTCCTCTCACTCGCGTTTTTGCTCAAGAACTTCAGATTTCTCGATCTCTTTGCTCAGCTCAGATTTCTGCTGAAATTTGGCACATTTGCTCCTTGGTATGTGACTCCTCCACCCATCCAAGTAGAATTTTGTTTGGTTGAGTATATCTTGAATATTTTGCTGCTGTAGGTAACATGTTTGGTGAGCTTGCATGCTTGTTCTAATTGGTAGAAAGTAGTTTTGATGCATGATTAGTACTCTAGCAAGTTCCTATGGTAGTTTCCCTCAATTATATGTCACCAAATCAAGTTTTATATTGTTTGTTAAAAATTTCAGAAAATGGAAGGAGGTAGGTACCAACTCAACCAACATGAGTTGGAAGTGCCACAGGTCATGAGAGTTCACCGGGAAGAAGGAGTATATCCCACTTATTATCCGTGCGTGGATTTCATGAGAAGTGCAGGGATTTTGCAGGACGTCCAAAATTTAATCTCTCGTGCGGGGCTGAGTGACTTTGTTGAAGGAGAGCCAAGACAATATGTAAAATTAACTATGTCTTTTGTGCAGGATTTCAAGTTCAATTGGTCGCGATCTAACCCCACGGTCCGAGTATAAAATTTACAATAAAGCTGTCAACTTGCCATTTAGTGTTTTTTGTGCAGCAATTAGAGTACCGCAATGGGGGTCATGTGAGAAGATAAGGGGATCGCCGCAAGAACTCTTGGACCTCTTCAAGATGATTTGTGATGGAAGGAGTTTCTCAGGGGATAATGGGGAGATTGGTCGGTCACAGAAGGTGCACTGGATGCACACATAGAGAGAGGAGGTCAATGATGACCCACAAGTATAGGGGATCGCAAC
>NC_061514.1:344931203-344969054 GCF_022539505.1 Lolium rigidum | reverse complement strand
GTCAACATGCAAGAGACGACACCGAGGTCGAGGAGCACCTCGACTCATCATCCGATGCAGCAAGTTCCTCGCATCAACATGTTGGATATGTGGAGCCTCCACGCTTTTCTTCTGCACAGGAACTTTATTATGACTACTCCATGGACTACCCACCGGCGAGGAACAACGACCCTCGTTGGGGTTGAACTCCACTTAGGCCAAAAGCCTAAGCTTGGGGGGAGGTATACCGGCATCACTCATTCTTTGCATATTATGATTGCTGGATACTTGTATATACTTGTTTGGTCTCTTTGAGTGGTTTTCTAATGAGAGGAAGATGATATTTGGGGAAGTGCTGCCTGAAAACAGATTCTGGGCTGTTACCGTAAAAATTCGTGCGCCCAGCCAGAACAGTATTTTGAGTTGCAAATTTTTGTGCATGTTCCCCAGGTTGTTATCTAACTTTCATTAGTTGAACACTTTTTGAACTGAGCAACGTAAGATTTTTGTAAAAATCGATTTCTGTACTGCTGTCAGGTTTTGGCAGATTTCTGCCATCTCGCTTTTCTGTGTTTCTTTTAGTTTGCTATTTCTTTCTTTCACTTTGTTTCTTTCCTAAAACACAAAAAGACCAAAAATATTTCTGTTGTTTCTCTTCACCGTTTGTTTATCTTGGTTTCTTGCATTTGTTTCGCTTTATTTGCTATTGCTAGTTTGCTATAAGAAAACCCAAAAGATTTTGCTTTGTTTGCTTGTTTCCTTTTGTTCTTGTTCTCAAATTCGAAAACACCAAAAATATTTTCTGTTCTTCTTTGGTTTGTAAAGTTCATTATGAGTTCAATGGTCTTCGGTGGCTGGAGCGTGGTTTTCATTTCATATTATCCAAGCTACACAAGTGAAAAGGCAATAATGATGATCTACGACAATCTGATTGTGGTGAGAGGCTGGTATGAACTCTATTTGTTTTCATTTTTGTACATATACTCATCCATGTGAGCATGCTTAGTTGGTTCATGTGAGGTATATGCTATTTAAGAAAGTTTAGTAGTTCATGATCTCTCATGTTAGCTCCAATCTATTAATATGAGTAGCATGTCATGGATGTTTGCTTGCAATGTTTTATTCATAAGTAAGTATGGCATTGTGGTATCCTCCTCTGAATAATTCATTTATATCGACTTGGCACATGCTCACGCATGCATATGACTGAACAAAAGTCAATTAAGCCTCAATGATTTACATTGCTTCGAGTTCTTGTATCACTTTTATGCCTCGGTTAATTTATTTTGCCGCAAGCATGATTATGACGATTCATTGCTCTCTTGATTTTTCGCTCCCTAGTCTTTTGCTAGCCTTCACTTGTACTCGAGCGGGAACGCTGCTCGTGCCTCCAAACACATGAAAACCAAGTTATTCCGGAGTGTCCACCATAAATACCTATGCATGGCATTTCAAACCATTCCAAAGTAAATTCTCATGCGCTACCTTTAAAATCTTCAAAATGCTTCTTAATTTGTGTTAATGTTTCATAGCTCATGAGGAAGTATGTGGTGTTTAGCTTTCAACCTTGTCATTTACTTTTGACGGACTCTCATATGGACTAGTGGCACATCCGCTTATCCAATAATTTTGCAAAAAGAGCTGGCAATGGGATTCCCGATCCCGAATTAATTAACTTAAATAGACACACCTCCATGGTTTGTGATTGTTGGACGGCACCCGAAGGATTCGGTTAGCCATGGCTTGTGTAAGCAAAGGTTGGGGGGAGTGTCATCATCATAATTAAACTAAATTAAAAAGGCACTCCTTCATGGTATGTGATTGTTGGCAGGCACCCGGGGATTCGGTTAGCCATGGTTTGTGTAAGAAAGGTGGGAAGGAGTGCCACATAAACATGCAAATAATTCATGGGAGCCGCTCTTGAAAGTCCGGTTGGCGAGGTAGTTGGTGTACCCATTACCATTCGTTGACAACAACAAACACCTCTCAAAATAATTTTACTCTTGCTTTACAAATGAAAAGCTCTAGCGCATGTTAATCCCTGCTTCCCTCTGTGAAGGGTCAATCTTTTACTTTTATGTTGTGTCTCCATTCTTTCTTTGAGCACTTTCTTGAGAGCACAACTGTCATTCTTAGTAATATGCTTGTCTCAAAATATGATTGATTGTGGTATAACTTTGATGCTTTTATCTTTGACAATCACTACTTCTAGTCTTTCTATGAACTCCAGAGGTGCCCGGGCATTTATGTTTTGCCAATCAAATACGAGCAAGCGAGATACCACTTTGTCATACTCTCTTATGAACATTGCAATCCTGCTTATATACATGATTCATGATGCTTATTATTAATTGTTGGTACCTCTTCATGATTGACATAGTCTGTTAGATGATCTCATTTGCATGTACCTTATTATGAAGCTGCTCAAGTATTAGCCATATCATGAGAATATATACATCATATGAGCAAATGTGTTCGTGAAAGTTCTTTTATCGCTCGGTTGTTAACTGAATTGCTTGAGGACAAGCAATAAGCTAAGCTTGGGGGAGTTGATACGTCCAAAACGTATCTACTTTCCCGAACACTTTTGCTATTGTTTTGCCTCTAATTTGTGTATTTTGGATGCAACTAACACGGACTAACGCTGTTTTCGGCAGAACTGTTACGGTGTCTCGTTTTTGTGCAGAAATCCAACTTTCAGGAAAAACCTCGGGATTTTGATGAAAGGGCCTATTTTCCCAGAATAATGACGGAGCCAGAAGGGCAATTGAAGTGGAGGCCCGAGGGCCCCACACTACATGGCGGAGCGGCCCAGGGGGGGCCCGCGCGGCCATGTAGTGTGGCCCCCTCGGTCGGCCTCCGACGCCCCCTTCGGACTACTTATTCGCCTCGACCTAAAAACGCACGGGGAGAAGTCGAAGTCGCCAGAAACCCTCCAGAACGCCGCCACATCGCGAAACTCCGTCGCGGGAGCCGAAGTCTCCGTTACGGCACTCCGCCGGGACGGGGAATTGGAGGAGATCATCACTGCCATCACCGCCAACGCCTCTCCATCAACCAGCAATGTTTCCCCCATCCATGTGTGAGTAATTCCCCGCTGTAGGCCGAAGGGGATGGTAGGGATTGGATGAGATTGGTCATGTAATAGCATAAGATTGTTAGGGCATAGTGCCTAGTGTCCGTAATTGGTACTTTGATGATATTGTTGCAACTTGTTATGCTTAATGCTTGTCACTAGGGCCCGAGTGCCATGATCTCAGATCTGAACATGTTATTATTTCATCATGATATTCGTTGTTTATGATCTTACCTGCAAGTTGTATACACATGTCGCTGTCCGGAACCAATGGCCCCGAAGTGACGAAATCGGGACAACCGGAGGGAATGGCAGCGATGTGAGGATCACATGTGTTCACGGAGTGTTAATGCTTTGCTCCGATTACTCTATTAAAAGGAGTACCTTAATATCCGAGTAGTTTCCCTTGAGGCCCTGCTGCCACCGGCTGGTAGGACAAAAGATGTTGTGCAAGTTTCTCATTGCGAGCACGTACGACTATAATTGGAACACATGCCTATTGATTGATTAGTACTTGGACACCGTTTTATTATTATCTGCAAATGCCCTGCTATGATTGTTACATGAGTTTCTCTCATCCATGCAACGCCCGTCATCCGTCCCCGTGCCTACGGTATTTTAATCCTGCTGTTTACTAAAATCACTACTGTCTGTCTTTGTTACTCGCTACTCGTTATTTCACTCACTGCTACTACTATAAAGCTGCTACTATCGATAAACTCTTGCGAGCAAGTCTGTTTCCAGTGCGGCTGAATTGACAACTCCGCTGTTAAGGCTTTCAAGTATTCTTTGTCTCCCCTTGTGTCGAATCAATAAATTGGGTAATACTTCCCTCGAAGACTGTTGCGATCCCCTATACTTGTGGGTCATCACCTCATGCATAGTATACCAGTAGTGCCCGCACCTTGTCCTAATTAGCTTGGATTAACACGCATTATCATTGCATAACATATGTTTCAACCAAGTGTCACAAAGGGGTACCTCTATGCCGCCTGTACAAGGGTCCAAGGAGAAGGTTCGCATTGGATTTCTCGCTTTTGATCATTCTCAACTTAGACACCCATACCGGGACAACATAGACAACGAGATAATGGACTCCTCTTTTAATGCTTAAGCATTCAACAACAGTTAATATTTCTCATAAGAGATTGAGGTTTTATGTCCAAGCCGAAACTTCCACCATGATTCATGGCTTTAGTTAGCGGCCCAATGTTCTTCTCTAACAATATGTATACTCAAACCATTTGATCATGAAAATCTCCCTTACTTGGACAAGACGAACATGCATAGCAACTCACATGATATTCAACAAAGGTAAAAGTTGATGGCGTCCCCAGAAACATGGTTACCGCGCAACAAGCAACTTATTAAGCAATAAGACACATAAGTACATATTCTTCACCACAATAGTTTTTAAGGCTATTTTCCCATGAGCTATGTATTGTAAAGGCAAAGAATGGAAGTTTAAAGGTAGCACTCAATTAATGTACTTTGGAATGGCGGAGAAATACCATGTGGTAGGTAGGTATGGTGGACACAAATGGCATGGATTTTGGCTCAAGGATTTGGATGCACGAGAAGAATTCCTCTCAATACAAGGCTAGGATAGCAAGGTTGTTTGAAGCAAACTCAAGTATAAAACGGTGCAGCAAGACTCACATATAAACATATTGTAAGCATTATAAGACTTTACATCGTCTCCTTGTTGTTCAAACACCTCAACCAGAAAATATCTAGACTTAGAGAGACCAATCATGCAAACCAAATTTTAACAAGCTCTATGTAGTTCTTCATTAATAGGTACAAGGTACATGATGCAAGAGCTTAAACATGATCTATATGAGCACAACAATTGCCAAGTATCACATTATTCAAGACATTATACCATTTACCACATGCAGCATTTTCCGTTTCCAACCATATATCAATGAACGAGGTAGTTCAACCTCCGCAATGAACATTAAGAATAAAGCTAAGAACACATGTGTTCATACGAAACAGCGGAGCGTAATATCTCCAATATAAAGAATGCTAGGATCCGATTTTATTCAAACAAAACAAAAACTAATGCAAACAGACGCTCCAAGCAAAGCACATAAGATGTGATTGAATAAAAATATAGTTGCACTAGAGGAACCTGATAATGTTGTCGATGAAGAAGGGGATGCCTTGGGCATCCCCAAGCTTAGATGCTTGAGTCTTCTTGAAATATGCAGGGATGAACCACGGGGGCATCCCCAAGCTTAGACTTTTCACTCTTCTTGATCATATTATATCATCCTCCTCTCTTGATCCTTGAAAACTTCCTCCACACCAAACTCGAAACAAACTCATTAGAGGGTTAGTGCATATTTGAAAATTCACATATTCAGAGGTGAGATAATCATTCTTAACACTTCTGGACATTGCACAAAGCTACTGAAAGTTAATGGAACAAAGAAATCCATCAAACATAGCAAAACAGGCAATGCGAAATAAAAGGCAGAATCTGTCAAAACAGAACAGTCCATAAAGACGAATTTTACAGGGGCACTTAACTTGCTCAGATGAAAATGCTCAAATTGAATGAAAGTTGCGTACATATCTGAGGATCACGCACGTAAATTTGCAGATTTTTCTCAGTTACCTACCGAGAATTCTGCCCAGATTCGTGACAGCAAGAAATCTGTTTCTGCGCAGTAATCCAAATCTAGTATTGACTTTACTATCAAAGACTTTACTTGGCACAACAATGCAATAAAATAAAGATAAGGAGAGGTTGCTACAGTAGTAACAACTTCCAAGACTCTAATATAAAACAAAAGTACTGTAGTAAAAACATGGGTTGTCTCCCATAAGCGCTTTCTTTAACGCCTTCGCCTAGGCGCAGAAAGTGTGAATCAAGTATTATCAAGAGATGAAGCATCGACATCATAATTTGTTCTAATGATAGAATCGTAAGGTAACTTCATTCTATTTCTAGGGAAGTGTTCCATACCTTTCTTGAGAGGAAATTGATATTTAATATTACCTTCCTTCATATCAATAGTAGCACCAACAGTTCGAAGAAAAGATCTTCCCAATATAATGGGACAAGATGCATTGCATTCAATATCCAAGACAACAAAATCAACGGGGACAAGGTTATTGTTAACCATAATACGAACATTATCAATCCTCCCCAAAGGTTTCTTTATACCATTATCAGCAAGATTAACATCCAAATAACAATTTTTCAATGGTGGCAAGTCAAGCATATCATAGATTTTCTTAGGCATAACGGAAATACTTGCACCAAGATCACATAAAGCATTACAATAAAAATCATTGACCCTCATCTTAATGATGGGCTCCCAACCATCTTCTAACTTCCTAGGAATAGAAGTTTCAAGTTTTAGTTTCTCTTCTCTAGCTTTTATGAGAGCATTTGTAATATGTTTTGTAAAGGCCAAATTTATAGCACTAGCATTGGGACTTCTAGCAAGTTTTTGTAAGAACTTTATAACTTCAGAGATGTGACAATCATCAAAATCTAAACCATTATGATCTACAGCAATGGGATCATTGTCCCCAATGTTGGAAAAAATTTCAAGCAGCTTTATCACAAGCGGTTTCAGCAGTTTTAGCAATTTCAGGTAATTTTGCACGCTTTGCACTAGAAGTAGAAACATTGCCAACACCAATTATTTTACCATTGATAGTAGAAGGTGTAGCAACATGTGAATCATTAACATTACTAGTGGTGGTAATAGTCCAAACTTTAGCTACATTATTCTCTTTAGCTAGTTTTTCATTTTCTTCTCTATCCCACCTAGCACGCAATTCAGCCATTAATCTTATATTCTCATTAATTCTAACTTGGATTGCATTTGCTGTAGTAACAATCTTATTTTCATTATCCTTATTAGCCATAACTTTCAATTTTAAAAGATCAACATCAGAGGCAAGTCTATCAACCTTAGAAGCAAGAATATCAATTTTATCAAGCTTTTCCTCAACAGATTTGTTAAAAGCAGTTTGTGTACTAATAAATTCTTTAAGCATGGCTTCAAGACCAGAGGGTACACTCCTATTATTGTTGTAAGAATTACCATAAGAATTACCATAACCATTACCATTAGCAGAAGGATATGGCCTATAGTTGTTACCCAAATTATTCCTATAAGCATTGTTGTTGAAATTATTATTTTTAATGAAGTTCACATCAACATTTTCTTCTTGAGCAACCAATGAAGCTAAAGGAACATTATTAGGATCAACATTAGATCTACCATTCACAAGCATAGACATAATCACATCAATCTTATCACTCAAGGAGGAGGTTCCTTCAACAGAATTTACCTTCTTACCTTGTGGAGCTCTTTCCGTGTGCCATTCAGAGTAATTTATCATCATATCATCAAGAAGCTTTGTTTCCGCCCCCAAATTGATGGACATAAAGGTACCTCCAGCAGCTAAATCCAATAGGTTCCGCGAAGAAAAATTCAATCCTGCATAGAAGGTTTGGATGATCATCCAAGTAGTCAGTCCATGGGTTGGGCAATTCTTTACCAAAGATTTCATTCTCTCCCATGCTTGAGCAACATGTTCATTATCTAATTGCTTAAAATTCATTATTCTACTTCTCAAAGATATAATTTTAGCGGGAGGATAATATCTACCAATAAAAGCATCCTTACATTTAGTCCATGAATCAATACTATTCTTAGGCAAAGATAGCAACCAATCTTTAGCTCTTCCTCTTAATGAGAAAGGAAACAATGTCAATTTTATAATATCACCATCTACATCCTTATACTTTTGAATTTCACAAAGTTCAACAAAATTATTAAGATGGGCAGCAACATCATCAGAACTAACACCAGAAAATTGCTCTCTCATAACAAGATTCAGTAAAGCAGGTTTAATTTCAAAGAATTCTGCTGTAGTAGCAGGTGGAGCAATAGGTGTGCATAGGAAATCATTATTATTAGTGTTTGTGAAGTCACACAACTTAGTATTTTCAGGGGTATTCATTTTAGCAATAGTAAATAAAGCAAACTAAACAAAGTAAATGCAAGTAACTAATTTTTTTGTGTTTTTATTATAGAGAACAAGACAGTAAATAAAGTAAAGCTAGCAACTAATTTTTTTGTGTTTTGTTTAAGTGCAGCAAACAAAGTAGTAAATAAAGTAAAGCAAGACAAAAACAAAGTAAAGAGATTGGAAGTGGAGACTCCCCTTGCAGCGTGTCTTGATCTCCCCGGCAGCGGCGCCAGAAAACAGTCTTGATGCGCGTGAGACACACGTCCGTTGGGAACCCCAAGAGGAAGGTGTGATGTGCACAGCAAGTAAGTTTTCCCTCGTAAAGAAACCAAGGTTTATCGAACCAGTAGGAGCCAAGAAGCACGTTGAAGGTTGTTGGTGGCGGAGTGTAGTGCGGCGCAACACCAGGGATTCCGGCGGCAACGTGGAACCTGCACAACACAACCAAAGTACTTTGCCCCAACGTAACAGTGAGGTTGTCAATCTCACCGGCTTGCTGTGAACAAAGGATTAACCGTATTGTGTGGAAGATGATTGTTTGCGAAGAACAAGTAAAGAACAATTGCGTAGATTGTATTTCAGATGTAAAGAATAGACCGGGGTCCACAGTTCACTAGTGGTGTCTCTCCCATAAGATAAATAGCATGTTGGGTGAACGAATTACGCTTGGGCAATTGACAAATAAAGAAGGCATAACAATGCACATACAAATATCATGATGAGTACTATGAGATTTAATCAGGGCATTACGACAAAGTACATAGACCGCTATCCAGCATGCATCTATGCCTAAAAAGTTTCAGGTTATTGATGTCTACGGGAGCTTCTATTGTTGTAGACAGTGTTGGGCCTCCAAGAGCAGAGGTTTGTAGAACAGCAGCAAGTTTCCCTTAAGTGGATCACCCAAGGTTTATCGAACTCAGGGAGGAAGAGGTCAAAGATATCCCTCTCATGCAACCCCGCAACCACAAAGCAAGAAGTCTCTTGTGTCCCCAACACACCTAATAGGTGCACTAGTTCGGCGAAGAGATAGTGAAATACAGGTGGTATAAATAAGTATGAGCAAGTGGCAACGGCACCGTAAAAGTGCTTTGCCCAAGACGAGTAAACAAGCAGAGAGTAACGCAAAGAAACAAGAAACAAGCAGCGATAGCGATATTTAGGAACAAGGCCTAGGGATTAGACTTTCACTAGTGGACACTCTCAACATTGATCACATAACGAATAAATAGATAAATGCTAGACTCTACACCCTCTTGTTGGATGATGAACACCACTAACCGTGTAGGATTACAAGAACCCTCAATGCCGGAGTTAACAAGCTCCACAATATTCAATGTTCATATTTAAATAACCTTAGAGTGCATGACAGATCAACACAACTAAACCAAGTACTAACACAGCATGCACACTGTCACCTTCACACTATGTAGGAGGAATAGATCACATCAATACCATCATAGCAATAGTTAACTTCATAATCTACAAGAAATCATAATCATAGCCTACGCCAAGTACTAACACGGATGCACACACTGTCACCATTACACCGTGCAGGAGGAATAAACTACTTTAATAACATCACTAGAGTAGCACATAGATAAATTGTGATACAAAACACATTGCAATCATAAAGAGATATAAATAAGCACTTCACTACGCCATTCATAACAGTGAATAAGTATTCTCGTGAAATATAGCCTAAGAGACCCACACGGTGCACACACTGTCACCTTTACACACGTGGGACAAGGAGTCTCCGGAGATCACATAAGTAAAACCCACTTGACTAGCATAATGACATCTAGATTACAAGCATCATCATATGAATCTCAATCATGTAAGGCAGCTCATGAGATTATTGTATTGAAGCACATAGGAGAGAGATTAACCACATAGCTACCGGTACAGCCCCGAGCCTCGATGTAGAACTACTCCCTCCTCATGGGAGACAGCAGCGTTGATGGAGATGGCGGTGGTGTCGATGGAGGAGCCTTCCGGGGCACTTCCCCGTCCCGGCGGCGTGCCGGAACAGAGACTCCCGTCCCCCGCATCTTGGCTTCGCGATGGCGGCGGCTCCGGAAGGTTTCTCGTACCGTGGCTTTTCCGTCTCGAGGTTTTAGGTCCGGGACCTTTATATAGGCGAAGAGGCGGCGTCCGAAGGTCGAAGGGGCGACGACACCATAGGGCCGCGCGGCCGTGGGGTGGGCCGCGCCACCCTATCATCCGGGGCCTGTGTGGCCCCCCTCCGGCGACTCTCGGGTGTTCCGGATGCTTCCGGGCAAAATAGGAACCCGGGCGTTGATTTCGTCCAATTCCGAGAATATTTCGTTACTAGGATTTCGAAACCAAAAACAGCAGAAAACAACGAATCGGCCTTTCGGCATCTCGTCAATAGGTTAGTTCCGGAAAACGCATAATAATGACATAAAGTATGCATAAAACATGTAGATATCATCAATAATGTAGCATGGAACATAAGAAATTATCGATACGTCGGAGACGTATCAGTTATCATCCGAACCCCTTCCGGTATTAAGTTGCAAGCAACAGACAATTGCATTAAGTATGGTGCGTAATGTAATCAACACAAATATCCTTAGACATAGCATCGATGTTTTATCCCTAGTGGCAACAAGCACATCCACAACCTTAGAACTTTCTCATCATCGTCCCGCATTTAATGGAGGCATGAACCCACTATCGAGCATAAATACTCCCTCTTGGAGTCACAAGTATCAACTTGGCCAGAGCCTCTACTAGCAACGGAGAGCATGCAAGAACATAAACAACATATATGATATATTGATAATCAACTTGACATAGTATTCAATATCCATCGGATCCCAACAAACACAACATGTAGGATTACAAATAGACGATCTTGATCATGATAGGCAGCTCACAAGCTCGAACATGATAGCACAATTAGGAGAATACGACCATCTAGCTACTGCTATGGACCCATGGTCCAGGGGTGAACTACTCACACATCGATCCGGAGGCGATCATGGCGATGAAGAGACCTCCGGGAGATGATTCCCCTCTCCGGCAGGGTGCCGGAGGCGATCTCCTGAATCCCCCGAGATGGGATTGGCGGGGCTGCGTCTCTGGAAGGTTTTCCGTATCGTGGCTCTCGGTACTGGGGGTTTCGCGACGAAGACTATATGTAGGCGGAAGGGTAGGTCAGGGGGCGTCACGAGAGGCCCACACAACAGGGCCGCGCGGCCAGGGGCTGGGCCGCGCCGCCCTAGCGTGTGTCCACCTCGTGGCCCCACTTCGTTTCCTCTTCGGACTTCTGGAAGCTTCGTGGAAAAATAGGCCCCTGGGCGTTGATTTTGTCCAATTCCGAGAATATTTCCTTACTAGGATTTCTGAAACCAAAAACAACAGAAAACAGCAACTGGCTCTTCGGCATCTCGTTAATAGGTTAGTGCTGGAAAATGCATAATAATGACATATAATGTGTATAAAACATGTGAGTATCATCATAAAAGTAGCATGGAACATAAGAAATTATAGATACGTTTGAGACGTATCATCAAACAGTATGCAGGAGATGACGAAGCATGTTGGCTGGTCTTTTGTAGTGACAATGGCTTGGAGTAGCTGGTCCTGTGAACCACCCAACTGGATCTTTAGAGCTTGAAGGATAGTCTGTGCCATATAAGCTACCGTTGCTGACTTCAGCTCAGGTTCAGGTGAATGACAGCTGACATCTTGTCCTAGAGATGCAGATCCTTCTTGATCAGATTCAGCGGAATCATCACCACTACTTACAGGTGCATCAGGTTCTACAGAAGGCACATCAGGTACATGCTCCAGTTCATAGGAGTCGGGTGGGACAACAACATTTGCTGAAATCTCTACAATACCAGCTCCAAGTAGACCACCAGTCTCTACAGAGGGTAAACCACCAATATCCACTTCAGAGGATTCTCGTGGCACGACACCTTTTGCTAGAGGCTCTACCCTACCAGCTCTAGGTCCACCACCAGTCAGTACTGTGGGCATAGTCATGACGGGTTCTACCAATACAAAACCTCCTTCAGGTGGCATGACAACTTCGGGTGCAAGACCATCAGTAGCAACTCCAGCATCAGCACCAGTTACATCGGTCTTGACAATAGGTAAACCGTCTTGCTCCAGTTCATAGAATTCTCGTGGCATGACACCGTTCACTAGAGGCTCTACACTAGCAGCTCCAGCTGCACCACCAGTTTCTACAGCAGGGGGTAAACCCAATCCACAACCTTCTTCACGTGGCACGATGATGCCAGGTATAGACTCATCAGTACCAGGTCCAGCTGCATCAGTCTCCATAGACAGTAAACAAGGTGGCGTCGGAGGTTTAAAAGATTGGCATGCCATTTCACCTTTGTCATCAGACAATATAGAGTTTTCTTCAACTCTATGTTTCTGCAATAATAAGCACATGAACAAAAATTAGACCAGAGCATCTAGCCATCTAACGGGGGTAGCGGCAAAACAAGCGTCGGTCCATATGTTTACCTCGTCATCTGGGATATCAGAACACACAGATTTAGAAGTCATTTCACATAGCATCCGCTTTTTCGTTCCTTCCCCTACGTCCATCTGGAATAAGTAATACTATTGATCACATAAAACTAATTAATCAAATATATGCATATGTTGAGAAGATTGCACGGCAAATTGTGGATCCTCGCTTTCATCACCTACGAATCGTCGTTCTATATATTTACCTTGTCATCTGGGATATCAGAAGTCACAGAATGAGAAGTCATTTCACTAAGTATCTGTTTTTCGCTCTTTCCCCTCCATCCATCTGCAATAAGAAGTACTATTGATCACATAAAGCCAATTCATTGAATATATGCATATGTTGAGAAGTTTGTACAACAAATTGTGGATTCTACTTCCAATCACCAAGTAATCTCGTGAGAAATGCATGATCAAAATATGTTTCTCCCTCTTGATCGACATCTGCATCTCCATTAAGACTAATCATCATGCGATGGTGCTCTTCAGAAGAGCGCATGCACTTCCAATCACCAGACAAGCAAAAAATTGTTGATTCTAGTAATGCTTAATCAGCAGTGACCATGGACGACCACAGATCGACCAAGCAAAAAAAATCATCAGCCTACTAACCACCAAGCAAAACAAACTAGGCCCCTACATGGCCTCACAAATCATCATCAAACATCGATCAAACAAGCAAGTTTGAACATGGATTCCTAATTTATTTTCTAATAAAGTGAGTATATTAATATCGAAAGATATTGATTACACTGAGCCTTTGCAACAACGCAATACCTTACTGGTAGTACGGATGCACATGGATTCCTAATACCCCCTCTGTTCGGTTTTAATTAGTCGACGCGAGGGAGAGAAGCAAATGAATTGTCAATGCTTTCAACTAGAGTCAATTAAATACGAACGGAGGAAGTACATAGTAGTATTGACAAATATCCGGATCTAGTCTAAAAACAAATTGGCATGTAAATCCTAGTAGTCTACTAAACTAGGATCAATACCCTAGATTAGGGTTGCAAGCGGCGTCCGCGAATCGTCCCGCAAAGCAGAAAATTAGAGTAAATAGTGATTGAGATTAGAGCAGATTTAAAGCACTCGCACTGAAACTACCTAGCCCGCTACCCACCCCGCTTGACACCCTACCCTAGATGTGAATCTACACGAAACATTCAAACAAGGATGAGCAACCGCCAATAAAATTTTATCCGCATCATCATCTCTACCATACTCAAGGGTATGGTGATTTCACATACATCCATTGTTGCCGCGGGACGAGGATGAGTGATGCGCCGCGGGAAAGGTGCCTCACGCCTCTGTCGCCGCCGCCATCGAAGAGGAAGTCGAAGCCGCGCGATTATGGTCCATCGCCGATATGGAGGTGAAGCTACTAGGGAAGAGGTGGAGGTGGAGGTGGAGAGGGAGTGATGGTTTGTACTAGTAGCGGACGGTGAGGTAGTTATAAATACATCATCTCTCTCTTTTTTGGCAAGGAATGCAGCTTCTCTTGGAAGGCAACGAGGCAACGCACTCCAGATTTCGTATATTACTATAATAATATGGGCGGAGAAATTTGGACGCATCTGTGTTGTCTTGTCAAATGAATCACCAGGATTTGCTTTTAGTACTCCAGATTTGGGCGACCCAAGGAAGTAGAGATAGTAATGTAGGCCATCGAGCTGCACGCTATCAAATCAAATAAATGGTCATGCCATTTACTTTTAAGATGGTGCAGTAGTTATTTTGACCAAAAAAACATTCACGTCTGCTGATTATTTTGATAGTACTACTAGTACTAATATTTCTGATGGGTATACATTTACTGTCCGCTAGCAAAGATTGTTTGGCACATTCACCGCCATCGCCCATCAAGGAGGAGGCGCCACCAGGCAAAGGTGGCAAGAGAAGGAGTACGCACGGCCGGTTGCGGTGGTGCGCAACAGTGGTGACCCCGAGATGGGGTCGGGGCTTCTTTAAGCCCTGGCCAACTCAATGAACGACCAACGGGCGATGGCTGTGCCCCTCTCCATTGGTATCACATGGTCGGCAAGCGAGTCCGGCAAGCTCCTCGGCCTTACGGCCGACGAAGGGACCAGCGCCACCGGCGCGAGCAGGAGGAGAAGCCGCCACGACGGCTCAAGCGGGAGCGGGAGCAGCTAGGCGGACTGGCCACCCGTCAGGGGGAGGAGGAGGAGGAGGCGCCGCTGGAGGAGGAGGATCACGTCAACATTGTGTGGTTCTGGCGCGCGAGCCGAATCTATTCTATTTAGGTTTAAAATTTTCGAAATTCATCCCACTTTGTAAGATATAACAAAGTTTGATTGAAACCAACGAGTTTCAGTGAATTTTTTAATTTATGATTTTTTTTAAAAAAAATTTCACGTTGGGAAAGGTCGCTAGGCAAAGCCGTTCTCCAAATACAGCAATCCAATTCAACTTGGCTAAAGCGATTTGTTTGACGCTTGCGCTAAACGCCCTTTCGCAACCGGGCTGGGATGCTCTTATGCGTCTGATCCGACGACAGGGCGGAACCTTTTTCGAATTATTTCTTCTCAGCGTTGCTTCGGCCAATATATGGGTGGAGAAGGAACTCACGAAAGCGTTGCCAGTCCGTAGCAAGGGGATTGTTTACGGGTACTGAAAAACCCAAAAACGTTGCGGATGAGCTGAAACCGGTATCCTCATGGTTATTTTACGGGTTTCGACCTTTTACAGGTACTACTAGGGCATCTCCAACCGGGCGACCCAAACGGACGCGCTGGGCCGTCCGTTTTGGGCCGTTTGCGTGCCCGAGCGGACGCGCGGACGGAGCCCCGCGTCCGCGCGTCCGTTTGGGTCGCGCGGTGCGCCCAACGCGGTAGATTTGGGTCGCGGCGCCCTATGGTATGTTTTTCTTGTAAATTCACTTAAAAAACGCAAACAAATATTATATAAAATATATAAAATAGTACAAATGCTCAAAATGTATTACACATTACATAGTCCATGTAATCAAGGATAAAATATTATTCAAATAAAATGAAAAAACGATACAAATGCTCTAGGCTTCAGGATTTCCTTCATCATTGTTGTTTGCAGCATTGTTTCCTACGTGCTGCCACATGTGCTCGACCAAATCAGCCTGAAGCTGGTTGTGTACAGCTAGATCTCGAATTTCATGGTGCGCATGAAGAATGTCCTGGAATGATGCCGGAGCACCTTGCTGAGGAGTAACCAACTCTCCTTGGCCTTCCTAGTCATTATCAAAGAGTGAATCATCCCGCTCTACCTCAACAATCATGTTATGCATGATTACACAAGCGGTCATCACCTCCCACAGAGTTTGCACATCCCAGGCTCTGGCAGGGTGTCTGACGATAGCCCAACGAGCTTGGAGGATGCCAAACGCCGCTCGACATCTTTCCGGGCTGCCTCCTGCTCTTTGGCAAACCTTGCCTCCTGCTCTGAGTTGGGGTTTCGGATTGTCTTCACGAGTGTAGCCCAAGGTGGATAGATACCATCAGCAAGGTAGTACCCCTTCGTGTAGTGGTGGCCATTGATCTCAAAATCCACATCGGGGACTGACCGTACGCTAGCCTATCAAACACCGGAGAGCGCGCAGCGACATTGATGTCATTGTGCGAGCCAGCCATTCCGAAGAATGAGTGCCAAATCCATGTGTCATGGGAAGCAACAGCTTCAAGAATGACTGTGCACCCCTCGAATGGCCGCTGTATACCCCCTGCCAACCAAAGGGGCAGTTCTTCCACTCCCGGTGCATGCGAGTCTATGCTGCCAAGCATCCCAGGAAAACCCCGGAAGCGTTGATCGACAACAGACGAGCTGTGTCCTCTGCATTAGGATGCCGGAGGTACTGTTCTCCGAACGAACCGATCACAGCTCTGCAGAACCTGTACATCGATTCCAAGCCGGTTGACTCACTCATGCGCGTGTACTCATCTACGAAATCACCGGCAACGCCATATACGAGCATCCTAATCGCTGCCGTGCATTTCTGGTACGAAGAGAGGCGGAGAGCTCACCTCCGGCGGAAACGGCGCAGCTGCGAACGGCGGGAGGTGTCGCGACGGTGAGAGGACAACAGCGCCGGCGGCGGCGTCCTCCGACTCTGCTACGACGCGGCGAAAGCAGCGCGAGACCTCGACCTATGCTTCCGCCCCGCTTGCCGGCGTCTCGACGACGATGGCCGGCGGCGACGCGCTCCCAAATCGCCGGTCCGTGGGTGGCGGCGGAGCGGTGGGGAGATGTGTGCGACGGGCTTGTGTTTTGGGAGGCGGACGGGCGGGCCGGGGGCGGACAAGGGAGGACGCGAGCGACCAGCCTTTCGCGTCCGCGGCCACGCAAACTCGTCCAAGATTTGGGCCGGGTTTGGGTCGTCCCGGACGCCGCGGCCATCCGTTTTAGGGATGGGTCCGCGCGCTGGGCCGCGGTTTTGTCCGTTTCGATCCATCCGGACGCGCGGGCGCGGGATGGATCGCCCGGTTGGAGATGCCCCTAGACATGCTCTAATCCATGTACGAATACATCCGACTAGTGGTCGTCCCAAACAGGCCCATTTTGATTGAGGCCGTAATATTGGCCCTCTTATGTCTTTACGTGCGTTTCAATTGGGCCCTGCTTCATGCTAGGTCACTTGTGTCATCTCCAAAATCTTCACAATCGTCTCTGCTACTGCTAGTCATGAACTCAATCAACTCATGGTCTGTAAAAACGTTAATACAGTAGTACAGTAAACAGAACTCCATGATCTGCGCACTGATTTTCTTTAAGAAAATTGTGAGAACTTGTTCTGTCCGATTCTGGCCTCGACATTTCTAGCCATTGCAGCTGCACTACATATACAATGAGAACTTGTATTTTGCTGATGAGATGCGTAGCAAACATGCATGTTGCGTGCTTGAGCACCGAGACGGATCACGATCACCTACTTTTGGCAACATTATTGTCGAGTAGATCGGTATCCTCACGGCCCGATCGTCCGGGCGCTAGTGAAGGACGCGCGCGGCGGCGGAAAGGAACTGGATACCAAACGAACGACCACGAGCCAGCGACCAACCACCGCCCCATCGATCTAGAGCCTTCACTTGTAGGGAAAAATGTATAGTTGCACGTTTATTGGCACCACATCCATCTGAATACACGCGGCGACTGCTATTATTTATCACAGGTTAAAAATGCACAAACCATTAGAGCATCTCCAACAGACGCCTAACAAATGCTCCGCGCTATAATAACCGAATCCCCTCCCTGGCAATCGAGCGCTCGAGCAATCACTTTCCATGGCGCGGAAGCGCTCGCGGAGCGAGTCAATTCCCTTTTTATCACTTAGTGTTTTAATTGCGTTCACACGTATTCACACTAACAGCTTTTATTACTACTTTGCAAGTTGCATGTAGCCAAAAGCGTTCACACTGCATGCATGCACATGCACAGATCATCTCATGGATTTGCATTTAATGAGCGTTCACACTTTCATAAGCTGTTGCATGCATACACATAGCATCTCACTCTTTTTCTTCAGTACGAGGCAGGCTCTCAATTCTCTTTTGGCAATTCCCTTTTGGTTTTATTTTCATACGGTAATTCATATTTAATGGTGTCCTTTTGCAATTCCCTTTTTCGGGCCAGTGGTTTTTAAGGGGGAAAATAACGGGTGGGAAGATCCACTTGCAACTCAAATGAACTACCACTTGCTACTCAAATTAAGTACTGTTTTAAGTTGTAAGCTAACAAAAGTTGCTAAAATATTTTAAATGAAATTTACTTTTTAGGGTTGCTAGGTATTTATATTTACCGTTGATAAATAACGGGGCACCGGGTTGATAACTTGTAAACAAAAAAAGAGGCGCTACATATTTTAAATTAAATTAAATTTTTAGGGTTGATATTTATTTATATTTACCATTGATAAATAGCGGGTCACCGGGTTGATAGCTTGTAAATTAAAAGAGAGTTGCTAAAATATTCTAAATGAAATACTTTTTAGGGTTATTATTTATTTATATTTACAGTTGATAAATAACGAGGCACCAAGTTGATAGCTTGTAAAATAAAAAAATGTTCGCTAAAATATTCTAAATGAAATACTTTTTAGGGTTGGTAGTTTTTTTATAATTACCATTGATAAATAACGGAGCACCGGGTTGATAACTTGTAAACTAAAAAGAGTCGCCAAAATATTCGAAATGAAGTTAGATTTTTAGGCTTGGTAGTTATTTATATTTATCGTTGATAAATAACAGGACACCGGGTTGATAGCTTCTAAACTAAAAAATATTCGGTAAAATGTTTAAAATAAAATTAACTTTCGGGTTGATAATTTTATACATTTACCATTGATCACTCAAATACGGAGGGGTTGATTATTCAAATAGAGAGGCTTGATAACTTTTAGCCAGAAAAAAAGTTTCTCAAAACATATCAACATGGGTGCTAGTTTTGAAGATCTCGTCGAGACGGATTTATTGGTGAAAGCGGATCTTAATTTGGAGTTGTCGTTTGAAGGTTAAAACGTTTTGAATTTTAAAATTTGGAAAAGATTCCGCTGACATCAAGCAGATTCGTCTATTTGTGCATGAATGCAGAACTTTCCCTCAATACCCTGCACCAGGTTGGTAATTTTATACATTTACCGTTGATCACTCAAGTACGGAGGGGTTGATTATTCGAATAGGAGAGGGTTGATAACTTTTAGCCAGAAAAAAAGTTTCTCGAAACATATCAATATGGGTGCTAGTTTTGAAGATCTCGTCGAGACGGATTTATTGGTGAAAGCGGATCTTAATTTGGAGTTGTCGTTTGAAAGATAAAACGTTTTGAATTTTGAAATTTGGAAAAGATTCCGCTGACATCGCAGATTCGTCTATTTGTGCGTACATGCGGAACTTTCCTCAATACCTCGCACCAGGGTTGATAATTTTATATATTTACCGTTGATCACTCAAGTACGGAGGGTTGATTATTCGAATAGGAGAGGGTTGATAACTTTTAGCCAGAAAAAAGTTTCTCGAAACATATCAACATGGGTGCTAGTTTTGAAGATCTCGTCGAGACGAATTTATTGGTGAAAGCGGATCTTAATTTGGAGTTGTCGTTTGAAAGTTAAAACGTTTTGAATTTTAAAATTTGGAAAAGATTCCGCTGACATCAGCAGATTCGTCTATTTGTGCATGTATGCAGAACTTTCCCTCAATACATCGCACTAGGGTTGATAATTTTATACATTTACCGTTGATCACTCAAGTACGGAGGGGTTGATTATTCGAATAGGAGAGGGTTGATAACTTTTAGCCAAAAAAAAAGTTTGTCGAAACATATTAACATGGGTGCTAGTTTTGAAGATCTCGTCGAGACGGATTTATTGGTGAAAACAGATCTTAAATCGGAGTTGTCGTTTGTGAGATAAAACGTTTTGAATTTTCAAATTTGGAAAGATTCTCGCTTACATCATCAAATTCGTCTTTTTCTACGTACATGCAAAACTTTCCCTCAATAGCCTCCACTACAGTCCAAAATTTGCCAAAAATGGAATTTTTTTTTGGTTGGAAACCGATCGCTTAATCTCTCCCTGGCGCTCGAGCGCTAGCTAGGGCAGCCCTATAATAACTGTCTTTTTGGGCGTGGGAGGCAAAAAAAAAAGACTCCAGCAGAGACTGTAAAATAGAGTGGGCGCAAAAAAATTTAACGCAGGCCCTAAAATGCGCTATCGTGAGCCGTAAATGTACCGCTCGTGATGCCGCGAGCACAAAAGTCTCGGGCGACGCGAAAATCTCAACTGCCACTGAAACTTCCTCTCTGGCCGAGGCCGTGGGGCAGGGAGGCGAGGGTCGGGTCGTTGCCGCCGCTGCGCTGTCCTCGGCGGAAGGCCGCCGGCGAGCGTGCGGGGCCAGGCGAGGCGGTCTTGCAGCAGGCGACGCGCGGGGCAGCCGGCCGTACGTTCCGGCGGAGCAGGAATGCTGGAACAAGCGCGCAGCGCGGGGCAGCCGGCCGCAGGCTCGCCGGAGCAAGGGCGCGGGGAAGCCAGCCGCGGGCCTCGTCGGAGCATGGCGATGCGCGGGTCGGAGCAGGGCTGATGGATTCCCAATCAGACTGATTCCAATCGAACTACTAGTCAAATCGCATTCGCATGTCCGTAACAGAGCCTCTAAAGTGGTGCTAGTTCGCGCTGTCCCGTGAAGAACCTATTTGATCTCGTTTGTTTAGGTAGGTTGAAATTTAGTTGATTTTTTTCAGATTTATTTGTGGTATGTTTGATCTTGTTTGTTGTATGAATGTTAAAGAAACTTGTTTGTGGAGCTCTATTTTACAGCCTCTGCTGAAGGGTTGTTTTTGGCTTTTTAGTTGCGCTGTAAAATAGAGCCTCTGGTGAAGCTCGCGTCAGTGCCACGCGTTGTATCCGGTTCGATCGCGCTGCAAACGACTTTTACAGCACCAAATTTTAGAGCTTCTGTTGGAGATGCTCTTAGTATGCTTATACTGGTAGCACAGTGAATAGTAGGGAACGCAACTAGTAGGTGGGTTCCGGGTGCACTCGCTGCCAGAAGTATCTAAAGGTATAATAGCTGCCCCCCATGGGGGCCTCACAGCGATCAGCGCACGTGAGCCGTCGGATCTCCTCATCGGTGCATCTTGTCCGTTCGTTTTGGGTACTCTCCTCTCACTAGCTAACCCCATGCAATGGCAGATTGTTACCCGCCTCCGGCTGCATGTGGGCCCCACCTTTGCCGGCCCCGCACGTCAGCCACTGCGACTGGGATCTATGTCAGTGCACATTGGCGTCGGGCAGTGGATCTCCACCCCGCAGGGGTATTTTTGGTATTTCGCGCGGCCTGGTATCTAAAGGTATAATAGCTGCCCCCCCCATGGGGGCCTCACAGCGATCAGCGCACGTGAGCCGTCGGATCTCCTCATCGGTGCATCTTGTCCGTTCGTTTTGGGTACTCTCCTCTCACTAGCTAACCCCATGCAATGGCAGATTGTTACCCGCCTCCGGCTGCATGTGGGCCCCACCTTTGCCGGCCCCGCACGTCAGCCACTGCGACTGGGATCTATGTCAGTGCACATTGGCGTCGGGCAGTGGATCTCCACCCGCAGGGGTATTTTTGGTATTTCGCGTGGCCTGGTATAAAAGCGAGCCCCCAGGGCAATAAAACCCTAGCCGCCTCGCGCCCCCGCCCCGCGCCCGCCGCCGCCTCCAGCCGCCGCCCCGCCCCCGCCCTTGCCCCGTTGTCGTCGCCGGCCGCCGCCTCCAGCCCTGCTCCCTCGCTCCCCAGGTCGCCGCCTCGAGCCGCCGGACAGCACGAGTGCCGGCCGCCGCCTCGACCCCCCGCGCACCAGGCCAGGAATGCGCAGGCGGAAGCAAAGGACGACGCCAACGCGCGCGGCCTGGAGGAGCAGGCAGCGCGGGAGGCGGCGACGGCCCTCGCCGTGCGCTGCGCCGCCGACAAGGACGCGTTGCGGTGCACGCGTGCGGCCTGGAGGAGCAGGCGGCGGCCGCGGCCGAGGAGGCGCGGGAGCTGCGGGAGGCGGCGGCGGCCCTCGCCGTGCGCCGCGCGCCGCGACGAGGACGCGGCTGCGGCGCAGCGCGGTCGCGCTGGACGGGGACTGCGGCGCCTCCGGGGCCATTGCTCCACCGCCGCGCCTCAGTTCTAGGTGATTTCCCCTTCCCCTATTCTCCTCTCTTTCTCCCTCCTCTTTCTCTAATTTGTATCTCCCGTCTTTCGTCTTCTCTCTGTTTCTATCAAAGTAGTAGGCAACAATGCACATGCGGCGGATTTCGGATTTCGACAGCCACGAGGATGAGCGGAGCAAGACGCGATATGGAGGTCTGCCACTGAAGATGCGACATGGCTTGATGGTGAGGAAGGGCTTCAGGGCGCATGGTCACCTCCATCGGCTTCCTTGGCCCATGGTTCTTGGTCAGCGGACCGGAGGTGAGGCACACTTCTTGGTCCCTCTCTTTCTAATCGACTCCATGTACGAACTTTCTAGCTCTCGATGTAGAACAAATTGTGCACGCCCATTGCTCGATGATATGCTAAAACTTGTTTGTTTCATGTTTGGGGTTATGTTGAAGGATATCCATGGTCACGACTATGCTTGGAGAGCGACGTGGAGAGGGGCCGTGCTAGGAAATTCGCGTCTTTGGCTCCGTCGACCTTCCTTGCGGAACAGCGGGCGGGATGGAAAGCGTGCTGGCAACGATTCATCGAGAAGGCTTTGTTTTTCATTGGGAAGGTGACCGGCGGTGAGCAAGCAGAGGATCGGCGTCGGCCAACTGACATCGGGGAGGAGCTGCGGTAATGACTGGGTAGTATAGAGGTGCTGCCAAAGCGACCGGGTGGCATGGACCGGTGGTATTGGAGAAGCTGCAGGCCAACTATGGCGTCCCAGCGCTTGCAGTATGACATACATATACGTGGAATAACTGCAGTAGCAATGAGTTGTTTCTTCATACTATTTTGATAATGTGGTTCTGTAGCTGTATTTGTAGTTCATTCATGCCAATAGTCCACTTCTAGGAACTTATTCTTGCTGATGTTCTTTGAGAATCGTCGGTAGTGGATTACATTTGTCCTTGAAATCTTATGTTCTGATATTTTTTGGCATGACTGATCTCTATAAATGAGGTGGAAACAAATTGGGGTCTAAAGTGTCTCTGTTACAAGATCAGGGATATGCAAGTAGAGGTAGAAAGGAAAAAAGGCGCTTAGGTTCTCAAGTTTGGAGGTGATACCATCTATTCCCTTGTGGAAACTAATATTTGCTTTGATATGATTTATCTCAACTTGTATGAAATAATTGTGATGAATTTATTTGGAAACTAATAGGAGCAGCGCCGCCTTGTCACTGCCTTCACCGAAGGAGATTTATCTAAATAGAGGTTTATGCAATAATTACTTTGCAATTTCTGCAGTTTAGTCATTAGTATACATTCCCTCATTACTTCAGATACGTGGAGGGTATTTTTTTTCTATGAACCTGTGGTGCTCATATATCTACAGATTCTGGTTACAGTTACAAGCTGGTCGACCATGCCAGTAAGGCCAAAGGGACAAGTTTAAAAAAATAACGTGGTAATGTCCTTCTTTCAGTTCATGTCGTCTATTTTCTTTGATTCTTTTCTTTTTTTTTTGAAAGGAATACGGTAAGGGAAGCCCCTACAGTGTTTTTTTATATAATAAGAACCCAATTCTGCGCCCGTGGGGACTTGAACCTGGGTGGCTGGGTTGTACATCCACTTCCCTAACCGAATGAGCTAGGCTCACTTCTTTGATTCTTTTCTTCAGCCATGCAAGTTTCAATGTTGTTTACCTTATTGCAGAACAAATTTATTTGTTAAAAGTTTAGATGTGATTTTGTTGTCAATTCTCTTTGCTATATTTTGTGCAGCCACTAAATACTTTTCTTCAGCGCACACTTCTTGATGTATAAATATGATTCTTTAACTTAATTTGCTCTGTATGGATATGTTTATGCTCAGTGTGATTTATCATGCATGTCTTTTCAAGATAACTTGGTTAGATTCTGGTTGGTGTTAGTTCTCTAATAAGTAAAAGTAACAGTTTTGTGCATGATTGCATGACTAGATAACATCTTACAGTATTGTATACTGTTCTTCAGCGATGATTAATTGCAAGAATAGCGAAGAATGTTATGCACCCGAGTTTGGTAATAATAGGTAGTCGCCTGTTCTTGCTATTAGTACCTGATAGTTGCATATTTTCCTGTTATTTCCTATTGAAATTTGAATTGAGATTTTTTCCTATTAGTAACTGATAGTAACCGATGGTTGTGTAATAAAGGCAGAGATAATCCTCTTTAATTTTTGTTATAAAGGTTAGAGTTTGATTTTGAAATGTCAACATTGTTAAATGCTTTTCCTTTTTCTGGTTCTATGTTGATCTTTCATTGCTTGATAATGCAATTCATGTTTTCAACCATTAAGATTTTAGTGCGTAATAAAAGTGAGAGCTTGGTTACTAATGTGCAGGTCTCGCTTTCCCTTTTATCTACATGCCTTGCTATTGCTCTGCTGTTTGCCATTGTTAGTATTCATCTATGATATGGTTTAGTACTGTTCGTTCAAGGAATCTTTATTGCTATGGCTCTACATGTTTCCGGAATATAGAATAAGATTTGTTACTGCTTTTTTAGGTTTTAGGTTGCAGGTCGTTGCTGCTCCTATTTCTCTGCCAAGTAGTTCTCTCTATCTTTGCCTTGTACCAATGTTTTTTTTTGCCTATTGCCTTGATTATGTGAAAACTACACATCTGGTTAGGAAGACTTAATAATATGACTAGATAGTTTTTGAGAGTGACATGTTGGAGATGATTGATTATGAATATATTACTGAAAAAACACTAACAAAATGATTTAATATTGTGTTAATAAAAAATTCAGTAGTAGGACCTCATATTGAATATTGCACCGGAGCCCTCAAATACTGGAGATGGACGAACGGATGCATCTCCTCGGTTTTTTTGCTGCAAAATGTGATGCCGGTTGTGGCTCTAGGCCCACCTCTTGGATTGTGTTCATACCGTCGAGTGCCCAACAATAGGGAGAGGACGAGCGCGGCTGCGCTTGAGCTCGGTGGTGGGGAAAGGAGGCTCGTGAAGATGAGCTTGTGTGTGCTGGACTGGCATCTCTATGTGTTCTCATGTAGGTATGAATTTTCTTACCTAATCCCTTGATTTGTATGGAGCAAAAGCAGCTTGCTACATGCTCGAGTTTGTTCTATGCCACTAACAGTTCAGCAAGATACAGAAGACCTTCGAGTTCACACTTTTGGGTTATGGCCTGTAGATTTTGTACTATCAAAATCTATATATCAGCATATAACTTTGTCTTACATTATACAAGTTGTCGAGCTTCTCAATTTAAGCCATACTTTCAGCAGCAAGTAAATCTCACACATAGTGACTTGCGTTTCACCTTTTTTTTGCCTACGAACGGTGCTTTGCACTATCAACACATTACATCTGTCTCACATTATACACGCTGCCAAGCTTCTCGGTTTAAGTGACACTTTCAGCTTCAAGTTGTTCTCGCTGTCAAAGTTCTCAATTTAAGGTACGCTGTCGGTAGCAAGTAATTCTCACTGCCAAGCTTCTCACCTGTCTTAAAAATGTTACTTGCCTAAATCAAATTCATGGGCCTCTCAGTTTACTATGTGCTCACTCTAATTGAGCACTTCTAAGCTGTATTTTACCTTTCCATCACCGATCTGTGAATTCTTCTGCTTCAATACCATCTCTGCAGTCTTGCATATACCATTGTTTCTATTACATGCCTGTGGAAGAAAAATCATAGACGAGTTGAAAAGTTGGTCTCAGATATAAAAATTTATAGTTATATTGTTATTAAAATTCTTGCAGAGTTGCTGATTTTCTTATGAGTTTTTAAAATCTGCTCATCCTTTTTTATGCATGATATGGGGAGTACATGTTAATTTAAAATACTAATAAAATGCTGCCTCCTGTTTATTTTGGGTGTTGCACAACCTGGCTATTAAGGTGGGTACAGAAACGAGGCAAAGCCGTACACAATAAAATTATATGTTCACTAGGATTACTGCTTCAATTGTTTAGTGTTTCTAATCTTAAAGTGGATTCGAATAAGGTCACATTTGTATCCAGATTTCTATCCCCTAGCCTCTGCCTTGGATGTGCTTTTATTTTCATGCTTCATTAATTGCACTCTTCCAGTCTATATCAAAGAGGTAGTCATGTGTGTGTCAGACCACTACTCTTTTTTGTTTCTTTGATCAGATTATTGTCGCTATCAGATCCGTGATGTATCATGCATGTGTTGATTGTCGTCTTTAGGTCAGGTGTTCTATTAATTCAGTTGAACGGTCATGAGCTGAATTTGTATGCATATGTGGCTATTGATTTTGTGATTGCTCACTATATAATATTTCATATCTTCGATAATTATTGGATTGCTTACATCCCTGCAGGGAATACGAAGGGAAAAAGCATAGGCATTTTATGTTATATTGAGGATAAAACATATGGACGGGTGTATGGTCAGAGGGTTTTTAGTTTTTCAGGTCTTGGATTCCTTTTCTTTTATCAGATTGTGTTAGTACAGTTTTCATATAAAGAGAAAAGGCATAAAGGAATTTTATGTTATATTGAGGATAAAGCATATGGATGGGTGTATGGTGAGATGGTTTTTAGAATTTTCAGGTCTTGAATTTCTTTTCTTTTACCAGATTATGTTAGTATGATTTTCATATAAACAAACTACCTCTTTTTTAGAATACCGTGCTTTTAAGTTGCTTACATATGAGTTATTTTTTGCACTCAAACGAAATTGAGTAGAGCAAAAGGATCCTCAAGAATTCCTTAGTAGTTCAGTAGGGTGGGAAGACTTGCATTTTCTTGTTTATGTATCCCTGACAGAACTAGGGGACTGTAGCAAGACATTTTTGTTTCTTTTTAATCGTCTTGGAGTAGCCATGCAATACCGATTAAACTAGCTTCTTTCATGCAGTGTCAGGTTATTCTTTCTGGTACATTGTTCTCTACGTGCTTAATGTTTTGTTTCAGACTGTCCTTGGTTTATGCAGCCCATGATGCTGGCTGAGGTTCGTCTCAGAGTATCCAAATGTGGTTCATCTCTGAGCATCTGCTTTCTTCTTTACCTATGGATGTGGGTAGTCAGAGGTAAATGAAAAAGGTCTAAGGTGTTCTCTGTCCGTGAAACTACTTGCATTATATGGGACTTCAGCGATAGGTTTGTCGACAAATATCAAAGTTTGTGGTACGTTATGAAACTGATCATGTAGTTATATATGTAGCTTTTCATATTGAACTTCGCATGATAGTTTGAAGCTCATTTTAAACTGGAATTGAAAAAAAATGAATGTTATAGTTCGTATGAAGTGACCTTATTAATTTACCTGTTTACTTTGCTTGGAACCTCTTGCTTTTTATCCAAATCTTCTTGAAACAATATCTTTTGTAGGTTGTCACTTTGGATTTCTCTATAGTGTATTCATTGTCCTTACGTTGGGTATTGGTTGCATGTTCTCCTATTTATATGGATATACTACTGCATATAGCACGAGAAATCTATTTGTAGTGCACAACCTAAATAGGAGTATGGCTTGCAATGAGTCGCGCGATCTGGCTTTCTTTTCTTTACAGGACAATGCATTTCTGTAATATATCTTCAGTATCAAACTGACAAGGCTGAAACTCTGTCATCCAGTGACAAGGTAAAACTTTGACAGAAAAGGCCTTATTTTGCAACGATGATTACTGTGGAAAACTTCATTAAGTGAGTTGATTTGCTCTATGGCATAGTAATCAATGGAAAAAATATTATGCATGGTAATGTTATCACTTGTTCTGCGACGTTGCAACATCCATTGAAGATAAACTGTGTAACTTCTAGCAAATTTTTGTAACTACAGTAGAATGCGGGATAATCAATGGTTTATTGTTGCTAGGCTATGTCCCAAAGCTCCGGTATTCAGCTTTTGTTTAGTGAGATTTGAATTCTTTTTTACACCAATATATATATTCATTGATGCGTTCTGTAACTTAGGCTCGGTGCCAAAGAGAGGTCGATTCGAAGCCTATGTTTGGTGTCAACACAGGAGAAGTAATGTGGTGGAATTGTGGATGGAAATCCCAGATCGAACATGGGAGAAGGATCCTGATGGCATTGCTCTTGTAGATTTCATTAACTCGATTTTACTGAAGAACATAATTTGCTTTCCTTTTGTAGATGGCCCAGCTTGTGTGATGTTGCTTTTGTTGTTCCTTCCGCTCTTGACATAGCCATCGATTATTTGATACTATAATATATTATTTTCTTTTGTTTCCCTGGTTGTATATGAATGTTTCCTACTTTGTTTGTAATTTCTGTGCTTGAGAATATTCTATTGAATTTTTTCTGAAAGCTAATAAACAAATTATCATTTTCACCTAAATTTTAGTAGTGTTATACAAAGTGTGCATCGGCATGAGTTCCACATGGTCGTGCGCCAAGGCGCACATCTAAATCTAGTTCTTAGTAAGTGCCAATGGTGTCACACGACTGCTATGTACATACTGTTCATGTGTCCATTTGCTCACCCGCTTCAATATATTTGGCTGATGGGACATATGTGAGCCAAAATACTAGTAGCGTGTCCCATTTAGGGCACCCTACTACTAACTACTTATTAGTAGCATGCCTCATTCAGGGCACCCCACTACTGATAGAAGAAATCTGCACCTCCTCCCGAGATCAATATGGTCTTTTCAGTTTTGTAAAAGATAAAGGAAAATGATAGAAAATTTTAAAAATAAATCCTTTGAGATGTTCATGGGTTATGTCATCTAGTTTTAAGAAAAATTATCTAACATAAATTTTGACTTTATTTGCAAAAGACGCCATGCTTCGGTAAAATGGGTTCACAGGTTACATACAACCTTCGATGAAAAAGTTTATTTTATATGAAAATGTATCTACGGAAAATTTTACATCCGATTTCAACGACCACGGCCACTTAGCGATTTTTTATATTCCGAAAAATCGAAAAGGAAAACAGAGTTTTCCGAGGTTTTAGATTACGGTGCAAAAAAATTCAAATCTGAAAAGTTTCAAAAAAGAATTTCCTCTCTATCATTTCAAACTTTTTCCTCCTCCTCTACCCTATCCACACCTTATCCGCTCCTCCTCTTTCCATTCTCCACCTTCTCCCCTCCTCCTTTCTTCCACTTCTCCACATTCTCCCCTACTTCTTTTTCACTTCACCACCTTCTTCCCAAAGTTAACCACCACCTCCGGCGACCACATCCTCTCGACCGCCTCGAACACCCTGCTCCTCTACCCACCTCCGATGCCCTACTCCACCATGAAGAATAAAAGTTTCATTTTTTGGATTTATTTTTTACCCCTATTTTTTGGCTATTTGCCATTTTCTTCTGATCCCTGCCGACTTCGAAATGATGAGGATGCTGCTGGCAGATCGGTCCCACATGTCAGCCTTTATGAACTATAAATGTTTCCTTTGTAGGATTTATTTTTACCCCTATTTTTGGGCTACTTGCCTTTTTCTTTGAAACGTTGAGGACGCTACTGTCTCATGGGTCCCACATGACATCTCTCTGAACGATAAACCTTCATTTCTTGTTAACGACAGGTTCATATGTATTACTTTTGTAGACCAATACAAGCTCTTTCGCTCAAAGATCTTGCAGGTTGATAGATTGAAAATCATGGAATTATTAGGATATTTTTAAATTTCAAATCCACTTTATGAATTTTTAAAAATACCATGATCCATGTGGGTATGGAGCGATCAAGGATTTTCATATTGGGCATGAGCAGTTTCAAAAATTGGAACCCAATAATTCAAAATAAATAAAAACAACTTTATGTAAAATCTCCGTGTTTTTTTTGCCGTGTTTCATTAGAAAAGGGCCGAAATTGCATGAGCAGAAAGGCCGGTTTGTAGTTATTGGGCTTCGACAGCCGGAGCAAGTAGGCCGATAGAAATTACCATGTGGATGGCTGTTGGCAACCCAAAGTGAAATATTGGGCCCAACAGGGGAAGGCTGAACCATACTATTTTCTAATGGGAAGGTGGTACATGGTGATACGTCTCCGACGTATCGATAATTTCTTATGTTCCATGCCACATTATTGATGATATCTACATGTTTTATGCATACTTTATGTCATTATTATGCGTTTTCCGGAACTAACCTATTGACGAGATGCCGAAGGGCCGGTTCCTGTTTTCTGCTGTTTTTGGTTCCGAAATCCTAGTAAGGAAATATTCTCGGAATCGGACGAAATCAACGCCCAGGCATCCTATTTTTCCACGAAGCTTCCGAACACCCGAGAGCCACCGGAGGGAGCCCTGGTGGGCCCAGATGATAGGGCGGCGCGGCCAGGGCCTGGGCCGCGCCCCCCTATTGTGTCACCGCCTCGTCGCCCCTCCGACTCCGCCTCTTCGCCTATTTAAAGGTCCCTGACCTAAAACCTCTTGACGAAACTCCAGAAAGACTCCAGGGGCGCCGCCACATCGCGAAACTCCAATTCGGGGGACAGAAGTCTCTGTTCCGGCACCCTGCCGGGACGGGGAATTGCCCCCGGAGCCATCTCCACCGCCGTCTCCACCACCATCTTCACCGCCATCGCTGCCTCCATGATGAGGAGGAGTAATCCACCCCCGAGGTCGAGGGCTCCGCTGTAGCTATGTGGTTCATCTCTCTCCCATGTACCTCAATACAATAATCTCATGAGCTGCTTTACATGATTGAGATTCATATGAGTTTTGTATCACTACTATTCTATGTGCTACTCTAGTGATGTTATTAAAGTAGTTTTATTCCTCCGCACGGTGTAATGGTGACGAGTGTGTGCATCCGTGTTAGTACTTGGCGTAGGCTATGATTGTGATCTCTTGTAGATTATGAAGTTAACTATTGCTATGATGGTATTGATGTGATCTATTCCTCCTACATAGTGTGAAGGTGACAGTGTGCATGCTATGTTAGTACTTGGTTTAGTTGTGTTGATCTGTCATGCACTCTAAGGTTATTTAAATATGAACATTGAATATTGTGGAGCTTGTTAACTCCGGCATTGAGGGTTCGTGTAATCCTACACAATTAGTAGTGTTCATCATCCAACAAGAGAGTGTAGAGTATGCATTTATCTATTCTGTTATGTGATCAAAGTTGAGAGTGTCCACTAGTAAAAGTCTAATCCCTAGGCCTCATTCCTAAATACTGCTATCGCTGCTTGTTTACTGTTTTACTGCGTTACTACTGCTCCGTTACTACTGCTCATATATATTCATACCACCTGTATTTCACTATCTCTTCGCCGAACTAGTGCACCTATTAGGTGTGTTGGGGACACAAGAGACTTCTTGCTTTGTGGTTGCGGGGTTGCATGAGAGGGATATCTTTGACCTCTTCCTCCCTGAGTTCGATAAACCTTGGGTGATCCACTTAAGGGAAACTTGCTGCTGTTCTACAAACCTCTGCTCTTGGAGGCCCAACAACTGTCTACAAGAATAGAAGCTCCCGTAGACATCAAGCTATTTTACGGCGCCGTTGCTCGGGGAGGAAAGGTAAAAGGTACTCACACTCCGGATCTCGGCTACTAAGCTATTTTCGCCGTTGTAAGTACTCGAAGCTATTTCCTTTAGATCCTGCAATTGCATCTTTTTGTTTATTGTTTACACTAGTTAGGCATAATGGACAAAAATGAGCTTCTTATTCTATTTCCTGATTTAAGACATGGATGGTTTGATGCGAAAATTAAAAAACCCATGGAACATATTAGCATGAATACTTTGAATACCATTGTTGCTAATGATATGGAAAATACTAAGCTTGGGGAAGCTGGTTTTGATGAGCATGATATTTTTAGTCCCCCAAGCATTGAGGAGAAAATTTTCTTTGATGATACTTTGCCTCCTATTTATGATGATTATAATGATAGTAGTCTTTTAGTACCGCCTGTTATGGAGGATAAGTTTGATTATGATTACAATATGCCTCCTATATTTGATGATGAGAATAATAATGATAGCTATGATACGTTTCCGACGTATCGATAATTTCTTATGTTCCATGCCATATTATTGATGATACCTACATGTTTTATGCACACTTTATGTCATATTCGTGCATTTTCTGGAACTAACCTATTAACAAGATGCCGAAGTGCCGATTCTTTGTTTTCTGCTGTTTTTGGTTTCAGAAATCCTAGTAACGAAATATTCTCGGAATTGGACGAAATCAAGACCCGGGGGCCTATTTCGCCATGAACCTTCCGAAGACCGAAGAGCATACGAAGTGGGGCCACGAGGTGGCCAAACCACAAGGCGGCGCGGCCAAGGGGGCCCGCGCCGCCCGTGGTGTGGGCCCCTCGTCGGCCCCCGACTCGCCCTTCCGCCTACTTAAAGCCTCCGTCGCGAAACCCTTGAGGCGAAAAACCACGATACGGAAAACCTTGCGAGACGCCGCCGCCGCCGATCCCATCTCGGGGGATTACGGAGATCTCCTCCGGCACCCTGCCGGAGAGGGGATTCATCTCCCGGAGGACTCTACACCGCCATGGTCGCCTCCGGAGTGATGAGTGAGTAGTTCACCCCTGGACTATGGGTCCATAGCAGTAGCTAGATGGTTGTCTTCTCCTCATTGTGCTTCATTGTTGGATCTTGTGAGCTGCCTAACATGATCAAGATCATCTATCTGTAATACTCTATGTTGTGTTTGTCGGGATCCGATGGATAGAGAATACCATGTTATGTTAATTATTAAGTTATTGCATATGTGTTGTTTATGATCTTGCATGCTCTCCGTTATTAGTAGAGGCTCTGGCCAAGTTGATGCTAGTAACTCCAAGAGGGAGTATTTATGCTCGATAGTGGGTTCATGCCTGCATTGACACTAGGACGGTGACGAAAGTTCTAAGGTTGTGTTGTGCTTGTTGCCACTAAGGATAAAACATTGATGCTATGTCCGAGGATGTAGTTATTGATTACATTACGCACCATACTTAATGCAATTGTACGTTGCTTTGCAACTTAATACTTGGAAGGGGTTCGGGCGATAACCTGAAGGTGGACTTTTTAGGCATAGATGCAGTTGGATGGCGGTCTATGTACTTTGTCGTAATGCCCAATTAAATCTCACTATACTTATCATGACATATATGTGCATTGTTATGCCCTCTCTATTTGTCAATTGCCCGATTGTAATTTGTTCACCCAACATGCTTTTATCTTATGGGAGAGACACCTCTAGTGAGCTGTGGACCCCGGTCCATTCTTTTAATACTTGAAATACAAATCTGCTGCAATACTTGTTTTACTATTTTCTCTGCAAACAATCATCTTCCACACAATACGGTTAATCCTTTGTTACAGCAAGCCGGTGAGATTGACAACCTCATCTGTTTCGTTGGGGCAAAGTACTTTGGTTGTGTTGTGCGGGTTCCACGTTGGCGCCGGAATCCACGGTGTTGCGCCGCACTACATCCCGCCGCCATCAACCTTCAACCTGCTTCTTGGCTCCTCCTGGTTCGATAAACCTTGGTTTCTTTACGAGGGAAAACTTGCTGCTTGTGCGCATCATACCTTCCTCTTGGGGTTGCCCAACGAACGTGTGAAATACACGCCATCAAGCATATTTTCTGGCGCCGTTGCCGGGGAACGAAGAAAAGCTACACCACAAAGATTTCTAACTCCCACGTCAACTACACGCCAGCATATTTTCTGGCGCCGTTGCCGGGGGGAAAGGTAAAAGGCACTCATACTCCGGTTCCAGTGTAATGGTACTTTTACGGTGCCATTGTGTTTGTGCTCGAAGCTATTTCCTTTAGATCCTGCAATTGCATCTTTTTGTTTCTTGTTTACACTAGTTTGGCATAATGGACAACAATGAGCTTCTTATTCTATTTCCTGATTTAAAACATGGATTGTTTGATGCGAAAATTAAAAAACCAATGGAATCTTATTTGCATGCTGGTAGTAATATTAGTATGAACGCTTTGAACACCATTGTTGATAATAATGTAGAAAGTTCTAAGCTTGGGGAAGCTGGTTTTCATGATCTTTTTAGTCCCCCAAGCATTGAGGAGAAAATTTTCTTTGATGATACTTTGCCTCCTATTTATGATGATTATAATAGTGGTCTTTTGGTACAACCTACTATGGAGAGTAAATTTTATTGTGATTATACTATGCCTCCTACACTTGATGAGAATAATAATGATAGCTACTTTGTTGAAATTGCTCCCACTATTACTAATAAAATTGATTATGCTTATGTGGAGAGTAATAATTTTATGCATGAGACTCATGATAAGAATGCTTTATGTGATAGTTATATTGTTGAGTTTGCTCATGATGCTACTGAAAGTTATTATAAGAGAGGAAAATATGGTTGTAGAAATTTTCATGTTACTAAAATGCCTCTCTATGCGCTGAAATTTTTGAAGCTACACTTGTTTTATCTTCCTATGCTTGTTACTTTGCTCTTCATGAACTTGTTTACTTACAAGATTCCTATGCATAGGAAGCATGTTAGACTTAAATTTGTTTTGAATTTTCCTCTCGATGCTCTCGTTTGCTTCAACTACTATTTCTTGCGAGTGCATCATTAAAACTGCTGAGCCCATCTTAATGGCTAAAAAGAAAGAACTTCTTGGGAGATAACCCATGTGTTATTTTGCTACAGTACTTTGTTTTATATCTGTGTCTTGGAAGTTTGTTTACTACTGTAGCAACCTCTCCTTATCTTAGTTTTGTATTTTGTTGTGCCAAGTAAAGTCTTTGATAGTAAAGTGAATACTAGATTTGGATTACTGCGCAGAAACAGATTTCTTTGTCTGTCACGAATCTGGGTCTAATTCTACGTAGGTAACTCAGAAAATTAAGCCAATTTACGTGAGTGATCCTTAGATATGTACGCAACTTTCATTCAATTTGAGCATTTTCATTTGAGCAAGTCTGGTGGCCTAATAAAATCCATCTTTACGGACTGTTCTGTTTTGACAGATTCTGTCTTTTATTTCGCATTGCCTCTTTTGCTATGTTGGATGAATTTCTTTGATCCATTAATGTCCAGTAGCTTTATGCAATGTCCAGAAGTGTTAAGAATGATTGTGTCACCTCTGAACATGTTAATTTTTATTGTGCACTAACCCTCTAATGAGTTGTTTCGAGTTTGGTGTGGAGGAAGTTTTCAAGGATCAAGAGAGGAGTATGATACAATATGATCAAGGAGAGTGAAAGCTCTAAGCTTGGGGATGCCCCGGTGGTTCACCCCTGCATATTCTAAGAAGACTCAAGCGTCTAAGCTTGGGGATGCCCAAGGCATCCCCTTCTTCATCGACAACATTATCAGGTTCCTCCCCTGAAACTATATTTTTATTCCGTCACATCTTATGCACTTTGCTTGGAGCGTCGGTTTGTTTTTGTTTTTTGTTTTGTTTGAATAAAATGGATCCTAGCATTCACTTTGTGGGAGAGAGACACGCTCCGCTGTAGCATATGGACAAGTATGTCCTTAGGCTCTACTCATAGTATTCATGGCGAAGTTTCTTCTTCGTTAATTTGTTATATGGTTGGAATTGGAAAATACTACATGTAGTAACTCTAAAATGTCTTGGATAATTTGATACTTGGCAATTGTTGTGCTCATGTTTAAGCTCTTGCATCATATACTTTGCACCCATTAATGAAGAAACACTTAGAGCTTGCTAATTTGGTTTGCATATTTGGTTTCTCTAGAGTCTAGATAACATCTAGTATTGAGTTTTGAACAACAAGGAAGACGGTGTAGAGTCTTATAATGTTTACAATATGTCTTTTATGTGAGTTTTGCTGCACCGTTCATCCTTTTGTTTGTTTCAAATAACCTTGCTAGCCTAAACCTTGTATCGAGAGGGAATACTTATCATGCATCCAAAATCCTTGAGCCAACCACTATGCCATTTGTGTCCACCATACCTACCTACTACATGGTATTTATCCGCCATTCCAAAGTAAATTGCTTGAGTGCTACCTTTAAAATTCCATCATTCACCTTTGCAATATATAGCTCATGGGACAAATAGCCTAAAAACTATTGTGGTATTGAATATGTACTTATGCACTTTATCTCTTAGTAAGTTGCTTGTTGTGCGATAACCATGTTTTCTGGGGACGCCATCAATTACCCTTTGTTGAATATCATGTGAGTTGCTATGCATGTCCGTCTTGTCCGAAGTAAGAGAGATCTACCACGTTAATGGTTGGAGCATGCATATTGTTAGAGAAGAGCATTGGGCCGCTAACTAAAGCCATGAATCATGGTGGAAGTTTCAGTTTTGGACATATATCCTCAATCTCATATGAGAATAATAATTGTTGCCACATGCTTATGCATTAAAGAGGAGTCCATTATCACATTGTCCATGTTGTCCCGGTATGGATGTCTAAGTTGAGAATAATCAAAAGCGAGAAATCCAAAATGCGAGCTTTCTCCTTAGACCTTTGTACAGGCGGCATGGAGGTACCCCATTGTGACACTTGGTTAAAACATGTGCATTGCAAAGATCCGGTAGTCCAAGCTAATTAGGACAAGGTGCGGGCACTATTAGTATACTATGCATGAGGCTTGCAACTTGTAAGATATAATTTTCATAACTCATATGCTTTATTACTACCGTTGACAAAATTGTTTCATGTTTTCAAAATAAAAGCTCTAGCACAAATATAGCAATCGATGCTTTCCTCTTTGAAGGACCATTCTTTTTACTTTTATGTTGAGTCAGTTCACCTATCTCTCTCCACCTCAAGAAGCAAACACTTGTGTGAACTGTGCATTGATTCCTACATACTTGCATATTGCACTTGTTATATTACTCTATGTTGACAATTATCCATGAGATATACATGTTACAAGTTGAAAGCAACCGCTGAAACTTAATCTTCCTTTGTGTTGCTTCAATACCTTTACTTTGATTTATTGCTTTATGAGTTAACTCTTATGCAAGACTTATTGATGCTTGTCTTGAAGTACTATTCATGAAAAGTCTTTGCTTTATGATTCACTTGTTTACTCATGACATTACCATTGTTTTGATTGCTGCATTCATTACATATGTTTACAAATAGTATGATCAAGGTTATGATGGCATGTCACTTCAGAAATTATCTTTTGTTATCGTTTTACCTGCTCGGGACGAGCAGAACTAAGCTTGGGGATGCTTGATACGTCTCCGACGTATCGATAATTTCTTATGTTCCATGCCATATTATTGATGATACCTACATGTTTTATGCACACTTTATGTCATATTCGTGCATTTTACGGAACTAACCTATTAACAAGATGCCGAAGTGCCAGTTGCTCTTTTCTGCTGTTTTTGGTTTCAGAAATCCTAGTAACGAAATATTCTCGGAATTGGACGAAATCAAGACCCAGGGGCCTATTTCGCCACGAACCGTCCAGAAGACCGAAGAGCATACGAAGTGGGGCCACGAGGTGGCCAAACCACAAGGCGGCGCGGACAAGGGGGGGCCCGCGCCGCCCTATGGTGTGGGCCCCTCGTCTGGCCCCCGACTCTGCCCTTCCGCCTACTTAAAGCCTCCGTCGCGAAACCCTTGAGGCGAAAAACCACGATACGGAAAACCTTGCGAGACGCCGCCGCCGCCGATCCCATCTCGGGGGATTACGGAGATCTCCTCCGGCACCCTGCCGGAGAGGGATTCATCTCCCGGAGGACTCTACACCGCCATGGTCGCCTCCGGAGTGATGAGT
>NC_061514.1:344650600-344931103 GCF_022539505.1 Lolium rigidum | reverse complement strand
TTCAAATCTTGGTCAGATTCAAATGGGCATAAAATTACTTAGAAAAATCATGTATGTATCAACCCCTAACCCTAAACTCTCTCTTATGAAGTCAAGCACGAAGAGAAGTGGTTTTATGTTTCAAACATGGAAATTTCAAAAACCTCACCTCCTAAAGCTTCATTTTAGAGTGACTAAGCAGGATCCAGGCTTACCTTTTATTTTCATGTTTTAAACTTGTTCAAATCTTGGTCAAACCTTGGATTTTACCAAGATTCAAATGGGCATAAAAATACTTAGAAAAATCATGTACGTATCTACCCCTAACCCTAAACTCTATCTTACGAAGTCAAGCATGAAGAGAAGTGGTTTTGGGTTTCAAACATGGAAAATGCAAAAACCTCCCAAAAGCTTCATTTTAGAGTGACTAAGAAGGATCCATGCTTACATTTTTTTTTGATGTTATAAACATGTTCAAATCTTGGTCAAACCGTACCTAGGATTTGACCAAGAATCAAATGGGCAAAAAAATTCAAAAAAATGAAAAACCAATGCACCTAGCCTTCTTATGTCATATAGTAAGCACTCAAGTTGATAAACAAGGTCTATACATATTCAAACCAGAAAAATCATGTATCTACCCCTAACCCTAAACTTTGTCTTATGAAGTCAAGCACGACGAGAAGTCGTTTTGGGTTTCAAACATGGAAATTTCAAAAACCTTCCCAAAAGCCTCATTTTGGAGTGACTAAGAAGGATGCGGGCTTACCTTTTCATTTTCAAGTTTTAAACTTGTTTAAATCTTGGTTAAACCAAGGATTTGACCAAGATTCAAAAGGGCATAAAAACAAGTTTCCAATGGTCCCGTGTCCAACAAGGGACGAGTAGTTTCTCTCCACTTCTTCCTGACGTGTGGGGTGAGCAAGCCCTCCCATCAGTATCAGAGGAATTTAATTTGACAAGGGCTACAGGACGACATCACCAAAAAGGGTTAATTGGTTCTATACCACTCCTCAATTCACAAGTTATTATGTCTAGAAATTGGTAAAATTTTGTCCAAAAAATCAAACTTCTTCGAAAAATCTGAAAAAATTACAGAATGTCAAGAACACTAATATGAGTCTACTATTCTAATATGAGCCATTTATGGGCACATATGATCCATTAAACATAGGTGCAAAGTACGGTCCAGATTATCTGAGAGTATGTACAAACTATAGTATAGGGTACAAATACTGGATACATAGGTAGTATATGATGTTGTATTGCTGAAAATGGCATAGAAAGGGGTATTGAGAATTGAGAGTGGCATAGACACAACTTTAGTTTTTTAATGGCGTAAACACAACTTGTGAATTGGGGAGTGGCATAGAACCAATTAACCCCACCAAAAAAGGGTGACGCATGTCTCCTTCACCAAAACAATAATACCTATCTGAAACAAGTACATGCACACAAGTACACCACCATAATAATAATACTACTCCGTACATGGACACAAGTACTAATATAATAAAGTAAGAGTACTAGTTTGTTTACATTTCCACAGGCCAATTTTACGAACAAAATTTCGAAAATTAACCTTCAGAAATTCGGAAGCCAGGTGACACAGCAGTCGTCAAGGATTGCAGCAAGTGGTACACAGTGACCTGGTCAAGATCTACCTTGAGCCTGCTTGATGCTTCAGCTCGGAGTTGAGAGCCTTCTCCTGTGACAGCTCGGCCTCTAGTTTGTCCGTCCTAACCGTGAGGTTCAGGATCAGTCCGGCGAGTTTGTCCATGGTCTCCGCCTGGCCGAGGCTCCGCCGCTGGATCTCCTTACTCTCAGTGAACGATTTCATGGCGATATCATCGAGAATGCGAATCCGGATCTTCTCAGTGGCGAGCTCAGAATAAAGTCTCATGCACTCATCGGCGAGGGCGCTTCTGTCCGCCGTCTCGACGCAGAAATCGCCCATAACCATTTCTAAAATGGTCCCGATCTCGTAGCGGGGCTTCTATCAGATGGGGATGGAGCACAAAATCAGAAGTGTACCCAGAGAACTACCAAGAAAGAGAGAATGGGAATCCCAATTTGCACGAATGTCTATACCTCGCTGCTTTGAGAAGTTGGCTCCGTGGAAGATGTTTCCGCAGGCAGGAGGGCTGCGGGAAAACTAAGGCCGCCCGACCTGAAAATACGATTGAGAGAAGGTAAGAAAAGGAGGGGATGATAAGTTGTGAAAGACATAGAAATATGCGCAAGAACGGAGGATCGCCTGAAGGTAGCAGTCGCGGGCTGCGACGCCCTTGAAGACTCTTGCGCAGAAGGCACCTCGACAGCAGCACAGGGACGCCATTACTGGGATTCCCTCAGCTTCGCCGCAGTCGCACGAGCCCTTCTATAGCGAGACTTGCTCCCGGTCATGGTGGCGAAGTAGTATTCCAAGAGGTAAACAAAGTGGCGAACTGAGGAAGACGGCTAGAGCAAAAGGTTAGTCCTTAAATTTGGCCTCCCCGTCTCCTCGGCTCCTCGCGAGTATTAGTAATACTTATCTGGTCAAAGAGCAAACTTCAAGGCAGAGACTTGGTGGGCCATTCATCTCCAACTATACTTCCTCCGATCCGAATGATACCAAATTTTTGAATGACAAATCACCCAAAACAGTATTCCAAGAGTATATGTAAGCTTTGGTGTTTTTACAATATACTAGCAAGATGGCATGTGATGGCTCCATGCGCGTGTTTCACAATTTTACATTTTTTAAAACCTTATTTGGTTGGTTTCAAGTTTGGTTCAAATTTTCGGTGTGCGGCATGCGTACTGGGTGGTCGCGTACGTAGGTTAAGTTTTTTTCTTTTTGAATTTTTGTACCTCGTTTCGTTTTGATTTCAAAACTGGCTCAAAATTAATTAACTTCTCCGGTTGTGCTTAATTCGTCCTACTAGCTAACTAGGAGGCCGCACAACCCACACGCTTGGTTACGTATTGCTAATTTTGGGGTGCCACACTTTGCAGACGCCTAAGCTTTAGTCAAAGAAGGCCAATGTCGAGTACTTAAAAATTTGGCATCCTCGTCATTTCTTTTTGTTGTTTTTGTAATGGGAGTATGGTCTAGAAGGACCTAGTTTCTGCAATAAACAGGCTTTACAAAGAGCACCCATAGGAAATAGAAAATTACAACTAGACCAAGATTCAAATGGGCATAAAAATTCAAAAAAAAAATGAAAAACCAAAGCGTGTAGTCTTCTTATGTCATATAGTAAGCATTCAAGGTGATAAACAAGGTCTAGGCATATTCAAACCAGAAAAAAACATGTATCCACCCCTAACCCTAAACTCTGTCTTATGAAGTCAAGCACGAAGAAGGATTTGCAAAGAAGGATTTGCATCCCTTTATTAATAATCTGATAGCCACTTTGGAGTGACTAAAAAGGATGCATTCTTACCTTTTCATTTTCAAGTTTTAAACATGTTTAATTAAATCTTGGTTAAACCTAGGATTTGACCAAGATCAAATGGGCATAAAAATTTAGTAAAAATCAAAAAAATGAAAACCAAAGCACATAGTATACTTATGTTATATAGTAAGCATATATACAAGTTGATAAACAAGGTCTAAACATATTCAAACCAGACAAATCATGTATCTACCCCTAAACCTAAACTCTGTCTTATGAAGTCGATCAAGCATGAAGGGAAGTGGTTTTGGGTTTCAAACATGGAAATTTCAAAAACCTCCCAAAAGCTTCATTTTAGAGTGACTAATAAGAAGGATCCATGCTTACCTTTTCATTTTCATGTTTTAAACTTGTTCAAACCTTGGTCAAACTTAGGATTTGACCAATATTAAAATGGGCATAAAAATACTTAGAAAAATCATGTACGTATCTACCCCTAATCCTAATATATAAACTCTATCTTACGAAGTCAAGCATGAAGATAAGTGGTTTTGGGTTTAAAACATGGAAATTTGAAGAACCCCCAAAAGCTTCATTTTAGAGTGACTAAAGGATCCGGGTCGGGATTACCTTTTATTTTGATGTTTTAAACTTGTTCAAATCTTGGTCAAACCGTACCTAGGGTTTGACCAAGTTTCAAATGGGCATAAAAATTCAAAAAAAATGAAAAACCAAAGCACATAGCCTTCTTATGTCATATAGTAAGCACTCAAGTTGATAAACAAAGGTCTAGACATATTCAAACCGAGAAAAATCATGTATCTACCCTAACCCTAAAATTTGTCTTATGAAGTCAAGCATGAAGAGAAGTGGTTTGGGGTTTCAAACATGGAAGTTTCAAAAACCTTCCAAAAGCTTCATTTTAGAGTGACTAAGAAGGATCCATTCTTACCTTTTCATTTTCATGTTTTAAACTTGTTTAAATCTTGGTCAAACCAAGGATTTTACCAAGATTCAAATGCGCATAAAAATTCAAAAAAAATTCAAAAAAATGAAAACTAAAGCACATAGTATTCTCATGTCATATAGTAAGCATTCAAGTTGATAAACAAGGTCTAAACATATTCAAACAAAGACAAATCATGTATCTACCCTGGCCCTAACCCTAAACTCTGTCTTATGAAGTCAAGCATGAAGAGAAGTGGTTTTGTGTTTCAAACATGGAAATTTCAAAAACCTCCCAAAAGCTTCATTTTAGAGTGACTAAGAAGGATCCGGGCTTACCTTTTCATTGTCATGTTTTAAACTTGTTCAAATCTTGGTCAAACTTATGATTCTACCAAGATTCAAATGGGCATAAAAATTGGGAGGAATGGTACATGAATTACAATTCAAGAAAAAACAAGGTAACTTAAATACTTGGATGCCCCAAAGATGTGTGGATGCCCAAAACAATGGCAAAACATGTGCGCACGCATCATCCAATTCAAGTATAACACATACCAGGCACCAATAGTTTGACCTAAATTTGAAATCAAAGAGAAGGTGGTTAGAAAAAATCGAAATTGGAAAATCAAAAGGATGAAATCATGAATTTGTGATGCACTATAGCTATGAAAAGTATATAACAATGTATACCAAAATGATTTTTTAGAGGAATACTAGTTCAACTTATTTAATTTTATATTAGTAGCCAAAAATTGATTTTTCTACTTTTTATTATTACTATGCAACACACGTGTGTTTGCCCGTCGAGTGAAACTCGGAGGAAGGGGGTCACTCGGAAGTCGGAAGGAGAGAAGAAGAGATAGAATTATGGTGTCTCCCCTTTTTCGGGTGATGATGTTGACTGTTGTGCAGGTTTTGTCGGTGAGCAGGAGGTGCGAGCGAGCGAGCGAGTCGAGCGAGGCCGAGAATGAGAGAGATTTTTTTGTGTGAGAGGGACAACCGAAGGATCCTGAAGGACCCAGAGACTTCCAGTACGCATCCTGATGCGTCTTCTCTTGACAAAGAAGATGGCTTGGAGTTTGCGTACCTACCGCACTTGACTTGAGATCACCGAAGTGTGGGACCTCACGCATGGGCACCACACGTAAGTGACAGCACCTGTTGGTGTAAAAACTCGGTTGATTATTATTATACTACTACATTTGTACAAAGTTTCCTACGGATTCAAGGGTACGAAAGCCAAGTTAACTCATTTACATGACATTATTTTTTCCATGAAGCCAAGTTAACTCATCTATCAATTGGTACATTTTGGAGTGACTAAGAAGGATCCAGGCTTACTTTCATTTTCATATTTTAAACATGTTTAAATCATGGTCAAACCTATGACTTGACCAAGATTCAAATATGCATAAAAATTCAAAAAAATCAAAAAAAACACGTCATCTTCTTATGTCATATAGTAAGCATTCAAGGTGATAAACAAGGTCTGACATATTCAAACCACAAAAATCATGTATCTACCCCCTAACCCTAAACTATGTCTTATGAAGTCAAGCACGATGAGAAGTTGTTTTGGGTTTCAAACATGGACATTTCAAAAACCATCCCAAAAGCTTCATTTTCGAGTGACTAAGAAGGATACAAGCTTAACTTTTCATTTTCATGTGTTAAACTTGTTTAAATCTTGGTCAAACCTATCTAGGATTTGACCAAGAGATTCAAATGGGCATAAGAATTCAAAAAAAAAACCAAAGCGCATGGTCTTCTTATGTCATATAGTAAGGCATTCAAGTTGATAAACATGGTCTAGAAATATTTAAAACAGACGAATCATGTATCTAACCCCTAACCATAAACTCTGTCTTGTAAAGTCAAGCATGAAGAGAAGTGGTTTTGGGTTTCAAACATGGAAATTTCAAAAACCTCCCAAAAGCTTCATTTTAGAGTGACTTAAGAAGGATCCAGGCATACCCTTTCCATTTTCATGTTTTAAACTTGTTCAAATCTTGGTCAAACTTAGTATTTGACCAAGATTCAAATGGGCGTAAAAATACTTAGAAAAATCATGTACGTATCTACCACTAATTAACCCTAAACTCTATCTTACGAAGTCAAGCATGAAGGGAAGTGGTTTTGGGTTTCAAACATGGTGTTGACTCGTTGTGCAGGTTTTGTCGATGAGCAGGAGGTGCGAGCGAGCGAGTGAGTCGAGCGAGGCCGAGAATGAGAGATTTTTTTTTGTGAGAGGGACAACCGAAGGATCCTGAAGGACCCAGAGACTTCCAATACGCATCCTGATGCGTCTTCTCTTGACAAAGAAGATGGCTTGGAGTTTGCGTACCTACTGCACTTGACTTGTGCTCACCGAAGAGTGGGACCTCACGCATGGGCACCACACGTAAGTGACAGACCTGTTGGTGTAAAAACTCGGTTGATTATTATACTACATTAGTACAAAGTTTCCTATGGATTCAAGGGTACGAAAGCCAAGTTAACTCATTTACATGACATTATTTTTTTTCCATGAAGCCAAGTTAACTCATATATCAATTGGTACATTCTGGTTATATTCGAAATTTTACTTGAAACTTGTTGTTCATGCCATTTTACTACTCGCCTAACACTTTTTCCGCGCGTGAAGGGAGGGGGTGGGCATGATGCTACCCTGAATCTTTGTGACCCCCAAAAACTAGCAAATACGAGAGAGGCATCCAAAGAAACACACTCGTCCCCTACCCCCACCCCCCCAATTTTAAATCCAGCCAAAGGTGGATCAAAAAAGGCAATCGAAAAGCATGGATTGTTCATCTTTTTCTATATAGTTAGGGTTAGGGTTTATGGTTTATAGAGATGCACATATTTTCATTTCACATTTGTGATTACAATAATACATAGGTAAGATTCCAAGCATGACCTTTGTTAGAATAACCTTTAACGTGTTCTCTCACCTTTAGATTCAAATGGGCATAAACATTCAGGAAAAATCAAAAAAATGAAAAACCAAAGCACATAGTCTTCTTATGTCATATAGTAAGAATTGAAGTTGATAAACAAGGTCTAGACATATTCAAACCAGAAAAGCTCCCAAAAGCTTCATTTTAGAGTGACCAAGAAGGCTACAGGCTTACCTTTTCATTTTCATGTTTTAAACTTGTTTAAATCATGGTCAAAACTAGGATTTGACCAGGATTCAAATGGGTATAAAAAAATAAAAAACGCACATATCCTTTTTATGTCATATTATAATGCATGAGCATTCAAGTTGATAAACATGGTCTAGACATATTCAAACTAGAAAAATCATGTATCTACCCTGGCCCTAACCTTAAACTTTGTATTATGGAGTCAAGCATGAAGAGAAGTGGTTTTGGGTTTCAAACATGGAAATTTCAAATTGATGAACAAGGTCTAGGCATATTCAAAACAGAAAAAGCATGTATCTACCCTCTAACCATAAAGTTGGTCGATCTTATGAAGTCGATCTAGCATGAAGAGAAGTCCTATTGGTTTCAAACATGGAAATTTCAAGAACCTCCCAAAAGCTTCATTTTAGAGTGACTAAAAAAGATCCATGCATACTTGCCTTTTCATTTTCATGTTTTAAAATTGTTTAAATCTTGGTCAAGCATGGCTAGTATTTGACCAAGATTCAAATGGGCATAAAATTCACAAAAAAAAAATGAAAAACCAAAGAACATAGCCTTCTTATGTCATATAGTAAGATTCAAGTTGATAAACAAGGTCTAGACATATTCAAAACGAAAAAAGCATGTATCTACCCCTAACCCTTAACTCTGTCTTATGAAGTCAAGCATGAAGAGAAGTGGTTTTGGGTTTCAAACATTGAGATTTCAAGAACCCCCCAAAAGCTTCATTTTAGAATGACTAAGAAGGATCCAGAGCTTGCCTTTTCATTTCATGTGTTTAAACTAGCTTAAATCTTGGTCAAAACCTAGGACTTTACCAAGATTCAAATGGGCATAAACATTCAGAAAAAAATCAAAAAATGAAAACCAAAGCCCATAGCCTTCTTATGTCACATATATATAGTAAGCATTCAAGTTGATGAACAAGGTCTAGACATATTCAAAACAGAAAAAGCATGTATCTACCCCTAACCCTTAACTCTGTCTTATGAAGTCAAGCATGAAGAGAAGTGGTTTTTGGTTTCAAACATTGAGATTTCAAGAACCCCCCAAAAACTTCATTTTAGAATGACTAAGAAGGATCCAGGCTTGCCTTTTTATTTCATGTGTTTAAACTAGCTTAAATCTTGGTCAAAACCTAGGACTTGACCAAGATTCAAATGGGCATAAACATAGAATGGTGATTCTCTTGATTGGGATCGACATTCTTACTTATCGAAGATACTACGATACACCCCCTATACTTGTGGGTCATCATGGGCCTTCCTCAAACTCCGGGTACCTTCTTTGGTAGGCCCATCCGGGATGCCTATGTCAGTAGCCCCCGAGATTTTGGTTGAATCGTAGAGTCGAGTAAAATCTCCATCATATAATCCATCCGCAAATTCTTTGAGTAGTACAAACATACTTTTTGAGACATATATATATATATATATAGAAATATATATATATATATATATATATATATAGGGTTGCACTATTTTGCAACCGGTGCTCAAAATATTATTTTGAGCACCATTCTCCCTATATAGGCGCGGACCCAATCGAAAAGAAGAAAGAAAAAACCAACCCACTACCCCCACGCACGAACCCCACCTGCTTCGATCCAACTTCCAGTGCTCCCCAAATCCCACCTCCCGCCGCCGGCCTGGTGGGGCGCCGCGCCGCCGCCTAGAAGTTCACCGCGCCGCCTCCTGGAAGCCCACCGCCCCGCCACCTGGAGGACTCGAGCGCCTCCGCCTGGAGGTTCCCCATCCCGCGGCCTGGAGGTTCCCCACGCCGCCGCCTGGACGACTCGCGCGCCGCCGGCTGAAGGTTCCCCATCCCGCGGCGCCGCCCCCATCCCCGCGATGCTCCCGCCGGCGGCCAGGCTCCCCCATCCCCACTCGCCGCCGCCGGCCCGAGGCCCCGCGCGTCGTCGCAGCCCGTGCCCCACGCTTCGCCGCCGCGGCAGGCCCCACGCGTCGCCGCCCGCCGAGGCCGCACTCGCGCCGCCGCCCCGAGCCGCACACGCCGCTGCCGCCCCGTTCCCCTGCGCCCCGACCGGTTTTGAGCGCCGCTTCTCCCCCACGAGGCCAAGACCTCGGGCGCGCCGCCTGGATGCGCCGCTGACGCCGGCCGGCTAAACCACCGTCGACCACTGCGCTTCTCCGCCGAATTTGGTCGTGCGCTTGTTGGCTGGCTTCCGGCTTTTTCATTCATGTAGATATCGATTGTATTGGGCAGTACAAAGGTATTGAGAAATCAAGTGCAGGCATGCGAAATCTGGAGTGTGTTCACAGGTGCAAGCAGTACACATAAGCAGCAGCATCGAACATGGAATTCTTATGATTTTTGACCTGAGTATTCTTGTAAATTAATGAGCCAATCCCAAAAACGTGAAAATTGATTGGTCTGTGGTGTATAACAATCCTCTAGGTTTTTCATTTTGTTGCAGATCACATCGTGGCACATACTGTATTTTATGGAGGAGCATATCGACAGTACCTAGGATAATAACCGGCACACACTTGTATTTTATACTCTCGTTTTCCTGGAAAACACACCCAAAACTGTTCAAAAAATCTAGTTGTCTTGCTCGGATCGGAAGGTTGTACTGCCGTATTGTGTACCATTGTTGCGTGGCTTTTATTTTCTTTTTGATCTTTTAGCACTTCCAAAATCTATACGTGCGGTACAAATTGGTTAATATAAGTAGAGTACCTAGATACAGAAAAGTACATATCATATGCGCGGATAGTGCACATGTTGGAGAGAAAAATGCATGATTAATATCAAAGAAGTACAATCTAGGAAATAAGGGAAGTACAACAACAACAATCCAAGAAGTATACCCATGGGATCGTGCTACAAAATATGTAACAGCTAAACACCTTCCGGGAAATACACATAGTTTTCCTGATAAGTACAACCATTCCACACGAGCAGAACAACCCCTTAATATAAGAAGTACAAGAAAACCGAGAAAAATCCAAATGTACAAAAAAAATCATGTCATCAGCGAGGAAAGTTCAAATACTTGATGATGCGAAGTACAACCGTTCAACACGAGCTGTACGCCCACTTAATATAGGAAGTACAAGAAAACCAACAAAAGTCAGAAAAAACAAAGTAATCCTGTCATTTGCCTAGAAGTTTATATACTTGACGAAGAGAAGTGCAACTAGTCGACACGAGCAGTACACTCACTTAATATAGGAAGTACAAGAAAACCGATAAAATCCAAATGTACAAAAAACAAAATAATCCCGTCATCCACGAGGAAGTACAAGCGATGATTCCGAGAAGTACGAGCGGAGCCTACAAGAAGTTCAAGCGGTAATTACGGGAAGTCAAAATTATAGCCATTTACTAAAAACTTTCGTGAAAACACGCTGAGAAGTACAACTGTGTTGCAAAAAAAGTACAAGTCCACGTCGAGAGAAGTTCAGTGCTCTGTTTTTATGGGGCGGAAATCTATTGTCCAAATCTCATTGATTTGATCACCAACCACTTCAATCATTGTCACCAAAAGCTTTATATGGTAGAGTATATGTCTAATTTCATTACCTATAACATTTACAACAAATAAATGGAGCTAAGCCATCAAATTCAAACCGTTATCCCACAAAATATACCGGAAACATGATTTCAAAACTTCTAAAATTAGTTTTAAACCGTTCGGATTTGGCAAAAATGGTAAATACAAAAAAGATGCGCCATTTTGACAGCTTTCCAACCGTATATCATTTGCATTGTTTAAATATTCCGAATGGAAATCGTGGGGAAATCATTCGGTGCCCGTCACATAAAACGGGCGGACAGTAATTCGAGTAATTCTCTTAAACTGTAAGGAATTAGAGAAAATAATTAGAATAAGAAAGTTGCGCCTAGTCCATAGCTTTCCAACGCCATATCATTTGCATCATTCCGACAAACGGTTGAAAAAATTTATCCAAATTACTGTCCGCTCGTTTTTGAGTACGTCCGAATTTCGGTATTTTCAAAATTGTTCAAAAACTGTGAGGATTTCGAAAAAACGTAAAACATGAAAAAGTTGCGCAATTTCATTATCTTTCCAACGGTATATCATTTGCATAGTTTCGATAAGCGATTTGAAAATCGAACTAAAAGTTCGTTTTCTGGCCATATAGACGCGTTTTCGTATTTTCAAAATTAAATTTAAACCGTGCAAAATCTGTGAAAAGTGTGAACATGAAAAAGTTGCGGTTTTTCATTATCTATCCAACGGTATATCATTTGTATAGTTCCGACAAATGGTTGATAAACTCGAGGTATAATCAGTACCTCTGAATAAAACGGGAAGTTCAGGTAAGTTCGACGAGAAAGTTGAATCCCGTTATCCGGAAAGTACAACCTTGTGTCCGAGGAAAGTACAAGTCGGTGCTCAGAATATTATTCTGCAACCGGTTGCGGAATAGTGCTGGTATATATATATATATATATATATATATATATATATATATATATATATATATATATTGCACAGGGATAATGGTAGATGGGGCTGGTTCATCTGACGGATCAGGTACCAGTTAACTGCTCTCGTGGCAAACCCGCAATAACCTACTTCAAGGTCAAGTCCCTGGACATGACCCCGGGATACTAGCATAATTCGACATGTGCCGCTTTAGGACTTATTCATGAATCGAATTCCAGTCATGTTTATAAAATCCATAGCGCATCCGCTAGGAATATTTCTTCGTATCTGTTGATACGGAAAAAAGTAGCAGAGCGCATTCGGGTGCGATACCACGCCACTCAGGACAGAACCTGGGGTCTTACCTTCGTAAAGTTTTACGGCATCCAGAGGTTTTATCGGGGCGGACGCGCTCCAGGAATATATTGTCGAGTACCTTTATCGGCTGCTTGAATAGCCAATTTTGTCGAGTCATATAATGATAATATCTTGGCGCTCCCGATGAGAGTACATGAAGAGTTATATATAACTCGAAAATGTATGACGATAATCATACTCCTTCTATTTTATCGAACATTCTCCTCAGCACAAATTATCCGGTGCGCGACCAGCGCTCCCGATGGGAGTAGCCCCCGAGGCTACTGTCGAGTATTTATACTTGACTGTAGGCTCAACTTGTATTATTTCTTTATTCTATTTTTTAAAATGACGACTTTCTGCTCCACCTTTTATTTTATCGGGTGCGCGACCAGCGCTCCCGATGGGAGTAGCCCCCGAGGCTACAGTCGAGTATTTATACTTGGTTGTAGGCTCAACTTTTATCTTCTTCAAACAACCATACACTTCTGTCCTTCACACTATCCTCTTATCAGAAGTACAAACAAAACTTCTGATAAGAGTAGCCCCCGAGCATTTGGAAAAATACTTGTATTTGGTCAAAGGCTCCCAAAGTTATCTTATTTGGATCATCAACATTTCCCCTGCCGCTATTTTGAAATAACCAGTCGCGATTTTCCAATGGCGACGTCAATGCTGACGATAGCCACGAACTCTGTATTGGGAAGGTGCGAGTCCTCTCATGCCTTTGACACGTCGCGAAAGTGGGGGACACACGTCCTCCACTTTTTCCGGCACGCGCGCTGTAACGCCTGTCACCTTTTCCTTCTCTCTCTCCAAAATCACCATTGCCGTTCCCAAGCTCTTTCGCTCTTGCTCTCCTCCGTTCTCCCCCAACGCTCGCTTTGATGCCACCGCGCACAAAACTCACCAAGTACACCGCTCCAGGCACCAATCCGCTGATGGAGAATGCAGAGATCTCTGGCTGGGAGAGATCCAAAATTTCCAACCAAGATCTGAAGACCCTCAAGACGCTGAGGCTGATGAAGAAGGAAGACGCTCTGATCTTTCCTAGCGAAGAAAGTTTCCCCACGCCTCGGATTGGATATCGGGTAACTTTCATCGACCACCTCATTCGCGACCTCTCCACCCCTATCCACGAATTCCTTCGTGGACTTCTTTTTGTTTATGGGATTCAGCTACATCAGCTGGCCCCTAACTCCATCCTCCATATCTCGATTTTCATCACTTTGTGCGAGTGCTTTCTCGGGACCCGTCCTCATTGGGGCCTATGGAAACACATTTTTTTATCTCCGCCGCAACAGCTCTCGCAATGTCACCTACAATGTGGGCGGCGTTGTCATCTGCGTCCGACCCGAAGTTGACTACTTCGACGTCAAATTCCCCGACTCCGTCCAAGGATGGTGCAGGAGATGGTTGTACGTCCAAGAGGAGTACGTCAACCAGCAACAATACAACATCGCTCCCTTTGATGGTGCCGCAAAAATCCTCCGGCGCCGATCATGGGATGCCGAAGCTACCGATGAAGAAAAAACGGCTACAGATGCTCTGATGAAGCGCATCCATGAGCTTCAGAACACCCGCGGTAAAGAACTGGCGGATGTTCAAATTACTGCTTACTTCCTTAGGATCAGGGTGCAGCCTCTGAAGGCTCGCAAAAACCCCCTCTGGATGTATGCTGGCGAGGAAGATGTTGATCGCATATCCAAGGACCTTTCCGTGAAGGACTTGGAGAGGCTTGTTCGACGTTTTTCTTCGCTGAGCAAGAAGCAGGAGGTTCCGGCCTCTTGTCGCATGGAGCCGTATAGTGGCAACCACTCCCTTCCCAAAGTAAGTACCATTTCTCTCGAGTTTCACTTCTATTTTTTGGCTGCTTTCTTGTTTCCTTATTTTTCCTTCACTTTTTCGTCCTACAGAACCATCAAGTTATGTCTTCTCTTCCTCCCCTTCCTGAAGGTGGAGAAGTGGATGAGCGAACCGTCGTTCCCGATGAATCGCAAGAATCCTCTCGTCCTGGGAGTGAAGTTGCGGGATCTCACAAATCTGCGGCTTCCTCCAAAAAAGGAACTGACTCAGAAGCTTCTGAATCAGTGCGCTCTCCTCCCTCTGCTGCTTCCCCAAGGAATAAGAGGAAGAGGGATGAAGTCGAAGATTCTGTTGGAGATATGCCCAAGAGGCAATAATAAAGTGGTTATTATAATATATCTTTGTGTTTATGATAAATGTTTGCATACCATGCTATAATTGTATTAACCGAAACATTGATACATGTGTGTTATGTAAATAACAAGGAGTCCGTAGTAAGCCTCTTGAATAACTAGCTTGTTGATTAATAGATGATCATGGTTTCGTGATCATGAACATTGGATGTTATTAATAACAAGGTTATGTCATTGAATGAATGATATAATGGACATACACCCAAATAAGCGTAGCATAAGATCACGTCATTAAGTTCAATTTGCTATAAGCTTCCCATACATAGTTACCTAGTCCTTCGACCATGAGATCATGTAAATCACTTATACCAGAAGGGTACTTTGATTACATTAAACGCCACTGCGTAAATGGGTGGTTATAAAGATGGGATTAAGTATTCAGAAAGTGTGAGTTGAGGCATATGGATCAAGAGTGGGATTTGTCCATCCCGATGACGGATAGATATACTTTGGGCCCTCTCGGTGGAATGTCGTCTGATTAGCTTGCAAGCATGTGACTGGTTCACAAGAGATGATATGCCATGGTACGAGTAAAGAGTACTTGTCGGTGACGAGGTTGAACAAGGTATCGTGATACCGATGATCGAACCTCGAACAAGTAGAGTATCGCGTGACAAAGGGAATCGGTATCGTATGTAAATGGTTCAATCGATCTCTAAGTTATCGTTGAAAATGTGGGAGCCATTATGGATCTCCGGATCCCGCTATTGGGTATTGGTCGGAGAGGAGTCTCAACCATGTCTACATAGTTCACAAACCGTAGGGTGACACACTTAAGGTTTGATGTCGTTTTAAGTAGATATGGAATATGGAATGGAGTTCAAATTTTGTTCGGAGTCTCGGATGGGATCCAGTACATCACGAGGAGGTCTGGAATGGTCCGGAGAATAAGATTCATATATATGAAGTGACTTTCCAAGTTTGGAAATGATCCGGTGCATTTATGGAAGGCACTAGAATGTTCTAGAACCTTCCGGAAGAAATCACCATGGAAGGTGGAGTCCCGGTTGGACTCCACCAACCTAACCAGCCAGCAAGGTGGGAGGGTGGAGTCCATGGTGGACTCCACCTCCTTGGCCGGCCAAGCAAGGGGGGAAAGGGAGAGTCCCTCTCCCTCTAGGTTTCGTCCATATGGAAGTTTTGAATTGGGGTCTTATTCGAACTTTTGGGCAAAGCCTTAGGGATTCCACCTATATAATGAGGAGGAGAGGGAGGGGGCAGCCTAGACCTGGCCGCACCACCAAAGGGCCCCCCTGGCCGGCGCCCCTAGCCACCCCTCTCTCCCAAACCCTAGCCTCTCTCCTCCTCATACTACTCCCATAGCGCTTAGGCGAAGCCCTGTCGGAGTTCTCCATCACCACCGCCACCACACCGTCGTGTTGTCGGGATTCCGACGAGGATCTACTACTTCCGCTGCCCGCTGGAACGGGGAGGAGGACGTCGTCATCAACACCGAACGTGTGAACGAGTACGGAGGTGCTGCCCGACTGTGGCACCGTCAAGATCTTCTACGCGCTTTTGAAAGCGGCAAGTGATCGACTACATCAACAACGAGATCTAATCTCGTAGGCTTTGGAAATCTTCGAGGGTTAGTCTCATGATCTTCTCGTTGCTACCATCTTCTAGATTGGATCTTGGCTTGTTATTCGTTCTTGCGGTAAGAATTTTTTGTTTTCTATGCTACGAATCCCATCAGATTCCGGCACCTCCAAACCCAGTGGGTCACCTACCGAGGAAACTTCTCCCGAAGAAGAGGGTACCTTCTCCCCTTACGACGATGATGGTTCTGTTAGCTCGTAAGCATACACACTTGTCGTGTTGTGTCTATCCCTTTTTGCATCAAAAAATGCTTATTTTCTTGCATTAACAGGTCTGAAGAAGAAGGAGAAAAAGATGACACCGCGATCCCTGGCACGGCTCCCACGAGCACGTCAAACACTATGGTTCTCTCTGAAGCACGCCGCGCTGCCAAGGAATCCACCCCTCCCCCTCAACAAAATGTGGAAACGTCGACTCCAGCGACCAGCCCCCGAGCCCCTTCACCGAAGAGGTTAAGGACTAGGGATGACGAGAGCTATGAGATTGTTGATGGGGGTTCCTCGACTTCTTCGTTGAACGACGTAAGTCTTTGATTCGTTGTTTTTGTTTTTTCATTCTAACTCTTATTATCTGTCGAGTTTTTCTATTTTCCTAAGCTTATTTCCCCATCTCTTCTGTATAGCCTTTGATGAAGCATCTCATCAAGCTTGGGACCCAATTTATTGGGTGTCGTGATGCAGCCGAAGATTTGATGGGTAAGTTTCGCTTTAGTCTTAGTAGTCCATTTTCCTCGGAACCTTTTTTGTGTTCTAACAACGGATTCTCATCTTCGGCCTTCTTTGCAGAGGCCCTTGATAAAGGATAAAAACGCGCTGAATCGTTGGCTACTAAGCTTGAAGAAAGCGAAAAAGCTCGTGAGAAGGCTGAACAGGATGTTGTTGCTGTTGGAGATCTTTGCCAGAGGCTTCATACTGCTGAAAATGCCTTGAGCGAGAGGATTTCTCAGCAACTCGCGCGTGAGGAATCCATCATTAATCGCTTGGAGACCCAGAACCGGCGATTCGTTAGTAAGTATTCTCTTTTGTCTCTCTCTGTTTTGATCACTTCTTTTTCTTTATCGATACTGATGAACTTCCGCTTTGCTCCAGCAGGAAGGATGGGTGAAGATTTTACCCTGCATGAGGCTGAAGAGGATCGTCTTCTCCACACCCTCTCTATCCTCGAGTTGCAAGGGGATCTGGCGCGCAACAATATTTCCAATGCACGAGCCGCGTTTACGCACCTCTTCCCCATTTCTTCCCTAAGCAGACGCAGCCGCAAATCTTCTCCGAGATTGTCAAGCGTTTCCTTCCCCAGGAAGACCTTGCGTTGACCTATCGACAGGACAACCTGAAGATTCGAATCGAAGGTACCATAGCCTTGGTTGCTAACAGTCATCAAGAGGTCAACTGGTCAAAGGCTGGTAACCCTGGGAAGATGAACAAAGAGAAGTGGAAAGCGTTGGTGAAGGATGCCAAGCCTCACTCGAAGAAGATCCTTGCTTTCCTTTTCACAAAATCTACTGCCTCCGCTAGCGCCGCCAAGACGGAGGTCAAGTAGACCCTCCTGTCCTTATGTTTCCTTTTTATTTTGCCTTTTTGTGGTTGTCGCTCTTGTTATGACTTGCGACAACCTGTATCGGCTCAGTAGGAGTTCACTTTTGTAATGAACATGTAAATATCTTGATTATTAATGAAGTACCGCTTGCCGAAAAATTGATGTCGATACTTCCTTTTTCCAGTTGGTATTTGATAACTATACCGCAGCTGCTAAACCTTCTGATGCGTCACCCGCTGCCTCTTATTCGAGAGAAACCCCTGTCGACGATTTTGTTGCCGATTCTTCATCTGCTGAGCTATCTTAAGAATTAAATGAACTTCGACAACAACTTCAGTCAATGAAGAAACAAGTTGTCGTTATCATGGATCAATCCCAAAAATCCTCGGATCACGAACGAGCTGCGCTTCAACAGGCCCAAGAAGCTCTGAAGTTGAAAGAAACTTCTACTGCCGAAGCTTTACGCGCCACAAACCGCGAAGAATATATGCTCGACCTTCTGACCGATGCAAGTTTGGATATGGCGGATAAACTTCGTTTTTTGACTCTGTCTATCCGTATGTACCTTGTTCGCACCTCATTGTTTCTTTTGACATTTTTAGGCTCCTTTTTGGATACTACTGCCGAAGATCTTCGTGTTGAGGCAAGATCCGAAGTTCTTGTTCAACTTGCTCGACAGAACGATGCTGGCTTTTGGTCGACCCTGGATCGCACCCGTCGGATTGTACGATTCCAAGACCGCGTGGCTCAGGTGCGGGAATATCTTGACTTCTGTACGAAGACACTGGCCATGGTTTACAATGCCATGTTTCCTCGGAATCTTCAACCTAAAACTCTTCCTGAATTGATGGACAAATTCAAGAGTGTTCGTCGAATCCATGGGTTTGTGAAGTCTCAATTAATGGCTGGTGCTAGGTTTTCCTTGATCATGCTGCAAGTCTGCTACCCAAAGTTGGATATGTCCAACGTTGTTGATCTCTGCCACGCCAAATTGAGGAAAAGAAGAAGGAACGTCGACAAGATCAATGACGCAATAACACCAGTGGCTGAGAAAATGATTGAAGATCTTCTTTGGATGGACGCTGCTTTCTTCAAGGAATACCATTATTCCGATACCATGGGTGCTTCTGCGGAAGATGAAAAAATAAATATAGATGATTTGATATAAGCCCTTGTCTTCTTTTTCTGCTGTCGAGTTTTATCTGAAATAAGAGAGATATTGTATATTGCGAGAACCATGTGTAGTCAAAGAAAATTTGTTTATTTCTTTTTCTCTAGCCCCCGAGTGTTTCAGTGGGTGTATGTATGTTTATTACTCGCGAGGTGTTTGAACCAAGGCGAATAATTTTGTGAGATGTATTGTAAGGATCGAGTATATATTGTTTGAATCTGCGGATTGCAAGTCCCCGAGCCTAATGAAGAAAAAGATATATATATCACCAATATTTTTACTATATTGCAGCATCGCGAGCCCGCCTCATTAAAAACCTTTCAGCCCCACTTGGTGCCCAGAAAGGAAAAGAGTGCGTCTGAAAACTCGCGAGCTTTTCAGTACATTGTGTGCTTACATATGTAAGTATATTTTGGTTTATATGCGTAAAAACGCCGGAGCTGCGCCATGTTCCAGGGGTTTGGTTCCTTCTTCCCTGTCTTATTGTCCTTCAATCTGTATGCACCTCCTGGAATCACTTCCGTAACGATGTATGGTCCTATCCACGGAGATTCGAATTTTTCGTGACTGTCCTGGGTGAGCCGAAGAACCAAGTCGCCAACTTGAAAAGACCTTGGTTGCAAACGTCGACTGTGGCAATTTTTCAGGTTCTGTTGGTACGTGGTGACTCTTGATAACACCTCATCTCTAGCTTCGTCGAGTGCATCGACACCGTCTTCCAGCGCCTTTCTCGAAGTTTCTTCATCATACTCCGCCACTCTCGGAGAATCATGTTCTATTTCTATCGGGAGTACCGCCTCGGCTCCATGGACCAAGAAGAATGGGGTTTCTTGCGTCGCTGTGTTGGGTGTTGTTCGTATGCTCCATAGTACGCTAGAAAATTCATCTGGCCACGTGTGTCGAGCTTTCTCCAATGGTGTTAAATGTCGTTTCTTGATTCCATTGCAGATGATGCCATTTGCTTTTTCGACTTGGCCATTGGTTTGCGGGTGCGCCACCGATTCAAAGTGCAATTTGATGCCCACTTCTGCACAGTATGCCTTGAACTCTTTGGATGTAAAATTGCTGCCGTTGTCTGTAACTATGTTGTTATGGACACCGAACCGAAAAACTATGCCCTTGATGAAGCTCACCACTGATGCTGCATCTGCCGAAGTTACTTGTACTGCTTCAATCCACTTGGTAAACTTGTCGACATCCACCAGCAAATAAACGTATCCTCCTGGCCAAGCTTTGTGTAGCTTCCCTACCATGTCGAGACCCCATTGTGCAAAGGGCCTAGCCAATGGTATTGGCATTAACTCTGCTGCCGGAGAATGAGGTTTTGCCGCAAACCTTTGACACGCATCGCATGTGCGCACTATATTTTTTGCATCTTCTATTGTTGTTAACCAATAAAATCCTGCCCTGAAGACTTTGGCTGCTATTGCTCGGCTTCTCGCATGGTGGCCGCATATTCCTTCGTGCACATCCTTAAGTATTATTCTTCCTTCTTCGGGTGTAATGCATCTTTGCAATACTCCTGATATACTTCGTTTGTACAGCTCTCCCTTGACCACAGTAAAGGCTTTAGATCGTCGGATGACCCGTCTTGCCTCAACTGGATCTCCGGGTATTTCTTTCCTCATAATATATGCCACATAAACCTGCATCCAAGGAACTTGTATCATCATGAATTCATGTGGTTCCTCCTCATCTTCCGATGCTTTGGCCTCGGTGTTTGCTGGATCCCCAAAGCCTTTCTTGGATTTCTCCTGTTTCTTCGGCTGCTTCGGTATTTTCTTCGGCTTGGTGGACCTTTCACTTATCTCTTCCCAAAATACGCCCGGTGGTATTGACAGGCATTGCGACCCGATGTTTGCCAAAACATCGGCTTCATCGTTGCTAAGTCTGCTGATATGGTTAACTTCGCAGCCGTCAAAGAGTTTCTCGAGTTCATTGTAGACTTCCTTATACGCGATCATGTTGTCATTGACTGCGTCAGACTTGTTCATCACCTGTTGAGCTACCAACTAGGAGTCGCCGAAGATTTTAAGGCGAGTGGCACCGCAAACTTTTGCCATCTTCATCCCGTGTATAAGTGCTTTGTATTCCGCTTCATTATTGGACGCGTTGAGGATCATCCGTAGTATGTACTTCATTTTTTCGCCTTGAGGTGAGACGAGTATAACGCCTGCTCCAGCTCCCTCCAATCTTTTGGACCCATCGAAGTTCATGGTCCAAGTACTCGATAAATCCGGAGGTCCCGTGTTTTGAAGCTCCATCCACTCTGCCATGAAGTCTAGTAGGATCTGCGATTTTATTGCTTTTCTTTTTTCATAGATGATGTCCCGAGGAGAAAGCTCTATTCCCCAGAGGGAGACACGTCATGTAGCTTCTGGATTAATCAGGATGTTGGAAAGATGTCCTTCGTTGACCACTACTATCGGATGTGCCGAAAAATAGTGTCGCAACTTTCCTGCTGTTGTGAACACGCCGTATGCTAACTTCTGGTACTGCGGGTAGCATTGCTTTGATGGCGATAAAACTTCGCTGATGAAGTATACCGGCCTCTGAACTCCATGAATTTTTCCTTCTTCTTCTATTTCCACCACAAGGACTATGCTGACCACCTAAGTGTGGCCGCGATATATAACAAGAGAGGTTCTTTGTCCTTTGGAGCCACCTGTATGGGGGGTGTCGAGATTGTGCGCTTAAGATCTTCGAAATCTCTGTCTGCTTCTTCATTCCACTCGAACTTTTCCCCTTGCTTGATCAGTGCGTAAAACGGCAACGCTTTTTCTCCCAGCCTGGCGACGAATCTTCTTAAAGCCGCGAGTCGTCCAGTTAGCTGTTGTATTTCCTTGAGCTTGGTTGGCTTCCTCATCGTGACGATGGCTTGAATTTTCTCCGGGTTAGCCTCGATTCCTCTTGCTGATACCAGAAAACCGAGAAGCTCTCCCGCAGGGACACCGAAGGAGCATTTTGTCGGTTTTAGCTTGAGTCATAACTTGTCGAGGTTATCAAAGGTTTCATTGAGATCATCGATCAAGGATAATCCTTGCTTTGTTGTTATGACGATATTTTCAATGTATACTTGAACGTTCTTGCCGATCTGTGTGGTGAGACACTTCTGCATCATCCGTTGATATGTTGCTCCCGCGTTTTTCAACCCAAAAGGCATTGTTCTGTAACAAAACACACCATAAGGGGTTATGAAAGCTGTTTTGACTTCATCTTCTTATTTTAAGCGGATCTGGTTGTAACCAGAATATGCATCCAGGAAGGAAAGACGTTCGCAACCCGCCGTGGAGTCGTTAATTTGATCGATCCTCGGGAGGGGCAAGTGATCCTTTGGACAATGTTTACTGAGACACGTGAAGTCGACGCACATGCGAAAGACCTCCGTGTTTTTCTTCGGGACCAGCACTGGGTTAGCGACCCATGTGGCTTCGGTGTGTAGTTCTTTGATGAATCCTGCCTCTCTGAGTCGATTAATATCAGATAGCATAGCTTTGCGGTTTGGCTCAGAGAAACGCCGCAAAGGTTGTCGAATCGGCCTGGCTCGTGGATCCAGATTAAGAGGGTGTTCGGCATCTGGGTACTCCTGGCATGTCAGCTGGACACCATGCGAAGATTTCCCAGCGCTCACGGAGGAACTCGATGAGCGCGCTTTCCTATGCGTTGTCCATGTTTGTTGCGATAGCTATCGTCTTCTTAGGATCCGTCCGGTGAATCTGCACTTCCTTTGAGTTTTTTGAGGTGTTGAAAGTTTGCTCCTTAAGTGGTCTTCCTCCGCCAGGAAATACATCATAATCAGTTGTTAGCCTTGACGCCATGTATTCTGCCTGCATCCCGAAGGTTTCTAACATCCTGTGAAATTCCTTGTCGCACTTATCTGCCAAAGCAAAACTTCCCTTCACCGTGATTGGGCCCTTGGGTCCGGGGAGCCTCCATAGCAAGTTTGTATAATGTGGCACTACCATGAATCTAGCATAAGATGGTCGTCCCAGTAGGGCATGATATTGCGATGGGAAATCCACGACTTCAAATTCCAGTTTCTCTCTTCTGTAATTCTCTCGGGTTCCAAAGTGAACGTCGAGAATGATCTTTCCCAGTGGATAACTAGGCTTTTTGGGCGTGATGCCGTGGAAGCGCGTGTCAGTTGGTGTTAAATTTGCCAGAGATATGTTCATTTTCCTCAATGTATCTGCGTACATAAGGTTTATGCTGCTCCCTCCATCTATGAACACACGTGATACGTCGAATCCTGTGATCACTTCTGGAAGGATCATGGCTGATTGCCCTGGTTGTGGAACTTGAGGTGCATGGTCCGCTTGAGTGAACCCGATGTCCTGTCCCGACCAATTCAGATACTCTATCGTTGGTGGAGGCATCTTCTCTGCCATGAACACTTGTCGTGAAATCACCTTCTGGGCCCTATTCGAGGGCCTGCCCTTCTGAATCATCGCCACCGCTCCATTTGTATCGATGTAAGGACCGTTGTCTGGGTTTGCCGCTAGTTGCAACTGATGTCGGTTTTCATTGGTAATTGCGGGTGGAGGTGGAAGATGAATCTCACTCCTTGGCCCCTGCGGGTTCCCCCTATTTGCTGACTGTGCATTGGCATGTCCCACGTACCAGTGCTACGCTTGGAAAGTTTGACAGTCCTTCTGAAGGTGGCCTGACTGTCTTTTTCCCTCACTGTTGAGATAAAAATGCATCTGATACGGTCCATTAAAGAGATCGTCGGGTGATATATTGTATGGCCTCTGGAACCTTGGTCGATTATTTTGCCTGCTAGAACTTGGCGCGTCGCGCTGTTCATTGCTTCTCTGATAATCCTCCCAATTATTTCCACCACTGTTTCCTCGGAAGCCGGCTGCCACTTGGCCGAGACTGTCATAGTCTGCGTATGGACGAGAATATCGTCGCCTATTTTGATTGTTATTTCTGTTGCGGTCCTCTTCGGGTGACCTGTGTCGTTTATTATGCACAACATCCTCTCCATCTGCCCAGCGGTTTGCTATGTCCATAAGTTATGCGATTGTTTTCGGGTTGGATCTGACCAAGTCCTTGATGAAGTCTTTTCGCTGAATTCCCGTGACAAACACATCTATTGCTCTTTCGTTGGATACGTTTTCAGAAGAATTCTTATGATATTCCAACGCTGGATGTATGTCCTCATTGGTTCACCATACTTTTGCTTGCGGGCCCTTAGCTGCTCTATGGATGCGGGCTTCTAGCACGTGGAACATAAATTCTTTATGAATAACTCTTCGAAAGTTTCCCAGCTGTCGATGGATCCTACTGGTAACTTTTTTATCCATGATCTTGCGGCTCCACTGAGATGGACTTGAACGCTCTGCATAGTTGTTGCTCTTGATCCGCCAGCAGTTTTACTGTTTCCAGGAAATCAGTTATCCAATCTTCGGGATCTTGTAGGCCATCAAACTTTTTATAACCATCTGGCAACTTAAAGCCAGAAGGGACCCGTGTTCTGCGAACTCGTCGAGTAAAGCAGGGGAGTCCACACATATCCTCTTCCTCGACTTCTGGCGAATATCGCCTGGATCTATTTTCCCGTGCTCTGTCTACTCTATGTTGAGCTTCTGTATTCCTCGCCATGTCTGCTCGTGGGGGGTCTCGCACCACCGTGGTGGGTCGAGGACTATTTCGTCTTGGAGCACTTTCAGGTTGTGGTGTACTAGGTCCTGCGAACATTGTTCCCATGACTCCCACTCCTGTCATGGCCATCTGATACAATGATTCTCCCGGGTCTCCAGGCGGTGGCTTTGACGCTAATATAAAGGCTTGAGCCGCCATGTACCCAGCTTCCGGTGTCTTGGGAATAATGTTCCCTCTTGTGTCTATCAACATAAAGGACATGTCGAGGTTCTGGATCAGGTGCTCCCGCTCATGCTTGGGTATATGTTGTAGGCGAGATCTTCCTCTATCGCGCGCTGCTCTGTGGTTATCATCCGAAGTCGCTGATTGTCGACTTAACTCAGATCTTCGCCTGCTCGATGCAGAAGCTGCGGCTTTTCTTTGCTCAAGTAACAACTTTTCTTTTTCTATCTCTCGTCTGGCCCGAGCGAGTCTATATTGATACGCTTGCATCTCTTCTAATGTAGCAGTGGTGGTCATTGCCTCTGTGCCGCTCATGGCTCTCGGCACTTTATCCCAAGCTGCTTGCGGAAGTTGCAATTTCTGGCGAGGTGCGGTCCCGATGTATTTGGTTCCCAATCCTCGTGTGAGATCAGCGGGATCGATTTATGGATTTCCCAAATCATCGAAGGCCTCTGATGTTGCATCCTCTGGGTGACTCGACTCTCCGATTGCATAGACTTGATGATATGTTGCAGTTTTGTTCCTCTCGAGGTTGGTGACACCATCACGCAGATCGGCGAGGACCCCCCCGAATGGAAGTAGATCTGTCGATGAAGTCGAAACTGTCGATGCTCTCTGAGTCGCTGCTCAGATCTGAGTATGCAACCGACCCGAAGGGCATGTTGCCGAAGATATCGGCGAGTTTTCCGCTTGAAGCGGGCTTGGTGAAGCTTGGCGGCGAAATCTCTTCGTCGCCTGTTTCGAACGACGATGATGATCCCGAGAAATCAGAATCAACCACTGACGGACCCGATGAAGTTGGTACCGCGAGACGATGTTATCTTTCCTTCCCGACGCGGAAGTGGAAACTTCTGAACGCCATCTCCATTGGCTCCTCCAGGTGCGCATATGCATCCACACGGGTGGGAGGGTGAGGTATAAAATCAACGAGATCAATTTTGATATGTTTATCTCTGTCCATCATGTTGCTTGCTACAGATGAAGTTGACGATGTTGTCGAAGATGTTGTCGATGCCATCGAGATCAGCTCCTTGTCGCCTCCAGTCCCCACAGACGGCGCCAGTTGACAAGGTATTAACTTGTCAATGCCTACAAGTTGCAGACTTGGGTTTCGCAGAAGTAGAGGGCAAGTATATCTCGAAGGTTTCAGCTGAAAAGGTGCTCGACTGCTAAAAACTAGGGTTACGATGAAAATTGATTGATTCTTTATTTGTCCCTCGACTCCCCCTTATATAGGAGGCGGAGCCGAGGGTTTCGTATTACACAAGTTTACAAAACCCCGGGAGACTCTCTGAGTTCATCCCGTGAAGTTACAAGTCTCTTTATTCCTAATCTATCTCTATTTACCATAGTCGATATTTTAGTAGGCTTCCGGACTTCATAACCTTCGGGTCGTGGGCCTTCCTCAAACTCCGGGTACCTTCTTCGGCAGGCCCATCCGGGATGCCTATGTCAACTATAGCAAGCCAGCTTGGATGGTGCCAATATTGGGAACACTTGTGCATGGTGGCATGCCCCACACTTGCTACGTAGGGTTTTCTAGGTTGGTTGTATGTTTCATGGTGATCCCATGGTGGGGAGGTGCCGAAGCAAGGGTTTTAGGGTCAAAAAGGGTCTAATTGGCCTAAAACATAGAAACCCACATTGGATGGTGCCAACATTTGGCACACTTTTGCATTGTGGCATTCCCCACCCTTGGTAACTTAGGTTTTCTAGGTTGGTTGTGTGTTTCATGATGATCCAATGGTGGGGAGGTGCTGAAACAAGGGGGCTTAGGGTCAAAAAGGGTCTACCTTGGCCTAAACTATAGCAAACCACCTTGGCTGGTGCCTATATTGGGCACACTTGTTCATGGTGGGATGCCCCACACTTGCTACATTGGTTTTTCTAGGTTCTTTGTGTGTTTCATGGTGATCCCATGGTGGGGAGGTGCGAAAACAAGGGTTTTTAGGGTCAAAAGGGGTCTACATTGGCCTAAAATATAGAAAACCACCTTGGATGGTGCCAATATTGGGAACGCTTGTGCATGGGGGCATGCCCCACCGTTGATAACTTGGTTTTCTTGGTTGGTTGTGTGTTTCATGGTGATCCCATGGTGGGGAGGTGCCGAAACAAGGGTTTTAGGGTCAAAAGGGGTCTAATTGGCCTAAAACATAGAAACCCACCTTGGATGGTGCCTATATTGGGCACACTTGTGCATGATGTGATTCTCCACACTTTCTACCTTGGGTTTTCTAGTTTGGATGTGTGTTTCATGGTGATCCCATGGTGGGGAGGTGCCGAAACAAGGGTTTAGGGTCAAACAGGGGTCTAATTAGCCTAAAACATAGAAACCCACCTTGGATGGTGCCAACATTTGGCACACTTGTGCATGGTGGCATGCCCCACCCTTGATAACTTCGGTTTTATTGGTTGGTTCTGTGTTTCATGGTGATCCCCTGGTTTGGAGGTGCCGAAACAAGTGTTTTAGGGTCGAAAGGGGTCTAGCTTGGCCTAAAACCGACCAAACCACCTTGGATGGTTCCTATATTGGGCACACTTGTGCATGATGGCATGACCCACCTTGCTACCTTGGGTTTTCTAGCTAGGTTGGTTGTGTGTTTCATGGTGACCCCATGGTCGGGAGGTGTCGAAACAAGGGTTTTAGGGGCAAAAAGGGGTCTAACTTTCCCTAATATAGAGCAAATTAACCACCTTGGATGGTGCCAATATTTGGCACACTTGTGCATGGTGGGCTATCAATACTTACTTTATTGAGTTAATTCTTCATATAATTTTGTTTTTTAAATTTGTACATTTTTGTTTTTGGATGAAGAACTAAACAAGTCTATCAGTAAAATCAGCATATCTTCAGAAACAACATGTAAAATATACGACTTGATCCAAATTAATTTACATGCTAACACAAATTTGTACATATAGTACTTCCAAATTTACATGCTAACACAAACTTGTTCTGCTAACAAACCGTCCGTATCTCTTCCGCGTACACGACCGTCTGTATCTCTTCCGCGTACACACGGGTCCACGCCCACGCGCACAGTCCAGAAGAGTCTACTATTTTAACCCCACTCGGCCTCATCCCCTCCCCACCATCCCCATTTCTGGCAAAAAGCAGAGGAAGAGAAAACCCTAACCCCAATTTGGCCAACAACCTCTCTCCACTCCCATTTCTTTGTTAAAGCACAGATCCGGCCATGGACAAGAACTTGGCCGCGACTGCTGCTGTTTTGGAGGTCGGAGCAGGAGAGGGAGCGGCTGCGCATGCTGGTGCGGTGGCGGACGGCGGAGAGGGAGCGGCTGGTGCTGCTCTGGGCGCCGGTGCGGTGGCGGCTGCTACCAGTGCTGGTGCCGTCGCTGACGGTGCGGCTGCAGGAGGAGGCGCCGCTCGCACCGCTGCGGAGACGGAGGCGATCTACAAGGAGATCGACTCTTGTATGAAGCCAACCAGTACGTTGAGCCTTGCGAGGTAAATCTCTGTCTCCCCTCTCAGATCTAGTAAACGCTGCTATGTCGATGTAGTAGATCTAACCGATGCTCGATATCTATAGGTAGGATCGGCTGTAACCGATGTAGTAGATGTAGTAGGTCTAGTAACTGTTGTGGTGAAATTCTTGGATATTGTCAATAAATTCTTGGATATACTTTTACCTTGACTGATAGTGGATGCTCTGAATTGTGTCTTGTATGGGGAAAAAGATGCTGCTATGGCTAATAATGTCTAATAATGTACTGATTGGCAAAGTAATCACTGATTTGCAGATGAGTGTTAGTTAACCAATTGGTAAAATAATCATTGATAATAGTGTCCGGCATATCAACATCGAATTCATATTGCAAGTAAGATCATCTAGTAAAACTATTTGTGCTACTCTCTCCATACCGATTTAATTATTGCAAGTAAGATCATATCGATGTTGTCAATGAGAACCATTCGATGGTTAGGATCATCAGAGTGATGATTTGGTGTTTTGTCGTGGCGGATCTTTTTCAGCAAGAGGCGATCATGTTTTTGTTGATGGCGAATGGTTTTCATTGACTTAATTATCGCATGTTTCTATCCTGATTTTATCAATCTCAAGTTGTGTGTGCGTTCATACGTACTTATGGGTGCATAGGAAATCGTAGTAGGTAAGATGTGCGTGTATGCGTGTTACAGAGAATATGTAGTATGTCTTTTAGAAAAAAAGAACCCCAAATAAAATATCAAAACTTGATAAAAATATCAAAACTAACAAATCCTAGGCCTCATCTTAGATAAATGGCAGGCCTGGTTAGCATATAGAGGTGGAACGATGAGAGATGTACATTAGGAGGCCGGTTTACCGGCAGCGGCATCACGCAAAGTGGTGCTACTTGGTGGTTGATGTAAATGTGGATGTAAGGCTTCTTTGCTCACCTCTTAAGCTTAATATAATGACGCGCAGATCTCCTGCACTTCTTCAACATGTTGTTGTTTGGAGTTGGTAACACCATTTTTAACTTGCATAAGAGTTACTCCAACGGCCGCTGATATGGATGCAGCAAAAAATATGATATACAATAGGGCTTCTTTTGATTTTATCTTGCATATGCACCAGTATATATGGAGATTGCACTTCTAAGCTTTCTATATATGATCAATCATCGAGTAAATGTCTGTTAAGTTTGTTGCAACCACTTGTATTGGTATACTGTCCTTAATGTATGAAGCACATGACTAACTAATTTTATTTGCAGTACAACACAGATGATGACGTCGACGAGGACAACTTTGAGTCCTACATGCAGAGGCAGCTGAAGAGGTTCGAATCTCGGAAGCTGAAGACACTGCATTAGGGGAAGGTATGTTTGCCCCTTCTATCCCTGCAAGGTGAAGGACAGTTTGCTGGCTTCCCTTGAGATGCATGCTATGGACACTCGCCACAGCGCCCGCAAGTGGCAGGGTCAGGATGACCACGAGGCACTTGCAAGGTTTGTGCTGGGTCCTCGCCTTCCCCGTTCAGGCAGGATTCTCAAGAGGCGTCACAACATGTGAACCTACCATGCATGCCTCAGCCTGATGCCTTGCCGCCGTATATATGTTATGTCCCTTGGAACTTATTTATGTCTGGTGTTGTAATGGACAACTAAGAACCTTTAGGTTTAATGTGTGTATGTAGAACCTTAAGTTCCACTTATCGAATGTGTTAGTACTAAGAACTTATATCTCCAGTGTGGTTATGCATGAATGCCTTGTTTTTTACATAGACTGCTCAGTCTCTGGAGCCAAACTTGTTCAATCCTTCGATAACAAATTAAGGCATTGCCATGTAGAGATGTTAGCTAAAATCAACCAAGTTTAATTACTATAGAAGCTACGCAGCTTGGTTTACAGCTCGGGTAAGAAAGGAGTAAAACATAGTCACATATTGGTAGAGTTGTGAATCCTTAACAAATAGTCACATATGAGCTTGAGGTAAAAAATTATCACATATTTGTGTACTTGTGATTATTTCGACGTTGCCTAAATAGACTATGCACCATTCCGTGTTATGTCTCCTAGGGTTCTCACATGAAATAACCATGCACTCAGCCTCGTTCTTGATAGTTCTCTGCAGCATATTCGAAGAAGATAAAACTAGTTAAATCTGTTCGGAGATGTATATGTATTTAAACTTTTTTTTCCTTCTGTTTGAGTTTTTCTTGGCAACTCGAATTGAAGTTCATCGGTAGACACTAACACTGACACTAGGTAGATAGTTCATCGGTAGACACTGACACTGACACTAGGTAGATAGTTCATCGGTAGACACTAACACTGACACTAGGTAGATAGTTTATCGGATCGTTGAAATCTAGGGTTTATCCCAGAAGTCCTCATCGAAATAGGAGTTGTCGCCATCCTCTGCAGCCTTCTTGGCGGCTTCCTCCGCGGCATCCTCGTCCTCCATCTCCGTGACCAACTTGTTGTACCAATCGGGGTCCTCCGCGGTCTTCTTGGCGGCTTCCTCCGCGGCTTCCTCTGCCTCCATCTCCGCGACCAGCTTATCGATCCAATCGGGATCATCGTCGTCAGAGCTATCGTCAAGTACGATAGTGGGAGGCGGTGCCAAGGATGAAGACGGACGAGAGGCGGCCGCCACAGCTCGCTGCGCTACCAATTGCGCGTAGAACTCGAGCTCCTCTGCGAGGTGTTGCGGATGCGCCGCACGGAAGGCTGCCATTTCCACCTCATCGCGGTTCCGGATGGACATCCGCATGTATTCCCGGCGGACGGCGCGCTTCTCGGCACGGGTAACGATGCTGAACGGTGGTGCCACGAACTCGGCCACCACGAGGTTGTCGATGTCGAAGAAGTTCCGCGGCCCGTCCGCACCGTCGTAGCGCCACACCATGATGTCGTACGCGCGGGCGGCGAGTTCGTCCGAGTCGAACGTGCCGAGCCAGAACCGCTCGCCACTGCGCATGATCTCGGCGCCCCACCGGCCGAAGAGGCTGTGCCGCACGCTGTGGTAGCCGGTGGACGAGCGCGGCAGGGCGCGGCGGCAGCTCCACCGCAGGCGGAGGCGGGGCGGCAGGGGTCGGCGGCGGGGCGGCGTGGCTCGGGGAGGTGCGGGAGGCGGCGGGCAGCAGGTGCGGCTCGAGGGCGGCCGCGGAGGCTCGGGAGGTCGTGAATCGGGGCGGCGGGCGGCGGGGAGGCACGGATCCGGGGGTGGGGAGCTTGCGGCGGCAGCTGGGGTCAATGGGAGGCGGGCGGCGGCGGGAATCGCGGCGGGAGGCGGGCGGAGGCGGGAAATTTCCCGCGCGACGAGGAAGAGGAGAGTTTGTTATGATATTTTTGGAACCATTTGGGTTCCTATCTTTGGAATAAGTAACTTCCTATCTTTCTTGTGATATTTTTGGAATAAGTAACTTCCTATCTTTGCTATGTCAACAACTGAAGCGTAGCGCAGCAGTTCGGTCGAGTGTTCGTGCTCGGTCGAGGGTTCGACTCCTCGCAAGAGCAGTTTTTGTCTATTAATTTGCGCGAGCGCAGTGCATCCACCATATGGGCTGTCGGACTAGCTATTCATTCACCGCTTGGGCCGTCGTGATAACAGTAGGGCTGGCCCATTAAAATAGAGATATATCATAAAGAGCCCAATAGAGGACTGCCCAACAGAGGAAGATATCGCTAGCATCCCAACACAAGGGTGGGCAACACAGGGAAATTTTTTTAGCGAGAACGCAAGCGCAGTGCATCCACCGCATGGGCCGTCAGACTAGCTATTCATTCACCGCTTGGGCCGTCGTGATAACAGTAGGGCTGGCCCATTAAAATAGAGATATATCATAAAGAGCCCAATAGAGGACAACCCAATAGAGGAGGATATCACCAGCAGCCCAACACAAGGGTGGGCAACACAGGGAAAAAATTAGCGAGATGCATAGGTCCCACATGTCTGAGGAAAAGTGATGACAGGGCAGCCAAGTCACAACTTCAATTACACGGAAAGCCAAACGACGATCTTGTTTCGTCGCAATAGGCTGCACTAGAACATCGTAATCTATCCCGGTTAGATTATGACGTTTTCGTTTAAGCAACGAACGATGTTTTTACCGCAGAACGTCACTATTTTATGACGTTTTGCCCCCCACTAGCAGCGCACGACGGCGTGGCTCAAAAACGTCATAAAATTATGACATTTTCCTACAGCATCACTATTAAAACGTCATAGTTGGACAGTTTTCTTGTAATGTCAGAAGTCACGCCTTTCTCGTACTGGTCCATTCAACCTTGGTTTCTTACTGAGGGAAAACTTGCTATTGTGCTCATCATACCTTCCTATTGGAGTTCCCCAACGGTGTGCAATCTGCGCTCATCAATATCCCCTCGGACTCTGGTGTTGGGAGGTACAACTCTAGGTGGCATGTCTTAGGCTAAGGCGAGCAAACGAAAAACTATGATCGGTTATCTGAGCCTTGCGTACTGACGCTTGGCAAACCAGGGATGATCCTGATGGATTTATCGGATCTTGTTGGGAAAGTGTACAACCACTGCAGAGTGTAAAACTATTCGAATAGCCATGTCCCTGGACGGTTGGAAAGGCATGATACTTACGCTGAAGAGATTTGGTTTATAAAGGAGTTTCCCAAAGGATCCGGGAAATAATACCTGTGGGACTAGAGGAATTGTACATTAGAGGTATGGTGGAAAGTTGGAAATGTGTTTTGGGTCATATTGAGATGGCCGGGAAGGAAAAATGGGTCACCCTTACCAATTAGTCTAAAAAAGAATCTTGTTTTGAAAAGGTTTTTCAACAAAGATATAGAGATGTCATATTCTCGAGAGAAACTATATATCACTCCTTGTATCCCTAGAATATTGCATATTCCTTCCTACTGCCAAATTGCATATCCTTTACTTATCTCTAAGGTGGTTTGCGAGTATAATTTATAATGTAGCCATGGCTTTGTCCCTGGTTATTTAATTGGCCAGACTTGGAGGAATTCGGCACAAGAAGAAGGAATTCGACGACGTCTATGTGAGCTAGGAACATTCTCCTAGTCAGTTGCATGTAGGTTTATGGCATGACTTGGGCCTTGCGAACACTTTCGTCTAAAGTATTCCCGCTGTGTGGTTGTTGATCTCCTTCCATTGCGGCTCTTATATAAGTATGGGTCATGTGTGCCGGAGAATCGTGTCCGCTTAGAAACACGGGTATCATCGAACCCGAGAGGTTCGAACGTTGGAGAATCAAGATCACGTCGTCGCCTTCCCGACAATGGCATTGCAAAGAGAGACACAACAGTTACCCAGGTTCAGGGCCCTCGGAGAGGTAAAACCCCTACATCCTGCCTTGGTGGTTGTATTGCAGATCACAATGGAGAAGATGAACGTACAAGTATCTAGGGTTTGTGATCGCCCTAGATCGTCCCTCTCTACGCTAGCAAGGCTAGTCCTTATATAGGGGAGCTGGTCCTCTTCCCCATAAATATCTTGAGGGGTAAGGGTTGCCACATCTCCAAACGGAGGACGGGAAGCTCTCGCGCCCCTTATAAAATGGACATAGTCCATGGTCGATTAAAGTGCTGGTCCATGGCAGGCGCTGAGGTCGTCCATGACGCCTCCTCTGGCAGCTTATGTCGTCCACCCGGCCTTGCACTAAAGAGGCAAGGATAGGGTCTTGGTGCTTTGGTCCTCGTCGAGCCTGCTTTAATCACCAAAGAGGCAATGGAATCTCGCCTCCTCGGGACGGAGCTTTTGAGCCCACCCATGACGTGTGTGGCGCCAGCCCGGCTTGTCTTGTAGTCTTCGGGACCCACTCTTCCTGTACTCGCTGCAGGTCTTGAGAGGTGGGAATCCAATGCTTCCCTCCTTCATCCTATCATCCCCACAAAGGGGATCTCTGACTTGGAGAGACTGGTGGCTCGGGGACCTCCGCGAGGGAGTTCCTCCCCGAGCCTATCTTCTGCTCCATCTTGATGTCTACAAGTGGGTTTTATACCTCGTGGATCCTCACTCGGGAGGAGCCTCCGCGAGCGATTGTTTCTGAGTAGCTACCGTGGGCCTAGCAACCGTAGGTCCATGGCACCCTAGTTGCCAGGGATCCCACAATGCGACCTGTTGTAACATTTTTATTCGGTTTTGTAATGGATGATGTATTTGATACCTGGTTGGTTATGCCTTAACGACGCACTGATCATGAGATCGTGAATGAGTATGCATAACGGGTGTTTCGGACAGCTAGTATGGGGCCCCACAGTCTGGGTTGAAAAGGTCGCGAAGAATCCACGTGACAAACATTTATTTGTCCACGAGGCCAGCTTTTATCTATCAACGCGTCCAACTTTTATTCGTCCAAGTGTCGGAAATGCGCAAGTCCATGTGTCCAACTTTTATTCGTCCATGTGGCATGCTTGCAAGCGGACACATGTCCTCATGCGACTCTTTCAGGGTCAACACGCCTCCATGTATGATTGGACCAAGTGTCAATGGTTTACTGGAAAATGTTTTGATCATTAGGTGCAAGGTGTTAGCACTGGAATGGGCCTCGTGTAGACACACGTGGACGCTGATGTCACCCGACCGGATTGACAACTCAATCATTGTCCTGCCAGATCAATCATTGGAATGACAGCTCCATGATTGGTCTGAAACGGTGGTCTCGATCGGGAGGCCACCGCATGACGATTATGCCCGTCACGACTTACTGGGCCAGGTGGGCTTTAGGTGTGGGCTTGGCCATCACGGATCCATGACGGGTTGCCCACCGAATTCTAAACCGTCAGTATCACGTCTCCGTGACGATTTTTGGACATTCACTGACGAAGTAAAATTATTAGGGAAACCCGAACTGGCTGTAGTGAAAGTGGATGTATGCATTTTACATGCATCACACATGAAATCAGATAAACCGATATGGAGATAGTATAGTGAAATTTTATTGCAAATTTATTTTATATTTGAATACATAGTATGTTCGGAAGACATATATATATATATTCAAAATCAGACTCGTCTTAGGCAAGTCAAAGTTGGTAATACCATATAGTACTATCATGCATATGATATTATCTCTATAATATATGGTATCATGCGATTATTATTATAATATTATTATACTTATATACTTGTAGAACCTAAATGCAAAATTGTGTATAATATCTTTCTGACATTAATTTTTCTTGTTTTACGTGCTAATTAAGATACGGTTCTCCATATCTACCTATGATGCCACCATGATCTCTCTCATCATTAATTATAGTGATACATTAGCTTTTTGAATTCATGGAATGCATGATACTTACTATAAGACCCCACTTTAGCTAGTTTTAATATATATGACAGTCTTTGTAGTTGATTCTAATAAATATGTCGTCTTAATTAAGTATCGTCAAAATCGAATTGTATTGCAAGAATCCATGTTCTAAATTTATCACAAAAATATAGCATAGAAAAATTAATCATGTGGACCCCTTTATTAGTAGACCCAATGATTTCGTATTCACACCCAAATGAGGCCACACCAAATAGATCATCTTAATTTTAAACAAGTAATCACAATGATATCTTGGCACAGTGGATATGATGGGACGTGCAATATTTTTTTGCTATAATTTTACAGGTTATTTTTTTAGAAGGTAAACTAGATGAGTGTTTTGCACTTTAGTTGTGATCCATAACCTACTAGCATAGTTATTGTCAAATGAAAGAGATAGGTTTGGTGGTCCAAGAAGGAGTCTCGACAGTAGATAATTATTCATGCACTTGCACACGAGAGAAGTGTATATTATTATTAAAACTCAACATAAAGGAAAACATGTTATTTACAACCCAAAAAACATAAAGAGTAAGGATGATCGTTTGATAATATGACTAGAATACGATCTTACAAAATATTCTCTAGATTACATCTAATGTGGAACGAAAACATACTCTGCTTCATAAATGACTCATTTAAACACTATGAGATAGGTATTGACCTAACTTCAATTCAATATGGAATTAAAGCACCTCGTAAAAATGAAGAAAATGTTTATTACTGTGGAAGTAGCACAAAAAATTACTTTTATGAACTGTAAAATACGATTAAAGATGTTAGGTGCGGTTATGATATTTATTTCTATAATATCTTTGGTGGTTATGAAAAAAATCTTATCTTTTGATATAATGTGAATATACATGGTGATAAGTAATTTAAGAGCAACATTAAGGCAATTAAAGAGCAAAGATACAAAATAATTAAACAAGACATATGCTGCCCTACCATTTGCGAGTGTCCCCATGCTAGTGTTTCTAATAACCAAATATAATAGTTTTATTAAATGCATAGGCTAAACACATGATCTACCCATAGCAATACACATGTATTATGTTGTTTTATCACGTAACTATCGTGCGCATATGAGGGGCATAATAGATGCATCATGAGATTAGTCACAATGGGGAGTATCATATAGCAGTATCATTCATACAATAGTAGTGTATGATATTACCTCTACAATAAATGATATCATGTTTTACTATCGTAGTCTTCTTATATTTATTGATTTGTAAAATCTTAATGCGAATATGTGTACAAGATCTATTTGATATTTATTTTTCTTGTTGTACGTGTTATTATATGGTATCTAGCTTTGATACCAATATGATTTTTCTCATCATTAATTTTAGTGGCACATCAACTTTTATGTATGCATATAATGCATGATACTACCTATAATACATATATTGTGGATAGTTAGAGCTAGCTAGGTCTACGGTTGAATCGTGCTGGCTTTAGGCTGTGGTAGAATAAAGGACATGGCCAACCATGTAGTTATCTTTCACTCTCTTATATAAGGAGGTGGATCAGATATCCATAGAACACTCACTTCACCAGAATCCACCCAAACAACTACGTAGTATACTGCTTCAATGGCGAGAGGCATGCTCCCTACGCTCATGATGGTGGTCGCACTGGCGTCCATGGCTCTAGCAGCGAGCATGCCAAAAATGAGCACGTCGACGGCAAGCATGCCTGCGGTGGAGAGAATCTACGTCACCTCGGAGAATGTTGCTTCGGAGGAGAGCATGCATGGCCTGTACGAGCGATGGTATGCGCTCTACAGGCGCGATGGCGACCCTAGCGACAAGGAGAAGCGGTTCGCCATCTTCAAGGAGGAGGCACGCGCTGTGTACGAGCTAAACGAGGGCGGAGCGCATGTGAAACATCATCTAAACTTGTTCGCGGACATGACCCAAGATGAGTATGCCAAATCGTTCGCCAACTGCTCGCCCCTCGAGATCCGACCCCATGGCAAGATCAAGCTCAACCTTCACCAGCCCAGCCAGTACTACCCCGACAATCTGCCACTCACTATCGACTGGCGGACCGTGGACGGCGTTCTCACCAGCGTGAAGCGCCAGGGGGGATGCGGAAGCTGCTGGGCTATTGCTGCCGCTGGAGCGATGGAGAGCATCCACTTCATCAAGAATAATAAGCGCACCAATCTCTCCGTTCAGGAACTAGTTGACTGCACCCCTGGGAACCATGGTTGCGATGGAGGCGTTGCTTACAAGGCCTTCCAATATGTCATCGACAAGCACGGCATCCATTCCTCAGAGCAGTACCCGTATGTGGGAAATGGGTCACACTGCACCACTCCCTCGGGACCTCCCGTCATGTCCATCAAGAGATATCACTACGTGCGTCGACGTAACGAGAAGATGCTCATGGACGCGGTGTCCCACGCGCCCGTCGTGGTTACTTTATCGGGAATCAACACCACCGAGTTCAGGCGCTACAGTGGCGGCATCTTTAGAGGGCCCTGCAACAATAAGGGAAACCACCAAGCCCTACTTGTGGGCTACGGCACGTTGCCAAGTGACGATGCCAATGCACCCGGCGTCAAGTATTGGGTAGTGAAGAACTCGTGGGGGAAGTCGTGGGGAGAGAGGGGCTACATGCGTATCGAGCGCGGTCGTGAGGAATACGGCGGCATCTGCAACATTATGATGTGGCGCGCATGGTATCCAATACATCCAAAATAGTTCAATCACGGGTGTGCTTGATCTCCTAATAATGCATGTACTCCATTAATTAGTTCGAGTGCTCGTAATGTACTTACTCCCAATGTTGGTCGAGTGGTATGATGATGTAATATCTCTCATACTAAAATTTAAGTGACAGGGTTGCTCCTTTAGACCAACACATCAACTGCATCTTTATGATCGCATCATTTATGTGTAAGATTGAAGGTCTCCCTCTTGTTTAGTTTATTAGTTGTGTCACTAGGTCACCAATTTGACCTAGATAATATAATATAACATAAAAATTGTATCATTATAATCCCTCCGTCCCAAAATGTAAGGCGTCTAAGGACTGATCAAAAGTCAAACTTTACTAACTTTGACCAAATATTTAGAAAAATATATTTACATCTACAATATCAAATGGACATATTAAAAAAAAATTTATAACGAATCTATTCATGTTGTTTCAGTACTTTAAATGTTTATATTTTTGTGTATAAACTTGGTCAAACTTAAAAAACGTTGACTTTTGACTAATCCTTAGACGCCTTACATTTTGAGACGGAGGGAGTACAATATAACATCTAAAGTTCAATAATAATTTTTTAAAATATAGATTGTGTTAAGTTGATCAAATGGATGACCTATAAATACACGTATAACTAATAAACCCAAGTAGAGGAAGTATTAATTAAATCATTTAGAGCCACACATCAATTGCCAATTTATGATGGAATGAATATATTTGATTGTGCTGGCTTTGATATATTTCGCGTATTATAGTCATGTGTTCGGAAAGTGCATGCATATGTCTGTTTATCCTAATTTTATACGGTATGTGTGTGATGGCTTTGAAATACGCCACTTTTTCCTCACGATTAAACCTTTAGCTATGTCAAGAAATTCACTAAAATTCTCTATAAATATGTCACTAATGACAAATTATTGCAAAGGTGTGCAATCTCTTATATCTTTGAATGGTGTGCAGGAAATCAAGTCTTAATGGCAAATGGACCTGCAATTACTGAAAAAATTCTAGTCACAAGTGTAGCAAAATTGATCAGAGGTCAAAAGTCTTTTCCAAAGAGTTTAGCAGGCACCGGTAGGGGTACGACGCATCACTCCCGAGGGTCAAACCCTACAAGTTCTGTGAAGGGGGCCACACCAAAAAGAGAGCCATACGTCGCCAAACAGAGCCACAACCCATTAGATCCATCTACACCACATCGAAGGAGATCCACCACCATAGTTCATCCATTCCATCTCCCATCTCCTCTAAAGTTATAGCCATCACCATTGTAACAAAAATATCCTTGAGAATTGACGACCATTGTAAGAATATTATGACTTCAATCCAAGTATTGCAACAATGATTTCTATCTTTGATCTTGATATCTTGTGTGAGTAGTCCTCACGGGCTATGGGTTGGGGTGAATCCTCGCAACGTTTATATGCATCTAATCTCATGAATATGTGTAGGAATTGAATATGAGTTTTGCAATCTTGTATCCTTGTCTCTTTGCCTCGATTCGATGATCTGTAGATACCCATGTCTATCATATCGATCAAGGGAAGAGGTGGGATGAGGGGAGAACAACGTGTTATCGTGAATCCTCAGTGACAGAAAGGGGAAAGTAACGGTAAATATTTGGTGATTCGCTTGGGATCAACGACACAATCATCTAGCTTAATGATTTGGTATCTATTTATTTACTTAATAATTGTTGTTGCTCGCGGCTGTGGGAACAATGGTTAGACCAAGAGACTCTTGTCACCTCTGGCTTTAGGGGCAATAATATTTACGGATGTGCTGCTCACAAATCTCTTATCACTATTTGTTACTACACATGTGTACTTCATTATATGTATGCATAGCTGCAGGAGAATCCTTGACCCTAGCCTATTTCCATCCATTGAACACAACATAAAACAAAATAAACTAGAAAGGTCCGGTAAACATAAAATTAAACCAACTAGCAAGTCTTGTAGACGTTTCCTTTACACCACTTTAGTAGTGTTTCCCAAGGTTCAAATAAACCTACATATTCTAGGGAAAAAGCTTACGATATTACAATCCATAATCCAGATCGAAGTTTTTTTTGAAAGGAATACGGTAGGGGAAGCCCCTACAGTGATTTTATTTTTAAATATTAAGAACCTAAATTCGCGTCCCTGGGGACTTGAACCTGGGTGGCAGGGTTGTACATCCACTTCCCTAACCAAGTGAGCTAGGCTCACTTCTTAATCCAGATCAAAGTTATCAGTGCCAGCTTATTATGAATACTTAATTGAACAACTGTGGTAGACTATAATGATCATGCTTGCTTTTTTTAGATAATTTAACACTTGCATTTATAGGTCATGGAATTACACCCTATCGTCATAGTGTGGGCATTGATAAATCCATAAGGAGGGGCAATGGGAACCCTGATGATGTACCTGATGTTCGTGATGATGAATAATTTACACCAACATAGAAAACTTCAAGAGGTCAATACTATGTCGATGGTAAACTTGTTAATTTTGTGTACTCATGTCCATTCTCTTCGTATGCCATATTTTGTTTTACTTGTTACTATCATGCATCAAGAGTTAAAAGACGTGTTGATTCTATTTACTCCTAATTCATTCTATTCTTATTTACTGTTCTATTTTTATTTGATATATTCATGGATATTGAATTAAAATTGTCTTATTTATTACGCGTTCCTATATTTAATGGATGTTATAATGCATTTTGAGTAAAAATGTGTATATTGTTCTACTCCTAGTTCATTCTATCTTTATTTCTTGTTCTATTTTTTAATATTATATCGTATTTATAGGTAAAAATGTATTAGTTCTGCGTTGGGAACCCCAAGAGGAAGGTGTGATGCGTACAGCAGCAAGTTTCCCTTAGTAAGAAACCAAGGTTATCGAACCAGTAGGAGATGAAGGGCACGTGAAGCTTGTTGGTGAAGGAGTGTAGTGCGGCGCAACACCAGGGATTCCGGTGCCAACGTGGAACCTGCACAACATAATCACAATACTTTGCCCCAACTTAACAGTAAGGTTGTGTTGCGGTCAGAAACCCACCGGCGGGAAGCGACTGGCAACACCGTAGAGCCGGGAACAACTAGGGCTGCGGCTGGCCCCAGTCCCTCAGAGCGACGGCCCGCAAAGCCTCCTGGTCACACGTCCGATGCTGTCGCAAGGGCGTGCCACCTGACCTATACCTGGTCGGGAAGGTGTTGGATGATGCCTCGCTTAGTTTCCTGCATGGCATACACGTAAACGTTAAATACGAGCCTCGATCGGCTCTCGAGGTTATCCTGTGAATCGGCTCAAAGAGCCGATCCACCCATGATTCGTACAAGGTGTCCGAATATATGGTGGTCCTGCTTGATCAAGATAAAGCTAATGCGATCTACGACGATTTAGGGTTTTCACCGCATAATCGGATCATCCTACTCACGATTGGGCCTCGCGCTCGCGCACGGTGATCGTAAGCCGATCCTAGATGGGGCCTAAAAACCAACACGAGGTTGATCCCGGAACATCCTGTCTAGGGCTAGCAAATTACACCCTACACGCCGCTGGATCCTCCAACCCTTTGTAAGGCCTAACTATTGCGGATATTAAACTAATCCTCGAAGAACAAGGAGCAACCGTAACGGATCGGATCTACTAAACTATGACCAAGCGGGGTGCCGCCCCTACACCTAAGATAGGTGTAAGGGCGGCTAGATGTATAAGGGTTGCACTACGACCACATATGATACGAAGAACAATGCTAACCCTAACACATCTAAGATAACTACGTTGCTCGCCATCAAAAAGGCTTCGGCACGAGCAACGCATGAACAACGTGGGTAGGCTTGTGCTGCCTAGATCGCAAGATGCGATCTAGGCAGCATGGTGCTACTCGGAGAAACCCTCGAGACGAAGGAGTTGGCGATGCGCCGAGATTTGTTTGTGTTGAACGTTGGTTGTTTATTTCATAAACCCTAGATACATATTTATAGTCCAGGAGACTTTCTAACTCAAGCGTGCACCTAACCGTGCACGAGTAAAACTCTAACTCCTAACAGACACGTATCCTACTATGGTACAGATACACGGGCAATTAGCCCAAACTTGGTACACAAGGCCGATTCACGTATTTCTTCTATATATAGATTCTTCAAGTCCATCTTGATCGCGGCCCACCTCTGACTCGGTCAAATTCTGGTGATAACACATGCCCCCCTGGTTTTGGAAATGACAGTTCCAAAATCATTACGCTTTTCTTTCATCGGGTCATGTCGTGGCAGAGCAGAAACCGCCGCAGAATCCTCATCATGATGCCTTGCCTCCTGGGCTTCTCTGTATGAATTGACAATTTCGGCATCACGTCCTCGAGAACCGTCATGGCATTAAATCTCCACTACACTCCCTTTATTTATCTGTGCCAAACGGTTCACCACTTCATCCCCTTGCTCTGCTCTGTCTACCAGCGCCAAAAAACCCTCTTCCCCTGCAGCCATGTCTTCCTCTTCCTCCTCTGCCTCAGGCCTCCCCCTCCAATCGTCGCCGGAGAACAAGAAAGAGGACGACCTCCACTCCGGGGCGAACCCCATCTCCTCTGAAAAGGAGAAGAAAGAAGGAGAAGCAGAGAAGACCCAGGCCTCTCCCTCCGCCAGGCTCCCGTCGAAGAAGCGCTCCCGCATGTGGGCGGACAGCGAGGACGACGATGACGACGAGGAAGGAGAAGAGGAGGAGGAGGAAGATGATTCCTCCTCCTCCGCTGGGTATCCGCCGACGAAGCGCTTCCGCAGTTGGGCGGATAGCGAGGATGATGATGATGACGAGGAGGAGGAGGAAGCTCCAGCCGACGGCTGGGGCAGCAGCGGCGAGGACTTCTCCGGCAGTAGCGCCGATGGCGACGCCGACGACGATGCTAGCGAGGAGTAGTTATGTAGGATCAGTAGTCCCTTGAGCAATCGGCTCTTCTTTTGTAAGAAATCCCAATGTTAATGAAGAATTTCCCTTAACTTGATCTAGCCGATTCCTTATCGTACTGATTTGGCCGATTGTTAACTTGATCACCGCTCAATAAGCCGATGGCAACGCACCGGTAACCTGCGAACCTTGCTCGAATTCAGATCCCCAAACCTCCAACCGAACAGGCCCAAACCGTAGTCACTGAGCGTAATGTTGGACTAAACGGCAAAACCCCCGAAATAACGCCTGGCCTTGTCATTAATCTCAGGTTTTCAGACATTTTCCTGCCAGACCCTTCTCTTCCAAATCCCCTTTGCTTTCGGGGGTTCTCCGAGGTCATTGCTAACTCAACCCGGAGGTCGGAGATGATACTTCGCGGGACGAGGCTCCTCGCTCCGTTTTTCCCACAGCAACTATTCCTCAAAAGCTAAGACGTAGAGTCAGCCGATTTCAACAAAATCGGCTACTTATAGCAAAGGATCCTTCAGGACAATCTGCCCCCCGAGCCTCAGTTAAGGCGGGAAAGGCAGTGAGTCAGCCCAATGTGCCGCCATTGGCCTCAAATCATAACGCAGAGCCAGCCGATTACAACAAAAATCGGCTTCCCAGAGCAGAGAGCCTTCAGGGCGAGCTGCCCCCCGAGCTTCCTCAGTCCACTTCTTCGTCTTTGCGGAGTCGGATCGGCTCCTTTCCTTTGGTGGATCCGATGCACCCCACCCTTAACCTGATCCGCACACCCATGCTTGCTCTTGGCATTGTTCTTGAAGAGAGGATCTGAGCCATTAAACCACTCCATTGAGGAGTTCTTCCATTAGAGTCTCTCTTCGTGGTCCTCTTCCTGCTCCATTGACCCTCTGATTATAACAGTTATACCTCTTGAGTCGATGGCCATGCATCGGCTTTATATCCTTAAGTCGATGTCTGCTGCATCGGCTGTGCTTAAAAAAATTTGAATTTTTTACGGCCGATTTATGTATCGGCCCCCATACTTCAATACCCATCATCAAAGGATATCTTAGGCTGCTGGGCATTTGCGCTGCTGGGCATTTGCAAGACGCTTCTACTGAATATCCTCGTGTTTTATCCACCTGGGTGCCCCCCCGAGCCGATTCTTTCAAGGGACTTGATGGTATCGGCTCTGTTGGATTAAATGTTGAACCCAGGCAGAATGGATGGTGAATCGGCCTCCACGTTGCTTGTTCGATGAAGGTTTTGTAATGTCCCTCCACAAAATTTTTGGGGCCGATCACAAGGATCAGCCTCGCCACGTTTGCTCATTGATTTGCTCCAGCTACATGGTTAGGCCAGTGGATACGACCAGCCTAACTTCATCCTCTGTCACACCGATGCGCTCGCTGTCGTCCACCTTGAGTGCATCGTTTAATCCTCGAGCAGTAAACTCCTTTGGGAGGATGAACACCATGTTTGTGCCAGCCGATGTCTCATCATCGGCTTTCCTTTGCTTGGGGCGCCACTCTTTTCTTTGTGGCCGACCTTCTTCGTCCAGGGTTCGCTGAATTTTGGCGGCCGGATCAGGCCGTGCCTTCCTCAACGTGTGCAGGTATAATCTTTCGGCTTCTTCCAACCCACGCGGACGCTGAACCCTTCGTTTTTGGGAACGGCTGAGCCCATCGGGGCACCACCTTGGCCGATGATACTTGTCTTCTTCATCATCGTCCTCTAGTTCCTCGAGATCTTCCACCCGAGCGGACTCGGCATGCACTGTTCCGAGGCGGGAGAGGCCCCGGACGTTCGAACACGGACACGTTAGCTGCATCCTTCTTCTTCTCGTTTGCATTACGGGCGGTTGCCGATTGTCGGCAATCGGCTCATTCCCGAGTCCCGGCGAGTGTCCGAAGAAGGGGCAGTCCCGGTGCCTATCCACGTCGTCTTGCTCCCTCGACTTTTCCTTGGCGTGGCGCTCGTATCGCTCCTCGTCGTGATCATGCCGACGACGTCTCCTGTCGTCCCTAGCCAGACGATCTTTTTCATCATCGTCGCTGTATCGCCGGCGTTGGTCATACTGACTCACATACTTGTTGAGGAGGTGATCAGAGAGAGGTCGTTGATATCTTATGTTCTTCACTTCTCCCTCTGTGACGTAGCGCTTGCCGTCTTGGCGGAGCCGATCGCGTGGAGCGGCTTCCTCTGTGTCTTTGCTATGAGAGCAGCTGCCCTCATTTCCGTCCTTACCAGAGTGGTGCCCAAGCCCTACCACGTTGATATTGCACGAGAGATCTGGCTGGCACCCTCCATGGTAAGTATACTCCACCATGTTAACGGCGGGGAAGGGGTGTGTGTCGACCTTCATGGCGTACTGGTTGAAAATTAGCCGTCCATTTTCTATCGCCATTTGGATCTGCTGACGCCACACCCTGCAATCGTTAGTGGTGTGGGTGAACGTGTTATGCCACTTGCAGTATGGCTTTCCGTTCAGCTCCTCGCACCGTAGGGATCTTGTGGCCTTCGGGTACCTTTATATGCTTCTCCGTGAGTAAGAGATCGAAAATCTGCTCGGTTTTGGTCACGTCGAAGTCGAACCCTTTTGGAGGGCCTTGTGGCTTCACCCATTTGCGGGACACGGGGCCTGCCGCTCGAGTCCATTCAGCCACCGCTACCTCTCGATCTCCCGCAGCACCTTCATCCTCGTCACGCCTCAACCGGGGCCACCGCACGCTTGAATTTGTCCCGGTAAACATCCGGGTGGCGCTGTTCATATGTCGACGGCTTACGCACCATGTGCGCCAATGAAGGGTAGTCTCGCTTGGGAGGCCACGTCCTTGATCGATGATGAGAGACCCACCACCGCCAACTCGATCGCTTCTTTTTCACTTACGTGAACCGAATAGCATCGGTTCCTCACGGTCTGAAGCGCCGGATGTATTCGACACTCGTTTCCCGCGCTTCTGTCGTACTTGTGCTAGATCGGCAATGCCAGCCTCGGAAGCCTCTGAGTGATACTGCTCATGGAACTGCTCTTCCAACTGCTTCCAAGTCCGGATGGAGTTCGGTGGCAGCGATGTGTACCACCCAAAAGCCGATCATGTGAGGGACTGTGCGAAGAACCTCACTCGCAGCTCGTCTGATGCTGAGATCGTGCCCAGTTGTGCCAAATATCGGCTCACATGCTCGATGGAGCTGGAACCATCTGATCCACTAAACTTTGTGAAGTCCGGGAGCCGATATTTGGGTGGTAGCGGGATCAATTCGTACTCGTTGGGGTACGGCTTGGTATAGCCGAACGTCTTCCTTTTCGGCATCATGCCGAACCGATCTTTCGAATTGTACAAATCTGATCCGCGGTGATGGCTGAAGGTGTCGAACCCTGAAGAGTCGCCGGGGTGGCATACTTAACCAGCCATGCTTGCTTTTCCAGTTCGGAGCCAACTGCAGGAGCTGGGCTGCGGAGGTTCGTCGGAGTGGCGTACTTAGCTAACCACGTTTGCTTCTCAAGATCTGCTCCCGACGTTCCTCCTGCTGTTCCAGAGGCCCCTGCTGTTGCAACCTGGTTCGAGAGTGCCCAGGTGCTGCAGTCTGGCACATACGCGCACGCGTATCCGGGCGGGATCTCCTTGGGCGCCTCAGGTAGGAATTGGTAGTCACTAGGATCACCACCAATTTTGTAGACGACGTATGCCGATGGAGTTCGGCACTTCGGTGCTGCCCATGCGAACGGCAGCGGTGGATGGGACTCGGAGTGGCATCTCTCCTTTGTACGTCCCCGAGCTGGTCCCGACGGAGAATACCGATGGCTCATGATTTCCTGGATCACGCGCAGAGCGACACGCTCCAAAGTGTTCACCGGGCTCTCGAGTGGCGGTGCGGCGAATGAGCCACCATGTAGTTGATCTCCCGACGCAGCGACCTGGTGCGTTCTTCGACGGGGCGGACAGGTCCACTCCATCGAGTGCGCCCTCGAGTGAGAACCCCTTCCACCCGACGCCGTGGGAGCGGGTTCCGTGGAAAGAGCCGATGAGTTCGGCTTCGAGGACTGCCTTGATCTCGTCATGCTTCTTCTTGAGCTCGTCGGTCGGATCCTCGTACTTGACCAGGAGTGCTTTCCGCCATCTCGGATGTAGATGGCGATGGTGTGGATGTCGAAGATCGTCCCACCGGGCGTGCCGAGAATGTGTTGCGGTCGAAACCCACCGGCGGGCAGCGGCCGGCAACACCGTAGAGCCGGGAACAACTAGGGCTGCGGCTGGCCCCGGTCCCTCGGAGCGACGGCCCGCAAAGCCTCCCGGTCACACGTCCGATGCTGTCGCAGGGCGTGCCACCTGACCTATACCTGGTCGAGGAAGGTGTTGGATGATGCCTCGCTTAGTTTCCTGCATGGCATACACGTAAACGTTAAATACGAGCCTCGATCGGCTCTCGGGTTATCCTGTGAATCGGCTCAAAGAGCCGATCCACCCATGATTCGTACAAGGTGTCCGAATATATGGTGGTCCTGCTTGATCAAGATAAAGCTAATGCGATCTACGACGATTTAGGGTTTTCACCGCATAATCGGATCATCCTACTCACGATTGGGCCTCGCGCTCGCGCACGGTGATCGTAAGCCGATCCTAGACGGGGCCTAAAAACCAACACGAGGTTGATCCCGGAACATCCCTGTCTAGGGCTAGCAAATTACACCCTACACGCCGCTGGATCCTCCAACCCTTTGTAAGGCCTAACTATTGCGGATATTAAACTAATCCTCGAAGAACAAGGAGCAACCGTAACGGATCGGATCTACTAAACTATGACCAAGCGGGGTGCCGCCCCTACACCTAAGATAGGTGTAAGGGCGGCTATATGTATAAGGGTTGCACTACGACAGCATATGATACGAAGAACAATGCTAACCCTAACACATCTAAGATAACTACGTTGCTCGCCATCAAAAAGGCTTCGAGCACGAGCAACGCATGAACAACGTGGGTAGGCTTGTCTTTGTCTAGATCGCAAGATGCGATCTAGGCAGCATGGTGCTGCTGGAGAAACCCTCGAGACGAAGGAGTTGGCGATGCGCCGAGATTTGTTTGTGTTGAACGTTGGTTGTTTATTTCATAAACCCTAGATACATATTTATAGTCCAGGAGACTTTCTAACTCAAGCGTGCACCTAACCGTGCACGAGTAAAACTCTAACTCCTAACAGACACGTATCCTACTATGGTACAGATACATGGGCAATTAGCCCAAACTTGGTACACAAGGCCGATTCACGTATTTCTTCTATATATAGATTCTTCAAGTCCATCTTGATCGCGGCCCACCTCTGACTCGGTCAAATTCTGGTGATAACAGGTTGTCAATCTCACCGGCTTGCTGAAAACAAAGGATTAAACGTATGGTGTGGAGAATGATGTTTGTTTGCGATGAACAACAGAGAACAGAGATTGCAGTAGATTGTATTTCAGATGTAAAAGAATGGACCGGGGTCCACAGTTCACTAGTTGACATAGGCATCCCCAATGGGTCTGCCAAAGATGGTACCCGGGGTTTACTGAAGGCCCACGACCCGAAGAATAAGAAGATTCGGAAGCCCAAGATACTGTTAAGGAAAGCTAGAGTTGTATTAGGAAAGGATACTTGTAATCTTGCGGGACGGGTTAGAAACCCTCCCGGATTCTGTAAACTTGTGTATTACGAAACCCTTGGCTCCACCTCCTATATAAGGGGGAGTCGAGGGACAAAGAAAGGATCGAATTTACTGTCAACACAACCCTAGTTATATATTCATCGAGTACTTTTCGGCTGAAACCTTCGAGATCTACTTGCCCTCTACATCTAACTAAACCCTAGTCTTCAATCCATAGGCATTGACAAGTTAATACCTTGTCAATTGGCGCCGTCTGTGGGAATTTTGGCAGAGGAGAGCAGAGGAGCGGCGCGAGCGAAAGGACTAGAGGAGGAAGACGATGCCCTTATATAGAGGTGCGGTGAACCATCACGCCGTTGGATTGAAAGATTGCGGGACAGATGGTGTACACGTGGACAAAGGGTAAACGGTAATTTCATATAGACGAGAAAGTGCAGAAGCTACAGTACGTGCGCCAGGAAAAGCGGAGGACGTGTGTCCCCCACTTGCGCGACGTGTCAAACTGGTGCGAAATTTGGGCCTACAAGCCAGAGAGGTTCTCGCGTTTTCCCGATACAGTAATCGTGGCTATCGTCAGCAATGATGTCACCTTGGTAAGAGAAACTCTCGGATACGACAGTTTGTAAGAATGGCGACATCATAAGATTGGTTTGGGAGCTTTTGAACAAATACAAGTTTTTGCCCAAATGCTCGGGGGCTACTTTGGAAAAAAGAAAAATTCGAGTATGACAAAATAGAAATGTCGAGAGCCTATGACCAAATACAAGCATTTGTTCATAGCCTCGGGGGCTACTCCCATCGGGAGCGCTGGTCGCGCACCCGATAAATATAAAAAGTTCGAGACAGAATGAAAATATATTGACACGAGGCAATAAAGTGTTGAGCCTACAACCAAGTACAAGTCCTTGGTTGTAGCCTCGGGGGCTACTCCCATCGGGAACGCTGTTCGCGTGCCCGATGAAATTATAAAAAAAAAAAGAAAGAAAGAAGAAAAAAGAAGTGAGCATATCTCGAGTTATACAAATAACTCGACATATACTCCCATCGGGAAGACAAAATAAGTCATACATTGACTCGACAAAATGTGCTATTCCAGCAGCCGAAAAAGCACTCGACAATATATTCTCAGAGTGCCAAAGTAGCGAATAAACTCTGAATGACGCAAAACATTGCGAAGGTAAGACCCCAGATCCGTTCTGAGTGGCGTAGCGCCGTCTCTGACATCGGTTTGCTACTTTTTTCCGTATCAACAGATACGAAGAAAAATTCTAACGGACGCGTTAGGTACCCGATAAAATATGACTGGGACTCGACAGAATGGTAAGACCTTAAGCGGCACCTGTCGAAGTTTACACCAGTATCCCGAGATCATGTCTAGGGACGTGATCTTGAAGTAGGTTTTTGCGGATTGCCACTAGAGCAGTTAACTAGTACCTGATCCATCAGATGAACTAGCCCCAACTACCATTATCCCTGTACAATATAGAATTGCATGTTTAAAAGATACGTGATAAAATTCGGCAAATGTATTGAACGAATATAAAGTTGGAGATTTTCCCCGACTCTACGATTAAAGAAAAATCCCGGGGGCTACTGACATAGGCATCCCCAATGGGCCTGCCAAAGATGGTACCCGGGGTTTACTGAAGGCCCATGACCCGAAGAATAAGAAGATTCGGAAGCCCAAGATACTGTTAAGGAAAGCTAGAGTTGTATTAGGAAAGGATACTTGTAATCTTGCGGGACGGGTTAGAAACCCTCCCGGATTATGTAAACTTGTGTATTACGAAACCCTTGGCTCCACCTCCTATATAAGGGGGAGTCGAGGGACAAAGAAAGGATCGAATTTACTGTCAACACAACCCTAGTTACATATTCGTCGAGTACTTTTCGGCTGAAACCTTCGAGATCTACTTGCCCTCTACATCTAACTAAACCCTAGTCTACAATCCGTAGGCATTGACAAGTTAATACCTTGTCACTAGTGGTGTCTTTCCAATAAGATAAATAGCATGTTGGGTGAACAAATTACAGTTGGGCAATTGACAAATAGAGATGCACATACATATATCATGATGACTACTATGAGATTTAATTAGGGCATTACGACAAATTAGATAGACCGCTATCCAGCATGCATCTATGCCTAAAAAGTCCACCTTCGGGTTAGCATCCGCACCCCTTCCAGTATTAAGTTGCAAACAACAGACAATTTCATTAAGTACTGTGCGTAATGTAATCAACACAAATATCCTTAGACAAAGCATTGATGTTTTATCCCTAGTGGCAACAACACATCCATAACCTTAGAACTTTCTGTCACTGTCCCAGATTCAATGGAGGCATGAACCCACTATCGATCATAAATACTCCCTCTTGGAGTTACAAGTATCAACTTGGCCAGAGCCTCTACTAGCAACGGAGAGCATGCAAGAACATAAATAACACATATATGATAGATCAATAATCAACTTGACATAGTATTCAATATTCATCGGATCCCAACAAACGCAACATGTAGAATTACAAATAGACGATCTTGATCATGATAGGCAGCTCACAAGATCTAAACATGATAGCACAAGAGGAGAAGACAACCATCTAGCTACTGCTATGGACCCATAGTCCAAGGATGAACTACTCACGCATCAGTCCGGAGGCGGGCATGGTGATGTAGAGCCCTCCGGTGATGATTCCCCTCTCCGGCAGGGTGCCGGAGGCGATCTCCTGAATCCCTCGAGATGGGATTGGCGGCGGCGGCGTCTCTGGAACTTTTCTCGTATCGTGGCTCTCGGTAATAGGGTTTTCGCGACGGAGAGAATATATAGGCGAAGGGGCAGAGTCGGGAGGCGCTCGAGGGGCCCACCCCATAGGGCGGCGCGCCTAGAGGTGGGGCCGCGCCCCCCTAGGGTGTGTCCGCCTCGTCGCCCCTCTTCGTCTCCTCTTCGGTCTTCTGGAAGGCTCTGTGCAAAATAAGACCGTGGGCTTTTGTTTCGTCCAATTCCGAGAATATTTCCTCTGTAGGATTTCTGAAACCAAAAACAGCAGAAAACAGGGACTGGCGCTTCGGCATCTTGTTAATAGGTTAGTGCCGGAAAATGCATCAAAATGATGTAAAGTGTATATAAAACATGTGAGTATTGTCATATAACTAGAATGGAACATAAGAAAATATAGATACGTTTGAGACGTATCACTATCTTTTTTTAACAAGAACTATAGGGAAGAACCCCCACAGCAATTTATTAAATCTTTTCAACTGTACAAAAAGGAATATTTACAAAGGGAGAAAATAAAAGATTACAACAAAGAGTCAATCCATGATTTGAAAGAATCAGAGTGCTTATCCTTGACTCTATGCACATGCAAAGAGGCTTCATGAACAAATTGTGCCTTCCAGGACCCAAAAAAAGGTCTGATGTGTTCAAAAAATTTACTATTTCTTTGCTTCCAAATGTGCCAGCAGGCCAGAATAACCACTTCAGCAAAAAAAGGTTTTGCAAATCCTTTCGTGCCTTGATTTTTTTTTCCACAATGGTATCCTCTTGTGACCATTCCACCTGTAGGTAGACCATATCCTTCTTCTGAAGTTACAACCAAAGAATAAATTAATCCAATCCTCTGTTTGATGAGAGTGGCACAACACACATGTATAATCATTTGTGACATTCCAGTTTCTTCTCCTCATCATATCTCTTGTATTCAATATGTCACTCACTAACAGCCAAGCAAAAACCTTTATCCTTAAAACCACTTTACTCTTCCAGATCCAACAATGAAGCCTACTGTTTGGTATGTGTGAGGAACAATGTTGGTAATACAAAATTGATGTGAAGACTCCATCCTTCCAGATAGTATTCCACACATATTTCTCAGAATTATTGAGTTGTACTGTGGCTAAGAAATTCTGCATACCAATATATTCATCATACGCCTGCTGTGATAGAGGTAGATAAAAGAGAGTTGACCTATCTTCACATTTTACCACTTCTTTTACAGAAAGCAATATATCCAAGGCAAAGGATTGTAGTCTTGGGAATTGTTTTGAAGGCACAATGCCATTCCAATTATCATTCCAGAATAGAATAGAATCTCCACATCCAGCAGTAGCAGAACAGATTGCTCTTTATTTATCCACCAATTTCATAATATCCCTCCACCAGAAAGATCCACACAAATTTGTTGCATGTGGTACACCATTTGGATAATAATTCCAGACTAATCTCACCCAAGGAACCTCTTCTTCATTATAAAATTTGTGGAGGTGCTTCATAAGAAGAGCTTCATTTTGCTTTTCAAATCAAGGATTCCCAAACCACCTTTCTCTTTAGGCTTACAAATCATATCCCAGGCTGCAAGAGATTTCCCTTTTGAATCTGGTTTCCTGTCACTCCAGAGGCAATGTCTAATAATTTTGTTTAGCTGTTTTATAATTCCAGGGGGAATATCCAAAGAGCACAGAAAGAAGATGGGCATAGAACTTAGGCAAGAACTTAGGCAAGATGGTGATGGAGATGGCGGTGAAGACGTCAGAGAGGGCAACGCGGTGGCGCAGGGCGGCGGCGGCGCCGGCGGCGCGGGGAACTCCTTTCCCCGCCGTCGGCAAGGTTGGGGAGCGCCGCCCCTTAGCCTCTCTCCTTCATGGCTTCAAGGGAGCCCTCCCCCATGGAGATGGGATCCATGGGGGAGGCAAAAATGTGGCTTTTGGTGGCTGAAATTCGTGGGTTAAGGTGTCCTCCACGAGTTAGGTTTCCTCCCTTTATATAGCTTCTCGGATTTCCGTCACCCTCTTTTAGGGTTCCACCAAAACGGGCCTACAGGCCGCATACGGACTCCGATTGGACCGAGTTTTAACTCTAGAACGTTCAGCAGAAAATTATCTACAATTTCCTCTTCAGGCCCAACTCCGTTGGAGGTCATCTTCGAGGGTCAAACAGAAAATCTCCGAAAACAGTTCTGGGACAGATTTCAGCAAAGTTCCAATTTGACTCCAACAAGGTTTCCTCTTTTATTCTTGATAATTTCTACACATCAAAGTGTAAAACAAGAACATTGTGCACTTTTGAAACTATTAATAGGTTAGTCCAAATAATTCATAAACTTAATATAAAAACAAGTGCCAAAGGCATAATATTAACATGAAACAATCAAAAATTATAGATACGTTTTGGACGTATCAGCCTACCATGCTATCCTCGAGAAGAATCGCTCTCAGTTGGCCAAGGAGTGAGCCGACCTCGATCGAAGTCGGCAGGCAGCCGACCTGTCAAGTGAACAACGAAGGGAACTTTCTTCCCTCGGGAGCGCCTCTAAGAGCAACCATGCCCCAAGTAGATATCGTCCTTGCATCCCATGCCTCTCGGAGGCGGACACGAGAGTGATCACACCGAACCTCTCCAACTCCTTCATGACAATGGATTCAGCGGGCATCCTCAGGCCCAAAATAGTCGAGGGAGCAACTGCTCACATAACGGCCTACCTAATCAATAACCAGCCGACACCCAAAGATCTGATGGCGCCAGTTCATCGGGTCGCCTTGGAAAGTATCGGGATCATCGGTGCTAAGCTCACACCCAGGAAGGATAAACCTCCACGCCAGGGCAGTGGCTCTCGGCGCCGCTCCTCACGATCTATCGACATATCTCCACGTAAAAGAGGCTGTTGTTGACGATGTTCGTCCTCCAAAGACGCCCGTGACGATATCACGCAGAGCAAAATCGACAAGGCTCGCCGCCGACGTGCCACACGTGCCGGTTTCGAGAGCGATGATTCTGAGGAATCTCAACAACACGATGGCAAACTTCGCGCCGAATGTCTGAGCCATAAGATTCGGGAGGCGATGCCACCAAAGAGATTCAAGCCAACACCTACTGATGCCACCAAGTATGATGGCCAACAAGATTCGAGATCATGGATATACGACTACTTGCAAACTGTAATCCTGCACAAAGGAAACCAACTGGCGACAATGCAGTGTATACAACTGTACCTCAAGGATTCGGCACGAGCATGCCTGAGAGGCCTGCCGTAAGGATCTATTAGATCCTGGGAAGATCTAGTCGATGTTTTCGTTAAAAACTTCCAAGCCACATACAAAAGGCTAGTTGGAATCGAAGAATTACGACAGTGCCACCATAAGCCAAAGGAGTCGATGCACTCATACATCAAGCGCTTCACCAAACTCCTGAACGCAGCCGAAGATGTATCTATCGACAGGGCGATCGACGCTTTCAGCGACGGCATCCGACGAGAATCCTATGTGGAAGAACTCGATCGCAAGAAGCCGAAACTACTACCAAGTTGATGGAGATCACCAACAGTTGGGCTGATGACGAGGATCACGTAGGAAATCCTCGCCCGCGCAGCGATGATGAAGAAGATGATCTAAAATACCCGAACGACTCAAGTAGCCGGCGGGATCGTCGCAAGAAAAGGTGAGATCGCGGGTACGAAACGTTCATCGATACTAAAATCCTTGCAGCTGGGTATACTGATCGACGCGATGATCGGCATGATGATCAGCGCAGTAAAAGACGTAATGATCGTCGAGATATCAATCGCAGTGGATCTAGAGGCAGTCGAAGTGGCTGGAGGAACCACCCTCCGCATGTACCTGATCTACTGTTTGCGGATAACTGAACGCTATATACACGCCTACATCTATCTATCTATTATATGCTTTTAGCCACACTAACTAAATATTTTAACAGTTAGATCTAAAATTATTGGCTATGATTTAATAAAGGATTGTTAATTATGTAACACTTGTAGTTTCGTTGACACGTTTATATATAAGGGATGTGTCACAACCAACATAAAGAAAAGCGGCTCAAATTTTATGAGAAAGAGGTGGCTCAGATTGTACGAGAAAAGGAGACACGAGACATAAAAAGATGTACATGCCCCGGTCACTCGACGAGATATGGCATATAATATGGCTAATAATTAATATCTTTAAATCTTAAGTGGACAAATAATATATGCTAACTATTAAAAAAAGTGTGAGAAATTTAAATATGAAATAATTTTTTTATTCATTTATTAATATTATCTTTACTATTTAGTGTTTTCTCTAGATGACGTTGACCGTTTAGAGAAGACATGCTTTCCCTACCATTGTACATGCCCTAATTAAACCGTCGTACGTCAAAAGAACCCGCCCGTCCGTAAAGAAAAAAATCGTACGTACGTTGAAAAAATTCGGACCAATCGCCTGGGCAGGGAGGAAAAAGCGGAGAGGATTGCGTTCCTGCTACCCGAGCGAGAAAAAGAGCAAACCTCCCTCGTCCCGCACGTATCGGTGAAGAAAACAACTTCGCAATATCTATTACTAAGTCGACCTCGTTTTGTCTTAATCCCGAGGTCACGTGTGCGCGCCGCACGATCGGGATCGAACGTACCATGCGCGTCAGTGCAGAATAGGAATAAAAAATGGAAACAGACCGCTCCAGATATCTCTCCCCCAACCCCCGTGCGTTGACCCAACCTGCTTGGCTGCTTGCTATCTCTCTCTGTACTCTCTCAAGCATCACGATCTGGAGCTCGAGGTAGGCGGCGACGAGATGGCGCTTCGCGGGAGAGGGGGTGATGGAGGAGCAGGATGTAGTGGCGGCGGGCCGAGGAGGTTCTCAACGCGATGGCGGCCCCGTATTCCACCAACTTCCTCGTCGGACTGGTTCAGATTGGAGCCTGGTGACTTCAGGAGAAGTTCGCTAGCTTGAAGACGACTCCCCCCCACGATGTAACTTGCAGACGCCATTGGCTGAGGCATCGAGCTCGCAGGGTAGTCGCCTCCTTGCCTGGTGAGTGGTCCGGCGACCTCTCTTTATATGTCAGCAGGTCAACATCTCCATGACCATTTCCCCCCTTTTTTGGCACAAACTTTTTTCGAAATGCATTGGAATAGTAGGTTTTGTGTGAAAATTGTAATTCTACTGAAGCATGGTTTGTTAGGAAAATCTCTGGATTAAAAGCTTCTAGTAGATGTGAATTCAGCAGTGCTCCCTTGTAGATACTCCGTATTATTCAATAGTGCAATCCATACATGCGGTCTAGTAGTGCTGGTTCACAGATCTGTTTTAGTAGTAGTCTGCATAGATGTAATGTAGTAGTGACGCTGTTTTTTTTCTGTAAATGATACTTGCCCTGTAATCAGACAATACACTGTGCTGGTGGCCTGGCGACTGCAAGTTAGTACCAAGGTTAGTAGAAGTTCGTGAAGAGGAGGCTGCACTCGAGTAGCAGAAGCTATATTTAAGCATTTCGTGTCACATCTAGCGAGATGTGACAAAATATTTTTGCTGAATTCTCTAACATTTAGCAAAATGTGACTCCAAATATGAACTGATTTTTTTATGTCACATCTAGCTAAATGTGACTTAAACATCAGCCATGTGACAAAATGTTTGTACTGAATTCTGTAACATCTTGCTAAATGTGACTTAAACATCAGCGATGTGACAAAATATTTTTACTGAATTCTGTAACATCTAACTAAATGTGACTCCAAATATGAACTGATTTTTGTGTCACATCTAGCTAAATGTGACTTAAACATCAGCGATATGACAAAATATTTTTACTGAATTCTGTAACATCTGGCTAAATATGACTCCAAATACGAACTTACTTTTTTGTGTCACATCTAGCGAGATGTTACTCAGAACATCCGTATAATGTTCTCTGTACCATGTACCCTAGATGGGACTCAAACATCAACTTATTTTTTTCGGTGTGTCAGATATAGCGAGATTTTACTCAGAATATCCGCACTATCTTCCTTATCTTTTCTATGTACCCTAGATGTGACTGAAACACCAACTTAGTTGTTTCTACTGTGTCACTCACATCTAGCGAGATGTTACGGAGAATATCTGCATAATGTTCTCTGTAACATCTACCTAAGATGATCACCGGATGGTCTGGATGCTACTTTTCTCAAAAAAAAATTAATCATGTCTGACTTGGCATATACAAGTGTCCCATATTTACAATTGGTGCACTGGCATGTTACTTTTTCTTCTCTTGGTTAGACTAGCATGTATCTAAATATAGGCAAAGCCAAGTCAATTAATTTGGAACAGAGAGAGTACATGATAGTTTATATTTTATGAAGGAGGTTATTTTTGCGAAGTAGATGTATTTTTTCTGTGAATTAGATGACAATAAAACAAAAGATCAAACAAAAGATGATAGTTTTATATGGTATACATGGAGAGTTCACTTCTTGTGAAAATATTTCTAGGTTGAAGGCCTTGTACTGAATTACGTTGCTCTTTTGTTTGATCTTTCTATGATAACTAGCTAGTTTCAGAGATACAGAGAGCGAGACACTCCGTGGAGAAACTATTTCTAGGTTGAAGGCCTGGAGCACCGGGAACGTGAGCGGCATATCATGCACGTGCTCTGCGTTGCAAGAGCTGGCCACCTTGTGCACCCCCTTATCAGGCACATGTTTCAGCGAGATGCTAGGTAGCTCAGCAGCTCCCTAGCTTCGCCATCCCCCGATCGTGGTGCCCATCGTGCTCTCCGTCGATGAGCCATCATCATGAGGACAATCTCGGCGCCCTGCTCTTTTCTGCAAATGCTGCCTGTGCGCGCACGTATGTACTATATTATATTGACGCGAGTTTAGAGTTGCAAGGAAGGAAGGATGCTCACATTCACGGTGCTGTCGTGCCATGGAGGAGCTGGCAGTGGCCTGCGTCTCGGAATCATGTTCACCGGCCGTGTCACCCGTCGACACCGCAGTCTACCTCTTCCCGCAAAGCCCGTCAACCTGTCTGCCTCGCTTATCTCGGTGCTCATCCCCTTCCACATGTCTTCCATGTGGTTCATGGCCGGGGCACATAGCGGTGCAGGGGCGACGTAGGGTCGTGCTCAGCGGAGAACGGATGCCACGAGCTGGAACGAAGAAAGGACATCCAGGAAGCTCAACCACTCGCCCAGATTTCTGTTGAACTAGGAGGTATTTTTTTGCAAAAAGAACAATGCCATGTGTCCGTCCTAGACGATTTTGTACCAGTTTGCACATAGATTACAAGTTTATGTACTGTTGGACCCCAGTTTTCAACTTGTTGTACCAAATTTCACATGGTGGACAAGTATGGGTACCACCGGTGCTATTACCTCTAATTTTTTACATTGATATCTAATCTATCTAGCTCAGTTTGCTAAATTGAACCAAAATAGTGTCCAGATGTTGAAATGGAGTAGCTGAAAATGGAACTCAATATGTCCATGCTATCAAACATAATACTCCCTCTGTTCCTTTCTATAGTCCCTATAGATTTTTGGCATTTGTTTCAGAATATAAGGTTGTAGCTTAGCTTTTTTTCAATTACCCCCTCCCCATTCAGCTCCCAAATTTCTTATGGTAAGTTAGGAAGATATGGATTTTCCAAATTTTACGTTCATCTCAAATAGTTTAGCTAGGGGTCTTGTGTAAAAAATACTCTTGCGCTAATTTCCGTGCCAAAAAACTATAGGCACTATAGAATGGAACAGAGGGAGTACCCACAAAAGGCGTTTTTGACACAAAGCCTTCTAGAGTACATTGGTCCTCACCATCACTGCCACTATCCTCACTAGAAAGAGTCACACTTGTCGTAGCACCTGAATGATTACTGCGTGCAGTTTCTGAATGTACTGTCGACTGCCCTGCTACATCTTGATCTTTAACACCAGTATGAACACCTGAAGAGCCAGCCACATTGTGATCCACCCCATCACCAGTAGGTGCACTGGATGATGGCCCAACACCATCATCAACACCATAATCCTGGTAGTGAGAGCCATCTTCTTCTTCATCATCTACAGGATTGTTTAGATCAAGTCGTCCAAACGTAAACGTGAATCCTTTTGGCATTCTTGTTATTGACTGGATGTATTTGCTGCAATTTTACAATATATTAGCTAGCTCATTCATGAAACTGTTATATCCTACAATGATAATTATTACAATGGAAAACAAATCATTCTCAGCAATGATGCATGCATCAATGTAATTACATTTTACTCTCAATGTTAAGATACTGCTATTTTGATACCTCCTCTGTCTGCATTGTTACAGGTTGTCTCAAAAAGTAGGTTGCAGTGGGATGGATGACAAGTTGAAGTGAGCACAGAGCTATTCTACCAATTTTTGGAAGATTGATGCAAATGTTTGTGCTGTTTCTTGTGCTTATTTTCCTGGTACATTGCTGCTATCACTATGCTACCAAATGATGAGGTGCAGAAAAGTTGTAAACTGGTTGTTAGTCTCATAGTTTGCAGAATGTTACACTGTGCTTGTCTTCTTGTTTGCTGAATGGAATAACTTGACAATGTTACTACTACTACTACTATTTACATTGTCAAATATGACTAATTTTTAGGCTTAAAAAATATTCTTTTTGCTGATCAAAAACTAGTACTAGCATGTAAGGCTTGCTTTGATTCTACTATGCACTGTCATATCTGAATTTTCGAGTCACTAGTAGATGTTACTAGTTAGCCCTTTTATCAGTAGCAAGTACTAATAGCCAGTATTAGCATGGTATAGCTTTATTTATCTAGTACATATAACTCGTCCATGTAGGTTGAAAAATGCACACTAACAAACTAGGATGTGACTAGTCAAACCTTTGATCAGTAGCAAGTACTAATAGCCAGTACTAGCATGTAATAGCTTTTTTGATCTAGTACATGTAACTTGTCCATATAGGATTTGGCAAATGCACACTAGTTAGATATGCAAACTAGGATGTGACTAGTTAGTCCTTGGATCAGTAGCAAGTACTACCAGCCAGTAGCCCAGTACTAGCATGTACTAGGATGTGACTAGTTAGGAACCGTTTTATTTTCTGCTCATGACCATGTAACAAATCTTGGTTTTCGAGTTCTATCTTTCTCAACCTGTGGATCTATTTTTGATGTACATGTAACTCGTGTATTTGTACCAAAATAGAAGTAGGAACACTTGCCAGGTAAATTATTTGGACGTGGATGTAAGCAGCTAGCAATTTAGCTGCTTGTTTTTAGATATAGAACAGAGGAACATAGAAGCAGATCTGAATGTTTACAAAGAGACGAGGGAGGAAGATGCTAGACGGAGGATGGTACTCACAGTTGAAGATGTTCTTTGAGGTTGAATAGCAGATGAAGGCGTTGGATGTAATCTGTTAGCGTTGGATGTAATCTGTTATCAGCAAGAACCACTTCTGAGGTTGTCATGGCCATGGAGGCTGTGGGAGGGAGAAAAGGAAAGATGGAAGTAGCAGGTACGGTAAAGCGTGTGGAATGGGACGCTCGTGCACGTTTTATCGTGTGATGCTGATTTCCGCTTGCCGTGCGCGCTTGTGGTCCCAGTTTTCCATTTCGGGAAAGCGTTCGGTTACTCTAAAAGGAAAGAACAGAGTTGGTCGGGTGACTTCGTTTTAGCTTAAAACAAGGTCGACCTCTGTGTAGCATCACCCAAACAACTTCACCTCTAGCACGTTTAGTCTTTCCTTATACGCTACGTTTCCTGCTTCCGCGGTTTTCCCATGTACATATACGGGTGCTCGCGTGGTTTTCCATGTACATACGGGTGAGATCGACGAGATCGGCCACGACGGAAACTACCAATACGTTGACCAGCACATCATCGATCGACCGCATCTACTCCACGGCTCCACCCGACCCAGCTGACGGCGAGACCCGGATGTACGGGGACAAGCTCTGGACGCTGCAAAAAGAAAGAGAAGTCTCGGCTTGAGGCTCAATCCACTCACCACGAGCGCAACTGACGTGTCGTGTTGTGTCGTGTCGAGTCGAGTCGAGCGAGCGAGTGAGGAGGAGGATGAGCGCGCGGGTACCACTCCTCTTCTCACTCAAAAGCTCTTTTTTTTAAATAGAATTATGTTGAGCTTACCTGGTATGTATGGAATGTCCATGGTTTTTTCTAGCGCCATGGCCTGCGGCGGCGCTCATGTGGACTGCAGTGGCAATGTGAGGCCTGGACCATGCCAGGTTTAGTCGAGCACACATTCCCCCATCCCCGCCTCGCTTTCCTACGCCTCTGCCCATAGCGACATGCACACAACCTGGATAACGCGGCGACGCGCAACCCTTTTGTCCACCGCACCAGCCCACAATGGCACCACATGCCCGCACAGACGCCACAACGGTGCCGGACCCGGCGAGGAGTGGAGCGGCTCTAGCGTAGGGACTAGGGAGGCAGCCGCTCCACTCCTCGTCGGGTCCGGCACCGTTATGGCGTCTGTGCGAGCATGTGGTACAACGCTTGTTGTGGTCTCTGGCCAAGGTTTTTTCTCGTTGTCTAAAAAACCAGTAGGGCACCGGTATTACCAGCCGAGTTTTTCCAAAAAAAAAATTATCCAAATTTTGATAAAATTCATTAAAATTGATTAAAATAAAAAATGGAAAATACCGTCCGGCATTTTTACCACACCCAGTCGTGAAGCTCCCCATGGCACTCCCACATGTCGATCAGCCATAGTGACTGGCAAACGATGACGACGGCTCGCCCATGGCGACAACAATCTACTGCACGTCCGCACCCTCGCTAAAGCTCTCCATAGCCTCGCTAGCTTTCCTCTACAACGAGGCCCTACGCCAGCGGCCGGCAGATCCACCCGTCTGCGCGATGCAAAAGGGATCATGCGACAAAAGACCGTGCCTGACCTATAGAAGCGTGACTGTGCTTAACGCCGGCAAAGGAGTTGGAAGTATTCTTGGCTGCCAAAATATCTGGAGGAAGTTTCAACAATATATAGCTAACTGTATGGGCAGAGCAAACTATACTTATTTTATATTTAATTAAAGTACAACGCTTGTTGTGGTCTCTGGCCAAGGTTTTTTTCTCGCTATCTAAAAAAACAATAGGGCACCGGTATTACTAGCCGAGTTTTTCCAAAAAAATATTTTATCCAAATTTTGATAAAATTCATTAAAATTGATTAAAATAAAAATTGGAAAATACCGTCCGGCATTTTTATAATGACGATACGTATCGAGAAAACCTTTTACTGCCAAGATTTCAGAAATATGAGGTGAGAAAATAAACACCGAAGCACATGTGCATGTTTAAAGACATGCCTATACAATTGGTTAACCGTAGCAACGCACGGGTATTTTGCTACTTATCAAATAATATATGTATTATTCATATAATATGGCCACATAAAGTGGTGGAGAAAGTTGAAGCCAACGAGTCAGCGCTGCCAATTATGTGTTTCTAAGGTTTCAGGGCATATGGTTTCTTGCATGGATGTAACGGGTTCGTGTGAGCCAGTCATGATGATTTGGGTCAACAATTTACGGATGTTCTGTAAGAATTTCAGGGCCCTAATTCCATGATCCAAGGAAGGCAGAGACTCTCTGCACAAGTGTGAATAATCTGGGATACAAGTATGGGTGGAAACGGATCGGGTGCAGGAATTGCTGAAATTTGCTCACTGTTTTATTTTTTCTGTAACTCCGATTGAGCTGAAATTTTAACCACTACTACAACTTTTCATAACCTACGCACCCATAAAATATGATATCATTCTGAGATGTTTAGGTAGGGTAAAAACAGTATGCGAGGAATTTAAATAACATATCCATTATTCGTATAATATGGCATAGTTAATATCTTTGAATCTGTAAATCGCATTTGGACAAATAATATGTCCATCATTATTACAAAAATGTGAGGAATTTAAATGACACTATAATAGAAAGATTTAATATATTGATCGCGACAATTCATATGTTCATACATAGAAGGCACACACGACAACACAAACCACACCACCATGCATCTACTCATAAATATTAAGTTCGAAGCGATCCAACTGGCTATTGTAGCCAAGTGCCCAGAAATGCCTCCTACCCAGCTCGAAGCCGAGGCGAGCGTCGAGAGCGGCATACTGATGTTGCTTATGGCTCAAGGAAAAATCGCCCAGCCAAAAATCAGTGCATCTACTTCTGCTAATTCCTTGGCGGTCTTCGGTGGCTTGTTCTTCTTATTAAACTTCTTCTTCTGCTCGAGACCCATCCCAATATAATGATTTTCCAAATCATACGAACTCGGAGTCTGCTTATTTGGGACAGGGTTCTGGAGGATCTGGTGGAGGTGGATTGCAGACGGAATACCAATAATTTCATATGTATGCAACATATTCACATCATTGTGGATTGCCGGGCCACAGAATCTGATGTTCTTGTCCGCAAGGAAATCGATGAGAAGTTGCTGCACTTCATCGGCATGAACAATTTGGAAGACCAAAGTCTCTTGCGCAACGAAGAGTTGAAGGGCGGCGGCGCGTTGATTAGTTCTACCCTCGCGAGGATCGGTGAACTCGCAGTCCAAGCCCACGACCTTCGAACACAAAAAAACGTTGCCATTGGGATTTTGGATGCTTTATGATATCTCTAAATTTTATAACAAAAGCCATGGAAAAGCTAACCTTGATTTCCGCGGCGTAGAGGAAATCCCTCTTGACGGCGCGGATCCACCTCTCCACCATCTTCGCATGGAGGGTGTACGTCATTGATACGTCTCAAACGTATCTATAATTTCTTATGTTCCATGCTAGTTTTATGACAATACCTACATGTTTTATTCATACTTTATATCGTTTTGATGCATTTTCCGAAACTAACCTATTAACAAGATGCCAAAGTGCCAGTTCTGTTTTCTGCTGTTTTTGGTTTCAGAAATCCTACAAAGGAAATATTCTCGGAATTGGACGAAATCAACGCCCAGTATCTTATTTTTCCCGGAAGCTTCCAGAGCACCGAAGAGAGGCCAGAGGGGAGCCAGGGGGTCCCCACCCCACAAGGCGGCGCGGCCAAGGGGGGGGGCGCCCCCCTATGGTGTGGTTCCACCAGGACTCCCCCGAGGCTGCCCTTCCGCCTATATAAAGCCTCCGTCGCAAAAACCCTAAAGGAAGAAGCCACGATACGAGAAAAGTTCCAGAGCCGCCGCCATCGCGAAGCCAAGATTCGGGGGACAGAAGTCTCGTTCGGCACGCCGCCGGGACGGGGAAGTGCCCCCGGAAGGCATCTCCATCGACACCACCGCCATCTTCATCGCCGCTACTGTCTCCTATGATGAGGAGGGAGTAGTTCTCCCTCAAGGCTAAGGGCTGTACCGGTAGCTATGTGGTTCATCTCTCTCTCCCATGTGATCTTTATGTGATCATGAGCTTTGTGATCTAGTTGAATATCATCTATGTGCTACTCTAGTGATGTTATTAAAGTAGTCTATTCCTCCTTCATGATGTAATGGTGACAGTGCGTGCATCATGTAGTACTTGGTATAAACTATGATTGTGATCTCTTGTAGATTATGAAGTTAACTATTACTACGATAGTATTGATGTGATCTATTCCCCCTTTCATAGTGTAATGGTGACAGTGTGTGCGCTATGTTAGTACTCGGTATAATTGCAATGATCTATTATGCACTCTAAGGTTATTTAAATATGAACATCGAATGTTGTGGAGCTTGTTAACTCCGGCATTGAGGTGCTCTTGTAGCCCTACACAATGAATGGTGTTTGTCATCCAACAAGAGAGTGTAGAGAAAGTAGTATTTGTTTATTCGGTTATGTGATCAATGTTGAGAGTGTCCACTAGTGAAAGTATGATCCCTAGGCCTTGTTTCAGAATAAGTTACACCACGGAGAATTTCTTCCCACGCCAGCAAGCTATTTTACGGCACCGCTTGTTTACTTGTTTCTACTGCATCTTTACTTCCTGCAATATTACCACCATCTATACCACTGTGTTTTACTATCTCTTCGCCGAACTAGTGCGCCTATACATCGACAAGTGTATTAGGTGTGTTGGGGACACAAGAGACTTCTTGTATCGTGATTGCAGGGTTGCTTGAGAGGAATATCTTTGACCTCTTCCTCCCTGAGTTCGATAAACCTTGGGTGATCCACTTAAGGGAAAACTTGCTGCTGTTCTACAAACCTCTGCTCTTGGGGGCCCAACACTGTCTACAGGAAAAGAAGCGTGAGTAGACATCAAGCTATTTTCTGGCGCCGTTGCCGGGGAGGTAAGGTAAAAGGCACTCACACTCCGGTTCCAGGTAACTAAGTTATTTTATGGTGCCGTTGTAAGTGCTCGAAGCTATTTCCTTTAGATCCTGCAATTGCATCTTTTTGTTTCTTGTTTTTATTTCACTAGTTAGGCATAATGGAAAGCAACTATGAGCTTTTTAAGCTATTTCCTGAGTTAAGACATGGATTGTTTGCTGCGAAAATTAAAAAACCTATGGAATCTTATTTGCATGCTAGTAGAAATGATATTAGTATGAACGCTTTGAACACCATTGTTGCTAATGATATGGAAAATTCTAAGCTTGGGGAAGCTGGTTTTGATGAGCATGACATTTTTAGTCCCCCAAGCATTGAGGAGAAAATTTTCTTTGATGATACGTTGCCTCCTATTTATGATGATTATAATGATAGTGGTCTTTTGGTGCCGCCTACCATGGGGAGTAAATTTTATTATGATTATACTATGCCTCCTACACTTGATGAGAATAATAATGATAGCTACTTATTGAATTTGCTCCCACTACAACTAATAAAATTGATTATTCTTATGTGGAGAGTAATAATTTTATGCAAATAGCTCATGATAAGAATGTTTCATTTGATAGTTATATTGTTGAGTTTGTTCATGATGCTACTGAAAATCTTTATGAGAGGGGAAAATATGGTGGTAGAAATTTTCATGTTACTAAAACACCTCTTTACATGCTGAAAATTTTGAAGTTACTCGTGTTTTATCTTCCTATGCTTGTCACTTTGCTCCTCATGAATTTATTTGTGTACAAGATTCCTTTTCATAGAAAGTGGGTTAGGCTTAAATTTGTTCCATACTTGCTTCTTGATGCTCTCTTTTGCTTCATTTGCTATTTTTCATGAGTGCATCATTAAAATTGCTGAGCCCATCTTAATGGCTATAAAGAAAGCACTTCTTGGGAGATAACCCATGTTTTTATTTTACTACAGTAATTTTGTTTTATATTTGAGTCTTGGAAGTTGTTACTACTGTAGCAACCCCTCCTTATCTTTATTTTATTGCATTGTTGTGCCAAGTAAAGTCTTTGATAGCAATGTTGATACTAGATTTGGATTACTGCACAGAAATATATTTCTTACTGTCACGAAATTGAGCAGCCCCGTCTGTAGATAACTCATAAAATTCTGCCAATTTACGTGCGTGATCCTCAGATATGTACGCAACTTTCATTCAATTTGAGCTTTTTCATCTGAGCAAGTAAGTGCCCCAGAAAAAATTCGTCTTTACGGACTGTTCTGTTTTGACAGATTCTGTCTTTTATTTCGTATTGCCTCTTTTGCTATGTTGAATGGATTTCTTTGTTCCATTAACTTCCAGTAGCTTTGGGCAATGTCCAGAAGTGTTAAGAATGATTATGTCACCTCTGAATATATGAATTTTCAATTGTGCACTAACCCTCTAATGAGTTTGTTTTGAGTTTGGTGTGGAGGAAGTTTTCAAGGGTCAAGAGAGGAGGATGATATACTATGATCAAGAAGAGTGAAGAGTCTAAGCTTGGGGATGCCCCCGTGGTTCATCCCTGCATATTTCAAGAAGACTCAAGCATCTAAGCTTGGGGATGCCCTGGGCATCCCCTTCAATCGACAACTTATCAGGTCACCTCTAGTGAAACTATATTTTTATTCCGTCACATCTTATGTGCTTTACTTGGAGCGTCTGTGTGCTTTTATTTTCGTTTTGTTATTTTTCATTCTCTGAATAAATTCATGCTTGTGTGGGAGAGAGACACGCTCCGCTCGTTCATATGAACACATGTGTTCTTAGCTTTACTTTTAATGTTCATGGCGAAGGTTGAAACTGCTTCGTTCATTGTTATTTGGTTGGAAACAGGAAATGCTTCATGTAGTAATTGGTATATGGTCTTGAATAATTTGATACTTGGCAATTGTTGTGCTCATATAGATCATGTTTAAGCTCTTGCATCATGTACTTTGCACATATTAATGAAGAACTACATAGAGCTTGTTAAAATTTGGTTTGCATGATTGGTCTCTCTAAAGTCTAGATATTTTATAGTGAAGTGTTTGAACAACAAGGAAGACAGTGTAGAGTCTTATAATGCTTGCAATATGTTCTTATGTAAGTTTTGCTGTACCGGTTTATACTTGAGTTTGCTTCAAACAACCTTGCTAGCCTAGCCTTGTATTGAGAGGAATTCTTCTCGTGCATCCAAAATCCTTGAGCCAAAAACTATGCCATTTGTGTCCACCATACCTACCTACTACAAGGTATTTTTCTGCCATTCCAAAGTAAATTGCTTGAGTGCTACCTTTAAAATTCCATTCTTTGTCTTTGCAATATAAAGCTCATGGGAAAAATAGCTTAAAAACTATTGTGGTATTGAATATGTACTTATGTATCTGATTTCTTATAAGTTGCTTGTTGAGCGATAACCATGTTCCTGGGGACGCCATCAACTATTTCACCTTTGTTGAATATCATGTGAGTTGCTATGCATGTTCGTCTTGTCTGAAGTAAGGGTGATTTATCATGATCAAATGGTTTGAGTATGCATATTGTTAGAGAAGAACATTGGGCCGCTAACTAAAGCCATGATCCATGGTGGAAGTTTCAGTTTGGACAACAATCCTCAATCTCTTATGAGAATATTATCTGTTGTTGAATGCTTATGCATTAAAGAGGAGTCCATTATCATGTTGTCTATGTTGTCCCGGTATGGATGTCTAAGTTGAGAATAATCAAAAGCGAGAAATCCAATGCGAGCTTTCTCCTTATACCTTTGTACATGCGGCATAGAGGTACCCCTTTGTGACACTTGGTTGAAACATATGTTATGCAATGATAATCCATGTAAATCCAAGCTAATTAGGACAAGGTGCGGGCACTATTGGTATATTATGCATGAGGCTTGCAACTTATAGGATATCTTATACATAACACATATGCTTTATTACTACCGTTGACAAAATTGTTTCTTGTTTTCAAAATAAAAGCTCTAGCACAAAAATAGTAATCCATGCTTCCCTCTGCGAAGGGCCATTCTTCTACTTTATGTTGAGTCAGTTTACCTACTTCTTTCTATCTTAGAAGCAAACACTTGTGTCAACTGTGTGCATTGATTCTTACATGTTTACTTATTGCACTTGTTATATTGCTTTATGTTGACAATTATCCATGAGATATACATGTTACAAGTTTAAAGCAATTGCTGAAACTTAATCATCCTTTGTGTTGCTTCAATGCCTTCTACTTTGAATCTATTGCTTTATGAGTTAACTCTTATGCAAGACTTATTGATGCTTGTCTTGAAAGTACTATTCATGAAAAGTCTTTGCTATATGATTCAGTTGTTTAATCATCATATTTACCATTGCTTTGAATCACTTCATTCATCTCATATGCTTTACAATAGTATTGATCAAGATTATGTTGGTAGCATGTCACTTCAGAAATTATCCTTGTTATCGTTTACCTACTCGAGGGCGAGTAGGAACTAAGCTTGGGGATGCTTGATACGTCTCAAACGTATCTAAAATTTCTTATGTTCCATGCTAGTTTTATGACAATACCTACATGTTTTATTCATACTTTATATCGTTTTGATGCATTTTCCGGAACTAACCTATTAACAAGATGCCAAAGTGCCAGTTCCTGTTTTCTGCTGTTTTTGGTTTCAGAAATCCTACAAAGGAAATATTCTCGGAATTGGACGAAATCAACGTCCAGTATCTTATTTTTCCGGAAGCTTCCGAGGCACCGAAGAGGGGCCAGAGGGGAGCCAGGGGGCCCCACCCCACAAGGCGGCGCGGCCAAGGGGGGGGGCGCCCCCTATGGTGTGGCTCCACCAGGACTCCCCCGAGGCTGCCCTTCCGCCTATATAAAGCCTCCGTCGCAAAAACCCTAAAGGAAGAAGCCACGATACGAGAAAAGTTCCAGAGCCGCCGCCATCGCGAAGCCAAGATTCGGGGGACAGAAGTCTCTGTTCCGGCACGCCGCCGGGACGGGGAAGTGCCCCCGGAAGGCATCTCCATCGACACCACCGCCATCTTCATCGCCGCTGCTGTCTCCTATGATGAGGAGGGAGTAGTTCTCCCTCGAGGCTAAGGGCTGTACCGGTAGCTATGTGGTTCATCTCTCTCTCCCATGTGATCTTTATGTGATCATGAGCTTTGTGATCTAGTTGAATATCATCTATGTGCTACTCTAGTGATGTTATTAAAGTAGTATATTCCTCCTTCATGATGTAATGGTGACAGTGTGTGCATCATGTAGTACTTGGTATAAGCTATGATTGTGATCTCTTGTAGATTATTGATGTCTATGCACGCTTCTATTCCTGTAGACAGTGTTGGGCCTCCAAGAGCAGAGGTTTTGTCGTCGTGGTGAACAGACAGATGCCATAGGATGGCTTGAGTTGGGGCCGAATGGACGCTAGAGGATTCGGGGGAGGGTTTGTGATTAGATGGGATGAACTTCCGGATGGTTTCCTCAAGAACTTAGCCAAGGCTAGAGGTTGAAGAAGAAAGACACAAGGAAGAACTCGCTCTAGATCATCTTCTTTATTGATCTCCACAGGTTACAAGTTTCTCAGTACATGTGTTCATCGCCCGTGAAGAGGGCTGCCCCCTCTCCTTATATAGGGGAGAGGGTGGCTTACAAGGCAAGAAACCCTAATGGCATCTTTGACTAGACAAACTACTTTACAAAGTTACTTTAATCATAGATGACACCGGGGTCTTCTTTAATCAGGGAGGCTGACGTCCTCCGGCTTCTTTCTTCGTCATCCTCCTCTTTATCGTCAGGCCTTCGTTTAAAGCTACTTTGCTTAGCTCATCTTTGTCCTCTAGCTCTGGAGAGAATCTTTGACCAGTTCTGCCGACATGCTCATCTTTCCGGTATCCCGGTATCTTCTTTACCCGGTTCCGGTATACCCCTCTTGGGGATACCGGTTTGGCTTCACTTAGCCAAACTCCTATCTTCGTGCCCCGGTATGAACATTAAACCGGTATCTTGATGGACTAAACCATCCGGTTTGGCATGCCTTTGGCATACCGGGGGTGATCCCCCCAACAGGTTTGTAGAACAGCAGCAAGTTTCCCTTAAGTGGATCACCCAAGGTTTATCGAACTCAGGGAGGAAGAGGTCAAAGATATCCCTCTCAAGCAACCCTGCAATCACGATACAAGAAGTCTCTTGTGTCCCCAACACACCTAATACACTTGTCAGATGTATAGGTGCACTAGTTCGGTGAAGAGATAGTGAAATACAAGTAGTATGAATGAATATGAGCGTAGTAACGTAGCGCCGAGAAAAAGTGCTTGCTGGCGTGCGATTGATGGTAGTAATATTGCAGGAAGTAAACATGCGGCGAACAAGTAAACAAGCGGTGTTTGCTGTATTGGAAATAAGGCCTAGGGATTATACTTTCACTAGTGGACACTCTCAACATTGATCACATAACAGAATAAATAGATAAATGCTATACTCTACACTCTCTTGTTGGATGATGAACACCACTAATTGTGTAGGATTACACGAACCCTCAATGCCGGAGTTAACAAGCTCCACAATATTCGATATTCATGTTTAAATAACCTTAGAGTGCACGATAGATCAACACAACTAAACCAAGTACTAACATAGCATGCACACTGTCACCATCACACTATGAAGGAGGCATAGATCACATCAATACTATCATAGCAATAGTTAACTTCATAATCTACAAGAGATCACAATCATAACCTACGCCAAGTACTACACGATGCACACACTCGTCACCATTACACCGTGCGGGAGGAATAGACTACGTTAATAACATCACTAGAGTAGCACATAGATGAATAGTGATACAAAACACATTGCAATCATAAAGGGATATAAATAAGCACTTCACTATGCTATTCATAACGGTGAATAAGTATTCCGTGAAATATAGCCTAAGAGACCCACACGGTGCACACAGCGTCACGTTTACACACGTGGGACAAGGAGTCTCCGGAGATCACATAAGTAAAATCCACTTGACTAGCATAATGACATCTAGATTACAAGCATCATCATATGAATCTCAATCATGTAAGGCAGCTCATGAGATTATTGTATTGAAGTACATAGGGAGAGAGATTAACCACATAGCTACCGGTACAGCCCTTAGCCTCGATGGAGAACTACTCCCTCCTCATGGGAGACAGCGAGCGTTGATGAAGATGGCGGTGGTGTCGATGGAGGAGCCTTCTGGGGGCACTTCCCCGTCCCGGCGGCGTGCCGGAACAGAGACTCCTGTCCCCCAGATCTTGGCTTCACGATGGCGGCGGCTCTGGAAGGTTTCTCGTACCGTGGCTTTTTTCTTATCGAAGATTTAGGTCGGGGACCTTTAAATATGCGAAGAGGCGGAGTCGGAGGGCTGACGGGGCCACCACACAGTAGGGCGGCGCGACCAGGGCCTGGGCCGCGCCGGCCTGACGTGTGGGCCCCCCAGGGCTCCCCTCTGGCGGCTCTCGGGTGTTCTGGAAGCTTCGTGGAAAAATAGGATGCTGGGCATTGATTTCGTCCGATTCCGAGAATATTTCCTTACTAGGATTTCTGAAACCAAAAACAGCGGAAAACAGAAGCGGCACTTCGGCATCTCGTCAATAGGTTAGTTCCGGAAAACGCATAAAAACGATATAAAGTGTGAACAAAACATGTAGGTATTGTCATAAAACAAGCATGGAACATAAGAAATTATAGATACGTTTGAGACGTATCAAGCATCCCCAAGCTTAGTTCCTACTCTCCCTCGAGTAGGTAAACGATAACAATGATAATTTCTTAAGTGACATGCTACCAACATAATCTTGATCAACATTATTGTAAAGCATATGAGATGAATGCAGCGATTCAAAGCAATGATGAAGAAAATGAGTAAAGAACTGAATCATATAGCAAAGACTTTTCATGAATAGTAGTTTCAAGACAAGCATCAATAAGACTTGCATAAGAGTTAACTCATAAGCAATAAATTCTTAGTAGAAGGCATTGAAGCAACACAAAGGATGATTAAGTTTCAGCAATTGCTTTCAACTTGTAACATGTATATCTCATGGATAGTTGTCAACATAAAGCAATATAACAAGTGCATTAAGTAAACATGTCAGAATCAATGCACACAGTTGCCACAAGTGTTTGCTTCTAAGATAGAAGGAATAGGTAAACTGACTCAAAAATAAAGTAAAAGATAGGCCCTTCGCAGAGGGAAGCAGGGATTAAATCATGTGCTAGAGCTTTTTAAGTTTTGAAGTCATATAGAGAGCATAAAAATAAAGTTTTGAGAGGTGTTTGTTGTTGTCAACGAATGGTAGCGGGTACTCTAACTACCTTATCAACCAAACTTTCAAGAGCGGCTCCCATGAAGGACGTTATCTCTACCAGCAAGGTAGATCATCCCTCTTCTCTTTTGTTTACACATGTAATTTAGTTTAGTTTTTATTTTTTTATTTTTTTAGATGACACTCCTCCCAACCTTTTCTTTCTCAAGCCATGGCTAACCGAATCCTCGGGTGCCTTCCAACAATCTCATACCATGGAGGAGTGTCTATTTGCAAAATTAAGTTGCTTACTGATGAATCAGAGCAAAACATGTGAAGAGAATTATTAATGAAAGTTAATTAATTGGGGCTGGGAACCCCATTGCCAGCTCTTTTTGCAAATTTATTGGATAAGCGGATGAGCCACTAGTCCATTGTGAAAGTCTGTCAAAAGTAAATGACAAGATCGAAAGATAAAACACCACATACTTCCTCATGAGCTATAAAACATTGACACAAATAAGAGATAATAGCTTTTGAATTGTTTAAAGGTAGCACATGAAGTATTTGCTTGGAATGGCAGAGAAATACCATGTAGTAGGTAGGTATGGTGGACACAAATGGCATGGATTTTGGCTCAAGGATTTGGATGCACGAGAAGAATTCCTCTCAGTACAAGGCTAGGCTAGCAAGGTTGTTTGAAGCAAACTCAAGTATAAAACGGTGCAGCAAGAGTCACATATGAACATATTGTAAGCATTATAAGACTTTACATCGTCTCCTTGTTGTTCAAACACCTTAACCAGAAAATATCTAGACTTAGAGAGACCAATCATGCAAACCAAATTTTAACAAGCTCTATGTAGTTCTTCATTAATAGGTGCAAAGTACATGATGCAAGAGCTTAAACATGATCTATATGAGCACAACAATTGCCAAGTATCAAATTATTCAAGACATTATACCATTTACCACATGCAGCATTTTCTCGTTTCCAACCATATAACAATGAACGAAGCAGCTTTCAACCTTCGCCATGAACATTAAAAGCTAAGAACACATGTGTTCATACGAACCAGCGGAGCGTGTCTCTCTCCCACACAAGCATTTATTCAGAGAATGAAAATAACAAAACGAAAATAAAAGCACACAGACGCTCCAAGTAAAGCACATAAGATGTGACCAAATAAAAATATAGTTTCAAGAGAAGAAACCTGATAAATTGTCGATGAAGAAGGGGATGCCTTGGGCATCCCCAAGCTTAGATGCTTGAGTCTTCTTGAAATATGCAGGTATGAACCACGGGGGCATCCCCAAGTTTAGACTCTTCACTCTTCTTGATCATAGTATATCATCCTCCTCTCTTGACCCTTGAAAACTTCCTCCACACCAAACTCAAAACAAACTCATTAGAGGGTTAGTGCATAATAAAAAATTCACATGTTAAGAGGTAACACAATCATTCTTAACACTTATGGACATTGCCCAAATCTTCTGAAAGTTAATGGAACAAAGAAATCCATCCAACATAGCAAAAGAGGCAATGCGAAATAAAAGGCAGAATCTGTCAAAACAGAACAGTCCGTAAAGACGAATTTTACAGAGGCACTTAACTTGCTCAGATGAAAAAGCTCAAATTGAATGAAAGTTGCGTACATATCTGAGGATCACGCACGTAAATTTGCAGATTTTTCTGAGTTACCTACAGAGAATTCTGCCCAGATTCGTGACAGCAAGAAATCTGTTTCTGCGCAGTAATCCAAATCTAGTATTGACTTTACTATCAAAGACTTTACTTGGCACAACAATGAAATAAAATAAAGATAAGGAGAGGTTGCTACAGTAGTAACAACTTCCAAGACTCAAATATAAAACAAAGTACTGTAGTAAAATAAACACATGGGTTATCTCCCAAGAAGTGCTTTCTTTATAGCCATTAAAATGGGCTCAGTAATTTTAATGATGCTCGCGCAAGAAATAAGAGTTGAAGCAAAAGAGAGCATCAAGAAGCAAATTCAAAACAAATTTAAGCCTAACATGCTTCCTATGCATAGGAATCTTGTAAATAAACAAATTCATGAAGAGCAAAGTAACAAGCATAGGAAGATAAAACCAGTGTAACTTTAAAAATTTCAGCATATAGAGAGGTGTTTTAGTAACATGCAAATTTCTACAACCATATTTTCCTCTCTCATAATAATTTTCAGTAGCATCATGAACAAACTCAACAATATAAGTATCACATAAAGCATTCTTATTCACATGCATAAAAGTATCATTACTCTCCACATAAGCATAATCGATTTTATTAGTTGTAGTGGGAGCAAATTCAACAAAGTAGCTATCATTATTATTCTCATCATCAAATATAGGAGGCATATTGTAATCATAATTAAACTTATCCTCCATAGTAGGCGGCACCAAAAGACCAATATCATTATAATCATCATATATGGGAGGCATATCATAATCAACATAAACTTTCTCCTCAATACCAGGAGGGCTAAAGAGATCATTTTCATCACAACCGACCTCCCCAAGCTTAAATTCTTCCATAGCATTAGCAACAATGGTGTTCAAAGCATGCATACTAATAACATTCCCATTAGCATGCATAAGTTCCATGGGTTTTTTTAATTTTCTCTTAAAACACATCATGTCCCAATTCAAGATAAAGTTCATAAAGATCTCTCATTTTGTTGTTGTCTTCCATTAAGCCTTACTAGTGAAAATAAAAACAAGAGACAAAAAGATGCAATTGCAGGATCTAAAGGAAATAGCTTCGAGCGCACACACAACGGCAACAGAAAAGTACTCGGTTACACGGGACCGGAGTATGAGTGCCTTTTACCTTTCCTCCCCGGCAACGGCGCCGGAAAAGTGCTTGATGTCTACGCACGCTTCTATTCCTGTAGACGAGTGTTGGGCCTCCAAGAGCGAGAGGTTTGTAGAACAGCAGCAAGTTTCCCTTAAGTGGATCACCCAAGGTTTATCGAACTCGGGGAGGAAGAGGTCAAAGATATCCCTCTCAAGCAACCACTGCAATCACGATACAAGAAGTCTCTTGTGTCCCCAACACACCTAATACACTTGTCAGATGTATAGGTGCACTAGTTCGACGAAGAGATAGTGAAATACAAGTAGTATGAATGAATATGAGCAGTAGTAACGGCGCCAGAAAAGTGCTTGCTGGCGTGCAGTTGATGGTAGTAATATTGCAGGAAGTAAACATGCAGCAGAACAGTAAACAAGCGGTGTTTGCTGTATTGGAAATAAGGCCTAGGGATTATACTTTCACTAGTGGACACTGTCAACATTGATCACATAACAGAATAAATAGATAAATGCTATACTCTACACTCTCTTGTTGGATGATGAACACCACTAATTGTGTAGGATTACACGAACCCTCAATGCCGGAGTTAACAAGCTCCACAATATTCGATATTCATGTTTAAATAACCTTAGAGTGCACGATAGATCAACACAACTAAACCAAGTACTAACATAGCATGCACACTGTCACCATCACACTATGAAGGAGGCATAGATCACATCAATACTATCATAGCAATAGTTAACTTCATAATCTACAAGAGATCACAATCATAACCTACGCCAAGTACTACACGATGCACACACTGTCACCATTACACCGTGCAGGAGGAATAGACTACGTTAATAACATCACTAGAGTAGCACATAGATGAATAGTGATACAAAACACATTGCAATCATAAAGGGATATAAATAAGCACTTCACTATGCTATTCATAACAGTGAATAAGTATTCTGTGAAATATAGCCTAAGAGACCCACACGGTGCACACACTGTCACCTTTACACACGTGGGACAAGGAGTCTCCGGAGATCACATAAGTAAAATCCACTTGACTAGCATAATTTCATCTAGATTACAAGCATCATCATATGAATCTCAATCATGTAAGGCAGCTCATGAGATTATTGTATTGAAGTACATAGGGAGAGAGATTAACCACATAGCTACCGGTACAGCCCTTAGCCTCGATGAAGAACTACTCCCTCCTCATGGGAGACAGCAGCGTTGATGAAGATGGCGGTGGTGTTGATGGAGGAGCCTTCCGGGGGCACTTCCCCGTCCCGGCGGCGTGCCGGAACGAGACTCCCGTCCCCAGATCTTGGCTTCGCGATGGCGGCGGCTCTGGAAGGTTTCTCGTACCGTGGCTTTTTTCGTATCGAAGATTTAGGTTAGGGACCTTTAAATAGGCGAAGAGGCGGAGTCGGAGGGCTGACGGGGCCACCACACAGTAGGGCGGCGCGGCCAGGGCCTGGGCCGCACCGGCCTGGCGTGTGGGCCCCCCAGGGCTCCCCTCTGGCGGCTCTCGGGTGTTCTGGAAGCTTCGTGGAAAAATAGGATGCTGGGCATTGATTTCGTCCGATTCCGAGAATATTTCCTTACTAGGATTTCTGAAACCAAAAACAGCAGTAAAACGTGAACCGGCACTTCGGCATCTCGTCAATAGGTTAGTTCCGGAAAACGCATAAAAACGATATAAAGTGTGAACAAAACATGTAGGTATTGTCATAAAAAAAGCATGGAACATAAGAAATTATAGATACGTTTGAGACGTATCAATTATGAAGTTAACTATTACTACGATAGTATTGATGTGATCTATTCCCCCTTTCATAGTGTAATGGTGACAGTGTGTGCGCTATGTTAGTACTCGGTATAATTGCAATGATCTATTATGCACTCTAAGGTTATTTAAATATGAACATCGAATGTTGTGGAGCTTGTTAACTCCGGCATTGAGGTGCTCTAGTAGCCCTACACAATGAATGGTGTTTGTCATCCAACAAGAGAGTGTAGAGAAAGTAGTATTTGTTTATTCAGTTATGTGATCAATGTTGAGAGTGTCCACTAGTGAAAGTATGATCCCTAGGCCTTGTTTCCGAATAATTTACACCACAGAGAATTGCTTCCCACACCAGCAAGCTATTTTCTGGCACCGCTTGTTTACTGTTTTACTGCATCTTTACTTCCTGCAATATTACCACCATCTATACCACCTGTGTTTTACTATCTCTTCGCCGAACTAGTGCGCCTATACATCTGACAAGTGTATTAGGTGTGTTGGGGACACAAGAGACTTCTTGTATCGTGATTGCAGGGTTGCTTGAGAGGAATATCTTTGACCTCTTCCTCCCTGAGTTCGATAAACCTTGGGTGATCCACTTAAGGGAAAACTTGCTGCTGTTCTACAAACCTCTGCTCTTGGAGGCCCAACACTGTCTACAGGAAAAGAAGCGTAAGTAGACATCAGTGATCTTGAAATTCGTATTTTCGATGACATCGTAGTAGACTTCAGATCGAGGGAAGTCGAGGGCGCGTGCGATCTTCACCATTTTTGGATCCATGAGAGACTCGAGGAGAGGGCCAGCCGAGGCGCGGGAGAGAGAGGCCGGCGCAGGCCAGGCTCTTTTTTGGGAGAGAGATGTGGCTAATGGTGCAGTTTTGGTGGCTATGAAGATCCGAGGAAGAACAAGGCATGTATATAGCCATATAGGGGAGGGAGGTGAAAAGGCCAGCCAAATGGCGTCGGCGGCGATTGATGCGTGTAGTTGACACGTCTGTTGGGAACCCCAAGAGGAAGGTGTGATGCGCACAGTAGCAAGTTTCCCTCAGTAAGAAACCAAGGTTTAATCGAACCAGTAGGAGTCAAGAAGCACGTTGAAGGTTGATGGCGGAGGAATGTAGTGCGGCGCAACACCAGGGATTCCGGCGCCAACGTGGAACCTGCACAACACAATCACAGAACTTTGCCCCAGCGTAACAGCGAGGTTGTCAATCTCACCGGCTTGCTGTAAACAAAGGATTAGATGTATAGTGTGGATGATGATGTTTGTTTGCGAAGAACAGTAAAGAACAATTGCAGTATATTGTATTTCAGATGTAAAGAATAGGACCGGGGTCCACAGTTCACTAGCGGTGTCTCTCCCATAAGATAGCAGATGTTGGGTGAACAAATTACAGTTGGGCAATTGACAAATAAAGAAGGCATAACAATGCACATACATATATCATGATGAGTACTATGAGATTTAATTAGGGCATTACGACAAAGTACATAGACCGCCATCCAGCATGCATCTATGCCTAAAAAGTCCACCTTCGAGGTTATCATCCGAACCCCTCCGGTATTAAGTTGTAAACAACGAGACAATTGCATTAAGTATGGTGCGTAATGTAATCAACACAAATATCCTTAGACAAAGCATCGATGTTTTATCCCTAGTAGCAACAGCACATCCACAACCTTAGAACTTTCTGTCACTGTCCCAGATTTAATGGAGGCATGAACCCACTATCGAGCATAAATACTCCCTCTTGGAGTCACAAGTATCAACTTGACCAGAGCCTCTACTAGCAACGGAGAGCATGCAAGAACATAAATAGCATATATGATAGATTGATAATCAACTTGACATAGTATTCAATATTCATCGGATCCCAACAAACACAACATGTAGGATTACAAATAAACGATCTTGATCATGATAGGCAGCTCACAAGATCGAACATGATAGCACAATTAGGAGAAGACGACCATCTAGCTACTGCTATGGACCCATAGTCTAGGGGTGAACTACTCACACATCGATCCGGAGGCGATCATGGCGATGAAGAGTCCTCCGGGAGATGATTCCCCTCTCCGGCAGGGTGCTGGAGGCGATCTCCTGAATCCCCCGAGATGGGATTGGCGGCGGCGACGTCTCTGGAAGGTTTTCCGTATCGTGGCTCTCGGTACAGAGGGTTTCGCGACGGAGGCTTTAAGTAGGCGGAAGGGCGGAGTCGGGAGAGTCACGGGGGCCCCACACGCTAGGGCCGCGCGGGCCCCCTCTAGGCCGCGCCGCCCTAGTGTGGTGGCGCCCCGTGGCCCCACTTCGTTTCCCCTCCGGTCTTCTGGAAGCTTCGTGGAAAAATAGGCCCCTGGGCGTTAATTTCGTCCAATTCCGAGAATATTTCCTTACTAGGATTTCTGAAACCAAAAACAGCAGAAAACAGCCACTGGCTCTTCGGCATCTCGTCAATAGGTTAGTGCCGGAAAATGCATAAATATGACATATAATGTGTATAAAACATGTGAGTATCATCATAAAAGTAGCATGGAACATAAGAAATTATAGATACGTTTGGGACGTATCAGCGATGCAACTTTCGATTCCGTGTGCGATCAGTAGTGACAAGACGAATCGGTTTTCGCATGGGAACGAATTGTTGGACTTTATGTCCCGGCTCATGTCTCCAACCGGGGCAAAAGGGCTGCCAGCAGGCCGCAAAAGGCCTCAGACCCTTTTGTCCCGTTTGGAGCCTCCAACCGGAACAAAAGGCCTTAAAGAACCGCGACAAAAGGCCCCGTAGCTTCTCGGTGACTTTGGGGTGACGTGGCCAGCCTATTTGTCCTGGCTTCAAACTGGTCCAGGACAAAAGGCCTGGACGGAAGATCAGTTTTCTACTAGTGCAAATATGCGCGGTCGATTTCACTATCACTGACATGCGGGACCGGCTAAGAAAAGGAAGACGATCGGCGCGACCGCGCATCGTCCGCGGAGACGTAAACCTACCGCATATTTAAACCGCGTGGCCCGGTAACTTTGCGTCGTCCGCTGGAACAGAGTCATGACGCATTTTCGGTCCGCGTGAATCCAAATGACTGCTCATACGTCCTTTTGCATCGCCCCGATGGAGATGCCATCAGACGCGCGCCTAGCCTGAAGCGCAAATGCACGTCCAGCACATTCGTAGGTGTACCACTATGCACTGTACCAGCCGCCGCGCGCTGGATCGTCCCGTCGCAAGTAAACCTGCACGCGGCGGCGGAAAGGTCAGTAGCACTTCGGAGCGCTGGTGTACGTCAGGGGAAGGGGGAAACCGTGTTTACGGTAAACCGCGGCCAGAAAGTAGGAGGAGGTCAGTATTAGCTTAGCTTTAGCTCCCGCGCGCGGTTGGACGGTGGGCGCGGATATTTTGCTGCCGCCGTCGGTCAGCGCGTCCATCCATCCACTTCGTTTTCATGGCCGGTGGCGGTGGGTGCATGCCTGGATCTTACTAATCAACGAAGCACTCATGGTCAACCACCGGACAGCCGTAGTAAGTGTTCCACCGGTTAATTTGTTAATCTTACGTTGTCAGATCATAATAACCGCGTGGACGCACGCAGCACCGGTAGCTGGCGCCCGGCTTGTACGACGTCGACGTGCATGGTGGACTCGTCGCTCGCTGTTGTTCCCGCGGTTTTCACCGTCAGTTAGCTGGACAGCACGTACTAGTACATGGTAGACCGGCGGCAGTCGTAGTAGACAACGGAGTCGAGAGATTTGATTCCCGCGCGACGGCGACCGCTGTTCGCCCCGACGGGCACGGCGCGCACGATCGAATTCGGCGACTGGTTCAGCGACGGCGCCATCATTTCCCTCGCTTTCCATCGGAGACCATCTCCCGATCGCCGTCACGCACGCTAGGCGGTGGAGCGGCGGCAACCGAAAAGAAAGTGCGGCGTAGCGACATAGGTGAGCTCTACTCGCAGATTGACGGCACTGGTGGAAAAAGGGGCTTTGGTCGCGGTTGGCAACTGCCATTAGTCGCGGTGGCGCAACCGCGACCAAAGTAGCGCGACTAAAGGCCCCCCCCTTTAGTCGCGGTTCCTTACGAACCGCGACTAAAGCGCCCGTCCACGTGAGCCGCAGGCGAAGCCGTGGCGGAGGACCTTTAGTCGCGGTTCTTCCGGCCAACCGCGACTAAAGGCCTCCGCAGTGGTTTAGGGTTTAGCCCCCCTCCCCCTAAATCTGGTTTCTTTTTAATTTGTATTATTTTATTTCTTTTGGATTTTAATTTTGAAGGAGTTTCACATATTCTACGGTACTGTATACATACATGCATATGAATGTACAATTTCAAACAAATTTGAAATTAGAACCAAAAAGAATTCAAGAGGAATATACAATATATATTCAATATCGGATGACCATATACAATATATATTCAATATCGGATGACCATATACAATTTTGAACAAGTTAGTTACAAATTCTGGTGCATATAAAGTTCTACGTCATCGTAATAGTGTTCTCCTCTAGGATCGATGACTTCCTCGCCAACCATCCAGCTAGTTCCTCTTGAAGTGGTCGGAAGCGAGCTTCCGGACTAAGCGTCTTCCGGAGGTTATTCCTCGGGATGTTGTTCTCACACTTCTGGTCCCGCTCATTGCAGTATCTCCGGATCCTCTCACAAACATAGTATCCATATAGATTGGTCCCCGGTGGCTGAATATCCCCGGCCGTCCGCACCGCCATTTTAAAATGTAGCTCTTTTTTGAATTCACCGACCTTGGTATCTACGAACCGTCTCCAAACCCTACGAGGCAAAGAAAATTAAATAAACAAGAGAGTTATTAATTAGTTACTTGATATTAGGAAATGATGAACGAAATAGGCCGATCGATATAGAGCGCAAATGAATGAAAATAATTACTTTTGCATCATTTTTCTCATGTCGCCCCAAAGCGCCGGATCCATATTCAGAGAGTCGTGGACGAGAACTGAGGAGGTCTGAACTTTAATTACCATAAGAATCCAGTGGAACCTGCGGACACGATACATGCACAGTCATGCATAACTCATCGATTAGCCACATACCATGCATGGAGTAAACAAAAGAGAATGTGCTCAAGACAGAAACACTCACCCAAAATGGTAAGGAAATAGAATATCACTTTTCTGTTGCTGTTTTCTAATAAACCGCCACAGGTCATCCTCCACGTCGGCGGGGTGGTGTTCTAACACATATGAATTAACGATGTGTGGGTCAATGAACCCAACATCATGGATGTTCCTTATTCGCATTTCCCGCTTCTTCATTCCGCATAATAGCGTACACAACAAGATAGTTAGGACAATATATATATATATATATATATATATATATATATATATATATATATATATATATATATATATATATATATATATCGACGCGGATTTTCTAACCGCATGGCTAGCTGTGCATAGGCCGACCGCCGTTGGATATAGGGAGCATGCATGCTGAAAGTAGTAGATTGGCTCCCTTGTTAGTTGTGATGAGATAACGCTGTTAGTTTTTGCCGTCCCGACGCATGCACTGGCACTAGTGGCAGGCAAACTCGTGGAGCTGAAGGCAGCCAACGGCTAGCATAGCTGAGCAAAAGCACCATGTGTAGAAATCCTGATGTTTGAATCATGTGCATGTCGGTCTGATTTTTCCGTCGTTTGGCTGATGGGTAGATTCTCCGATTTTTAGCCACAACTTGTTACCACTCAAATGATACAAGTTGGCACGATGATGTCAGGCAGATTTTTTTGCCGGCTTCATGAGACCATCACTCGCTTATCGTGCAGCCGTTTGCCCCGTGTATATCTGCACCAGCAGAGACTGCACGTTTAGTATCTTGTCCACTCTCTGCTTAGATTGTTCTTTGAAGCACAGGAGGAAAACCAAAACCAATTAAACAGTAACGTGTCCTCATGGGAGATGGAGGCACTGGTAAGTGCTTCTTTCCTATATTGTTCTTACATAGACTCAAAACCAACTAAATAGGTCTGTCAAACTTTTCAAGAAGAACACCCAACAAATTGTCCTCGCGCACAAGCATTTTAGTCAGCGGAGGCACGGTATATATTTGGACAGAAAAGGTTTGTACCAGTCGGTCGTCTAGCATAGAATCAATTGTCCCGTTAACAACTTCAGAAATTGTAACATGGCAGTGTCGTATAAAGGCTTTCGCAAACTCGAACATAAAAGTTGGTTCGATCATAAGCTTCGGTAGCAAGTCATGCAATTTTTCACAACTTTCTTGCCCAGCGCCCTTTCTATCCTCGTCAATGCCTCCAAGAGGTCCATGCACTCGCAGGCACGACAGGCTCTCGCCGCACGTGCCGTCGCCGCCCTCGCTGCTGCTAGCGCTGTCATCGTCCTTCGTGGGGGATTTGCGGGACTACTAGATCGGTGCCTGCTGACAGGATGGCCGTGGTGATTTCGGAGACCTTGTCATTGTGCTCCTCCAGGTACATGAGCAGGCCTTCCTGGTGCACGTGCAACTTCTCTTCGGGAACTCAGCAGGCGATCAGCTTCTGCAGGGAGGACACAACACAGTGGATAGTATATTAGAAACGCTGAGAGAATTGCAGATGCTTCTGGTACACTATTGAATAAAATCCAACTTCTCATCAAAAGAAGGTCTTACCAAATCATTGCATTGGAGAACTACAACTGGGTTTTAAGCCAGTCGAGAAAAAAGCCAATGTTGGAAATGCATGTGCTATGCCAGAAAACCAAACCGCATATCCAGTGTTTCTATGTTGCCTAGCATCTACCAGTGAATAATTGAGGTGGATCGCGAGCAACAGAAACAATCCTATTGTCTGTGAAAGCCACCGTCACTCACAAAACCCAAAGAAACAACCAATCCTCACGGCAACAGGAGTACAACATGCAGTAGGACAGATCACTCCAGCCCGAGTGCCATGGGACACAACGACAGTATATTATCAAAGTTCCTAGATGCTTGTAGTGCCCTTCAACATATTTGCGACTTTTCAAGAGGGAGAAACTATGACATGTAGATGCCCCCATGCTCAGCATCAAGAGGATCTTGGCCGAAACGGCACCAGAGAGGCGGTTGTGGTTGAACCGCAGCCTGGGCATCGCCGCCATGGACTCTAGGATGCTCCCGACCAACCCGGGATTGTACATGTCCAGCGCAGCCATGCTCGCCATCTTCTCCCAGCCGGAGCGCATTAAGCGTTGGCTGCAGGTCCTGCAGCGACGCAATGCCCTGCACGAACTCCGGCAGCCCTCCGGTGAGGCTCTGGAGGTCGAGTAGCATGATGCTCTCGTGCCCGGCGAGCTCCGCAGGAAGCTCCCTTCGAGCAAGTTGTTGCTAGGTCCATCTTGAGGAGGCCCTTGAGTCCACCTAGCTACGGAAGCAGAGACCGGTTAGAAAGGTCTTGCTCATGTCCATGATCGGCAGTTCTTGCTCATGTCCATGATCAGAAGTTCTGCTCATGTACATGGCACAGATTTTGAATATCATCATCAGTCCGTAAAACTGAACTGAACCAATCAACTTATTACACGAGACATGAAAATTGAAAAGAACATGGGGCAGATGCTAGAAGCGAAACGGAAGGATCACATGTTCGAGGTACAGTTTTCTTTGCTTGTCACGATCGAAATGTAATTCCTGTACTACTGAGTTTAAACAACTGGTAGCAGATGTTAGGTTAAACTAAATGTGTTATGAGGTTAACCAAATAAAGGTAGAGAGTTTTAATCACTGAAATAAGGAAACAATGACAATTCTAGGCAGCTGCGCTATGATTGTTCATGGTCACCATTGCGTCCTTACTAAACCAAACAAATCCCGACATTAACGAGGCCAAATAATGATTCCAAAATGCTGATTGGGGTTGGATCATGGCCACTACCAAAATATCAATAAGAGAAGATGAGAAAAAAAATCCTCCCCAAGATCACACTTTCCGTGGTTTACCAACAACTCAGATTAACACGCCCTACACGCACAAATCAACATCACACGGTGAAGAAAAATCCTAATCAAAAATTCTACTATTAATTTGAATGACAATGTGCAACAATCCTGCGAAGGTGGATGGCAGGACAGCGGCGAGCCCCAAATCGACGGCCGGCCCCGACTCAAAAAATATTTGTCTCCAGGAAAAGCAAAACCAATTCAAGTAAGAGAGAGGGATTGCTGCCGATTTAGATCCAAAATTGTTGGAGCTGGAGCAACATCAGACTCCCATTCTAGTTTTTCCCCAAAACAACACATCAAACAAACAAATCCCATTCGGATTTTTCCAATGAGCACGACATGAAGGAAAAATCAACATAGACTAAGACATTTTCAAAGGTTTTGCAATATGTAGATGTGGAATCATGATAGGGAGGGGCCACTGGATCTTGAGCTTCAAGTTCAGCCTGTGCCCCTGCTACCCGCCTAGCCCATCGACGCAGCCATCGGCGTTCCGCCATGCTCCAGTCAGCAGGGGCTCAAATAGGCAGAGAAAAAGGAAGCTCGTCGCTGCCTCTCGACACGCAGCTGGTCCTCCTTCAAATCCCAAAAAACAGCAACTAAAACATGTTACCTAGAAACTGATCGGAAAAAATAAAGTGAAGCAAATCCACACACTGCTAAAGTGCTAGAACTAAACTAAAATGGTAAACTCTGCGAAGGTGCATGGCAGGACATCGTTGAGCCCTAGATCGATAGGTGGCCCCAACTCCAAAAGTTTTTGTCTAAAAAAAGCAAAACTAATTCGAGTAAGAGAGAGGAATTACTGCACATTTGGATCCAAAATTGTTGGAGCTCGACCAACATCAGACTCCCATTCTTGTTTTTCCAAAACAACACATCAAACAAACAAATCCCATTTGGATTTTCAAGTGAGCACGACAAAGAAAAATCAACAGAGACATGTTCCATCAAACGGTGAATAAATTTTAGATAATGAAAAATAACGAGGTGAAATAAATCTGGATCCAGAAAAATGGGTCAAGCTCAAATGCTAAATAGTCTACACATGCCCCTGCCCACAGCGGATGGTGCTCACAACGCACACTCCAGGAGGTCGACGCAGTCTGCTGCCCAGAGCAGGGCCTGTGTTTTTTCCCCTGCTCAAGAACATTCGGGTAGCAGAATATCATAAAGAAAAAACGATAGGAAGAAACATGACTAGGAGCTGGCATGGATCTTGAGCACCAAGTACAACCGTGCAGCAAAAAATATACAATATGGATCTACATAAAGAACACGATTTGTCTACCACATCCAAGTCAAAAAAAAAAATCTGAAAAAAAAGAAGATACGGAGGTGGTCATCCACGAAATTCCAGTACGGAAGCGTCAGGATGAACAAATCATATTGGATCTGGATCTAAATATATTTCTATATAATTAACAGAACTTTTCCCTCGTAATCTTTTACCCATTATTTGAATGATCATGAGATCAGGATCGGAAGATACCATGTAAACAAAAATCAACAGCAAACTGACTCCATTAAACGGTGATGCAAAATCCAGATCGGGAAAAGGATGTGAAGAAACCCCAGATCGAAAAGAATACAAGGACCGACCTCGCTCGTCCCTCCGGCCTGACTTCTCCCTCACACCAGTACCACTTCGGCGCAGGGACATCGGCCAGCTGCGACTAATCGGAGGGGGAAGTTCCGGAGGGGCACGGTTGGTTTGGGCAGAGGGGAAGGATAGAGGAAGATGAGTTCTGGTCTGGAGGTTGGAAGAAAGAGAACGTAACTGGATGGGCATCAAATCACCTACCAGCAAAAAAAATCATGCATAAAAAAGGTCTATATAGGGGTGTGCAGTTGTAACGTGTAGATACGGCTTTGGAGCGTGCTCTTGATGTAACGGCTTATACTGCCGACGTTAAGAGTTTCGTTGGCTCCCTATATCATCAAGTATGTATATCAACGGTTAGGACCCCATGCACAGCTAGCCATGAGTGTAGGTGGCTATTTCCCATATATATATATATATATATATATATATATATATATATATATATATATATATATAGTGCAGGCAATGAACGAGATGGGGTAGAAATTAATAAATCACTTACGTAACGTAGCAACCGATGATAGATTTGTCGAGGTCGCGCAGATTGAACAGTCTGGAACAATTCACTCGCAGGAATTTGTACCCAGTAACGTTTGAAGTGATGCTCATATCTAACTTCCGCATAGATATAGTCTTTGGTGTTTTTATGTTTTATGTAACCCTTGTACCAATTTAGCAGACCTTTCATTTGTCGAGGTAGATCCTCTTCCTGCGCAGGCTCGATGAGAGGGCCATTCTTCACATATGTAAATACTACGTCCTTCATTGGCGCCTCATCAAGGCCTAACAGTGCACGAAGAGTGATACCTAAGTCGGCCGCTTGTTCTCTGGCACTCGTTACAGTCAATCCATGTGCTGCCGCAGCTGCTATGATATCGGGGGCATCCGGACCGGCGGCTTGCACTATGAGCGGGGCGATCGATTGTTTACTTTGTTCCCCGAGCTGGGCAACTTCTTTCCCCCTTTCTAATTTTGTCTCGGCCTCGTCCTCCAAGGCTTTCTTCTCCGCCAACTCTTGGTTCCTCTTGAACGCGAGTGCTTGCCTACGAAGTTCACGTAAATAGTCGTCGGCGAGATTCTTCGCGGCTTGGGACGGTGTGTTCAAAAATGACTTAGCCCACTCGCTTTTGCTTGTCAGAATATACTGGCTTGGGCTCGCCCTCTCTTTTCTTCTTGCACTCCTCCTTCCATTTCTCATGCTGAGCAGCCACGGCCGCTGCATTTTCCTCGACACTAAGTTCCCAAGGCCTCGGGATGAGAGGCTTCAGTGATGGCTCTGGTATCTTTGTGGTTCTAGGTACATAAGGGTCCGGGTTAATAACCCGGGACCGGCTTCGCTTCTTCGCCGGAGGTGGATTGGGGGCGGTACCGGTGTCCGATCACCCGCCGGACGAGGATCGGGGGCGGCGTCAGCCGACGTGAATGAGGTGTATTAGGTGAAGCACCACCGCCACCGTCACCGCCACCGCCACCGTCACCGCCACCGCCACCGCCACCGTCACCGCCACCGCCACCACCACCACCGTACGGGGTGGACTTGTTGGCGCCTCGCCCGGAAACTTGATAAATTTCTTCTCGCCATAGAATGAACTCGGCGCTTGACATCTCCAAGTCTTTTCACCCCTTCAGGTGTAGCAATGTCAATGTCCGGGTCCTCAAACCCTTGGACTATCTCCTCCACCGTGACACGAGCATAGCCATCTTGAATGGGGTTGTTGTGGTGGAGTGCTCCAGTGGTAAAGCACCGCCGATGGCTACCTTCATGGACATGTTCCCGATAGGATAATACGGATGACATGCTTTCATCTCCTTTATATCGTCCACGGGGTAGAGAGGAGGCTCCGGTGCAGTAATTTCGACCACCGGAGGCTCCGGTGCAATGAATTTCTATCGTCGGTGCACCAGCCGGTGAGGCCTCCGTGGAAGCCACGCTGCTTCTTCTCCGCTCGCTGGCTTCCGAGATCCATTGGATGATCTTCATGCTGCGCCCGAGCTGCCTCTCTTTCGGCTACTAGTACACTCACGGTTTTCTTCATCACATCCATTTCCGTTACCAACTGCGCCACAACATCTTTTTCCCGATCCATCTTTCTCTTACGGCTTCACGTAACCGTACGGGTCATCGTTCGGGGAACCCTATTTTCCACGGAATGTGCCCCATGCCTCGTACACGTCCTCCGTGTTCAGGATTCCCGAGGGCTTTTGTCGTGGCGTCGTTCTCTCCGTTGAACTTGATCCTCCCCTCTTGAGCATCCCTCATTGCCTCAATAAGCTTTTGGGTGGGTGTAATTATTTTGCCCCGGTAAACACACTCCCCTGTCTCCGGGTTCGGCGATCCCCCATGCCCGTACCACCAGCTTTTGGCCCTTGGGTCCCATCCCTCCGTACCTGGACGGATTCCTCGCGCCCTCAGCTCGTTCTCCATCTTCTCCCACCTAGGCTGCCAAAAGCGATACCCTCCTGGCCCCATTTTATGATTGTACTCCTTCTTGGCCGCATTTTCCTTATTTTTTTTCGATAGTTCAAGGAACTGCTCCGATTTCATTTGCTTCACAAATTCTGGCCAATCATGTTGCAGTTTCTCATATTGTCCTTTGAAATCCGGAGTCTTGCCCTGGTTGACAAAGTCATGGGCTAGATTTTGCTTGTATTTCCGGAATGCGTTGGCCATCCTAGAAAGAGCGAACTGTTTGACTAGCTTGCGCCTCTTCTTGTTTTCCGCAATCTTGTTACCCTCCTCATCGTATTTGCGGTATTCGGAGGTAGAACGAAATGTTCCATAAGCTTTTTGAAGCAATCTTTTTTGTTCTCTTATCGACAAAAGTGAAACCAACACGTGCCTTCTTTGGCTCATTCCACTCCTGGAGGGTGATCGAGACGTTGTCTCTAACAACGGCTCCGCATTGGCCGACAAACTTGGTGGCGTTCTTGCTGGGCTCCGGCGTCCTGCCGGTTGCTTCGTCGACAACATCGATGGTGCATGTTTCTCCTGCTTACATCGTCTTGGTTGCGCCACGCTTTGACGACGACGTACTCGATTTTTTCGACGATCCGGCCGAGGGCTAAAATAAGAAAGAGAGTCGCGCGCGTTAGTACACACACATTTATTCAAATCAGTTAGTTGTATCACCAGACGCTCAATATGTATATATATACCTCGGCGCCGGAGGTGGTTGCTACTTCCAATTGAAGATCGTCGTTTATCGACGTTTCTTCGGCATCATCTTGCTGTCGACGGCGCCCTTCATCTTCACCCTCAAGGTTCGGATAAGAAGAGATATCATCTTCTTCTTCTCCGGTCGACACATATGGAATATCGCCTTTTATGATGCCGAACATATGGTCTTCAGCGTCCGGATCATAGTTGTCCGGAATCGGGTCAGCTCTATCGTCCGCCATATGTCGATCCTGAAAACATGTAGTCAAAACAAATTAATTGTGTATATGCCAGCATTATCACATCTCTTCTACATATAAAGAGAGAGGGCGACGAGGAGGCGAGAGGGGGGACGCGTGTATTAGATGTGTATATGCGGACGATCGACCTCGCCTCGCATGCAGTGACCGCGTGACCGAGAGAACGGTGGTGGTGGCGAAAGGGGGGACGCAGTGACCGCGTGATTGTGTTTCTCAAAGTACGGAGCCACCAAGATGGAATTGGTCAGAACTGTGTGGTGTGCTTCAGTCAGAGAATGGCCGTCCATACATATCATTGATTTCCTTCCGATCGTGCCTTTTCCACTTAGTCTCCCCTCGTGCCGCGATTGAGGAAGACCAATCGGCTTAAGGTCAAGAACAAAGTCAACACAAAACTCAATTACCTCCTCATTTCCATAGCCCTTGGCGATGCTTCCTTCTGGCCTAGCACGGTTACTAACATATTTCTTTAATACTCCCATGAACCTCTCGAAGGGGAACATATTGTGTAGAAATACAGGACCGAGAATGGAAATCTCATCGACTAGGTGAACCAGGAGGTGCGTCATAATATTGAAGAAGGATGGCGGGAACACCAACTCGAAACCGACAAGACATTGGATCACATCGTTCAGTAACCGTGGTAGAACTTCTAGATTGATTACCTTCTCGAGAGATTGCATTGAGGAATGCACATAGCTTCACAATGGCTACTCGAACATTTTCCGGCGAGAGCCCCTCAAAGCAATCGGAAGCAATTGCGTCATAATCACGTGGCAGTCGTGAGACTTCAGGTTTTGGAACTTTTTCTCCGCCATGTTTATTATTCCCTTTATATTGGACGAGAATCCTGACGGGACCTTCATACTGCTCAGGCATTCAAAAAAGATGACCTTCTCTTCTTTGGTCACGACCTTGAAACCGTTCCGGATGCGCGGTCATCGTGGTCTTTCAAACTTTGCTGGTCCTGCCGTGCTTCCTTTGTATCATTTGACTTCCCATACACGCCCAAGAAGCTTAGGATGTTCACGCAAATATTCTTCGTAACGTGCATCACGTCGATTGCAGAGCGGACTTCTAGGACTTTCCAATATTCTAGCTCCCGAATATAGATTTCTTCTTCCACATGGCTACGTGCCCGTCGGCTCCCTTCGGAACCGATTGTCCGCCAGGACCCTTTCCAAAGATGACTTTCAAACCCTTGACCATATCAAATACCTCAGCACCAAGTGTGTTCCGCAGGCTTCGGCCGGTGATCTGCCTTGCCGTTGTAATGCTTGCCTTTCTTTCTTACTCGGATGACCTTTCGGAAGAAATCGACGATGCCCAAGGTACACGTTCTTCTTACAATTTGGCAAATGTACACTTTCGGTCTCATGTAAGCAGTGCGTGCATGCATTGTATCCCTTATTTGACAGTCCCAAAGGTTACTAAGAGCAGGCCAATCGTTGATGGTTACGAAAAGCAACGCTCGTAGGTCAAATTCCTCTTCTTTGTGCTCATCCCACACACGGACACCAGGTCTGCCCCACAGCTGTAAAAGTTCATCAACTAATGGCCTTAGGTACACATCGATGTCGTTGCCGGGTTGCTTCGGACCTTGGATGAGCACCGGCATCATAATGAACTTCCGCTTCATGCACAACCAAGGAGGAAGGTTGTAGATGCATAGAGTCACGGGCCAGGTACTATGGCTGGAGCTCGCTCGCCAAAAGGATTCATGCCATCCGTACTTAGACCAAATCTTATGTTCCTTGCGTCAGCTGCAAAATCTTTGAACTCTCTGTCGATCTTTCTCCATTGCGTTCCATCTGCGGGGTGTCTCAACTCCCGGTCCGACTTACGGTCCTCTTTGTGCCATCGCAACAACTTGGCATGCTCTTTGTTCCTGAACGGACGTTTCAACCGTGGTATTATAGGAGCATACCACATCACCTTGGCGGGAACCCTCTTCCCGGGTTTCCGGCCCTCAACATCGTCACCAGGGTCATCGCCTCCGATCTTATAACGCAATGCGGTGCATACCGGGCATTCATTCAAATTCTCGTATTCACCGCGGTAGAGGATGCAAGTCGTTGATGCATGCATGTATCTTCGGAACCTCTAAACCTAGAGGGCAGACAACCTTCTTTGCTTCGTACGTAGTGGCGGGCAACTCGTTATTCTTTGGAAACATATTCTTCAACATTTTCAGCAAGTTTTCAAATGCCGAGTCAGCTACACCTGCCTGTGCCTTCCATCTCAGCAAATCCAGGTGTGCAGCCCAGCTTTTTCAAACCATCATCGCATCCGGGGTACAGCGCCTTCCGTGATCCTCTAACATGCGATCCAAATTCTCCCTCTCTTTTTCAGTTTCGCAGACGTCTCCGTGCATCAGCAATGGTCCGACCAAGATCATCAACGGGATCATCACGTGCCTCTTCTTCACCTTCCCCTTCACCTTCCCCTTCACCTTCAGCATCCTCCATGAAAGTATCACCGAAATGAGCAAGATAGCTTTCATCATTGAAATCATCCCCTTCTTCATCTTCTTCCATTATAACCCCTCTTTCTCCATGCTTGGTCCAATAATTATAGCTTGGCATGAAACCGTGCCGAAGCAGGTGCATGTGAACATTTCTTGAGGAAGAGTAACCATTCTGATTCTTACATTTAACACATGGACATATAACAAAACCCCCCTGCTTGTTCGCATTGGCCACTACGAGGAAATCTTTCAAACCCGCACTGAACTCGCCGGAGAGTCGGTTACCGTACATCCATTGTCGATTCATCCGCATTATTATAATATAAAATATATAATTAACCATCATGCATTTGTTAAATTAACTAGCTACAAACAATATAAATTAAACAATGAACTACACACACATGCACATTTTATCAACGACACATCAAAGGTTCAAGTTGCTAACCGCGATCGAGGAGGAAAAAATAAATGAGAAAGCTCAAGTGTGGCTCCAACACTTCATATCATGTTTGTTTCATGCTCTTGGGGCATTTCATCAAACACCTTATGTGCATAAGAGGAACCAAAAGCAAACCTAACACCCACTTGTGAAGCTTGTGAAGAGAATGGCACCAAATGGCTAAGTGTTGGCTGCTGGGTGGGTATATATAGGGGAGGGGCTTTAGTCCCGGTTGGCCTGGCCAACCGCGACTAAAGGCCTTCAGGCACCTTTAGTCGCGGTTGGCTCTGGCCAACCGCGACTAAAGCCCCCACGTGCACCGGCTGGCCACCGAGCGCCCTGGGCCCAGGCCTTTGGTCGCGGTTCGCCTCCCAAACCGCGACTAAAGGTACCATTAGTCGCGGTTCCTGCAGCATCGCGACTTATGGGGCTCACCCGAAGCCTGTTTTTCCACCAGTGCGGGAAGAAATTAATAAAGCACACATTGCGCCCATAGGTACCGACCGGGCGTGGGCATTGCCCATCGATTGCAGCAGGCCATGTAGAGCAGTGTGACCTAGACCTAGACATCGCCGGGAAGAAGCGGCCCCATGTGTCTGCCGTTCCTAGCTAGGTCCCGCTGGGTTGCGGCGGAAGGAAAATACGACGTCGTCGATTTTAAATCCTAATGTACCTGGTGGGATGGATTGAAATCACGAATTGGCAGCCATATGCATGGGCCGTCTCTTCTAGAACCGTCTAGTGGAGTGCTTGTTTTTTACTCCCGTTGCTTAAAAAACAAGTCCAAAATCGTATTTACAAGTTTCTTAAAAAAATGAAATTAATATTTGGATGTAGCTAGCAAACTATGTATCCCGTAAACGTGCAAAACATCAATTCTTATTTATTTTACAACACAGTGCACTGCAAACGCTAACAAACATGCACACGAACTCAGCACTACGAACGCAAGCACGTCTTGCCTCTATGAACACACCTTTGAGGATTGAGCCGACATATCTTGATTTTGACGAAGTCTCCACAATCGACTCGTTGTTGACGGGCACGCCACCTAGCTAACACTGAAATAATATCGCTGGTTATATCCTAAAATTACTCAAGATAAATGCAAGCACCAATGCCAAATCTAGGAGTGTAAACTGCATAATTGTGTTTGTTACCCTTACTAAAGGGCAGTAAGGTACGAGTTCGAATATGACTCAAATAAACTACTCTAAGGATCAGAATAACTACTAAATTTCTCTGTAATACGTTTTTCCGAACGATGGTTTAGCGGAAGGTTCTACTGTGTCGGTTCAACACCATGTAGCCGCTCTTTTACTTCTGCATCTCCACTCCCATGTCTTTATTGGTCGGACCAACCCAACCGGGTGATTTGCGATAAGTATTTCTGATGAGAGCACGAAGCGTATTCAAAAACCTGGGAGAGCTAGTTCCACTTCATGGAAGCTAACTACCAGAGCTATGATTACCTGGTAATATCAATTTCAAAATGTTTTGTATTTTGAGCTACACAAAAGATAGCAAATGTGTGGATCTAAGTATGTATATTTTCACATCTACAAATTTTATTTCATATCGTCAATTTTGTGTAGCCCATAATGCCAAGAATTTCGTCTTGAATTTTTGCTAGCTTGCAAGTCACAACATTGACTATGTATAGATTAGTCTTCATAACATTTTGTAACTTAATTTTTTTTTCGAATAAAGGATCGAGTTCGGGAGCCAAAGACACTTTTTGCGTCAATTGACATTTCTCTATTAGAGCAGATACGGAGTATAACTATAACTACTATATTAAAGGGCAACCCACTTCATTTTTCTCATAATTTTGAGCCTATCTCTGAATTACTGTGATGTTGACACGTAAGAGATTATATAGTTTGATTTCTAGAGGGATTTTACTGTGTACACTTTGGTGCTCTGTACAATTTTTAGGAGAACTGAGAAACACCTATGCAGTTTTTTCCTCTCCTTTCGTGTGTGGCTATAGCCTAGCTATTTTAGTCAAAGCGGTGCCACGCCGCTTAACGTTGCGTCGGTTCCCGAGCTAGGAAGCCAATTTGCCCTTCATCTTCCCCACTCTTCTCTCTCATTTTCTCCTTTTCTCCCCATGGCCGCCGGAGCACCCTGCTCCCCTCCCTAGCACAGCCAGCATCGCCACACAGTGTTGCACCCTCCTCATCCTCTTCCGTTTCCCTGCCACCGCGCCATGCCCCTACGCGCTCTCCCTCTGTATTCCCCATTACCAGGCGGCCACGCCATGGCGTCGCAGCGGGGCGTGCGCCGATCTGCCTGCGGCAGTTGGGGTGGCGGCGACGCCGTCGGCGTGGAGGCGGACCGGCAAGAAGGGGAGGGGCGCCCCTCTCTAATCCACATCTGCAAGCGGCGGCTCCATGACATTGGGGCAGGGCGTGACCTCGGGAGGCAGTTGGGGTGGCGGCGACGGCATCGGCGTGGAGGCGGGCCAGCAAGCATGGAGAGAGGAGGTCAGATACAGAGGCCGACCACAAATCCATCCGCGTTCTAGAGAGTAATTTAGGTAATTCCCAGACTTGGATACGTCCAGTTTCTTAGATCTGAAATTTGTGTCCATGTATGCCCATTCTCATTAACAAATGCTCTTACAAATTATGGTACTGAAAAAATACTTTTGTGTAACCATGGCTTGCTTTCTTTTGGTCGCAGTTTGGATTCTTGGTGTATAATGGAAGCTGCTGGAGTATGTTGAGTTGTTCATTGCAAAGCTGGATTTTTGTCTCGATATTTTCTACTTACCGCTTTAGTAGATGTATGGTGGGTACTCACCAATGCCCCTGTAGGATTTGTAAATTTGAGTTCGTCCGAAATTTGGTAATATAAACTCAGGGTGGTGAAAATCCAAATTAATCTGTGAACTTCCTTTCCAGCTTATGATTTTGTTTGGTTGCTCTTATAGTCAGTTCATATGACTAACAGTAACAAAAATGAACCTAGATTATTCACTGTTAGTGGATTACCGTATTTATTCTAGGCTGATAGTTGTATTATTCTTTTTGCAGAGAAACAGTGTCTTGTGAGGTGAGCTACCCTTTGATAAATTCATCAATCTATGTCTATTTCTTATTCTGTAGGTGATATAAGTTTGTTACAAGGCCAGTTCTTAGATGTCAAAAGGGTTTGATCACACGTCAGTGTCAGTATGATACACCTCAATTTTGCATGAAACTAGATAACTATCATTTTGTTGAAAATCTTACCATTTTTCTCTTCCGGCTTGGTACTGAATGATACACAATGCTTGGGTTGACGGTTTTCTCCCTGCTGATCGCTCTGTTGCACATTGACACACATGTGCTACCTTTTTCTCTATCTATTTATTTATATGCCTTTGGCCTACTCTGATTAGTTAGAACCAGAGATTTACCATATGCAAGTCTGGGCAGATTCTCTTTGATGTATCATGGCAGGTAATAGATGGGTTACCATTTGCCAGTGAAATTATACCGATGTGTTCTGCACCGGCTATAGCTGTTGAAATGAAATTATACCGAGTTGTTGTGCCTATAGGTTCGAGGGTAAAACTAAAATTTCCAATGATTGGTTTCTGTGCCACCTCTCTGTTCTTATTCCTAGATGTGCATCAGTAGGACTGCTAATTAGGATAGATTCTATTTGCAGTACAAGTCGGTGCAAGGTAATGAATCGACCATCCCTGTATATTTCTTTGAATAAACAAATTCATTCTTATAAAGCCTCGGTGTCTTGCATTTCATAATCTTTGATGTCACATTGCTCCGTACAGGTGCCCATCGGAGCAATGGTAGGAGCACTGCTGAAGGATGTTTCCTTACCTCTTACTCATGGAGTGTTCTTGTGCGCAGACAGATAGAGCATATCACGCCTCATGCTAATAGTATGTGAAGTTAAATACTCCAAATGGGAAACCCATAATTAATCATTTGGATGCTGCTTTTGTATGCCATGTTTAAGAACTGGTCTCTTGGTTTGAAGCACTTCTTAGTATATATTAGGATAAAGTGGCGTTAGGTGTTTGAGGTAGTAGGTTACATTGGCATTATAATCAACTAGGTTTCTCTCCTGGTATCTTTCTCCTGATTAACTGCTGAAATATAGAACTAGCTTGACTTTATAAATATATGAGGAACACAATTATTTTCATTGTGTACAAAATAGTGGCTGATGAATTTTCTTAGTCCAGATGGCCTCTTCTATTTTGTTCTGGCAAGTTTGAAGCTAGAGTTGTTAGTGTTATTGTTAGAAACAGAATCCAGCACGATTATTGAGGTATGCCCTGGTAGAGTAAGTCCCTCTTTGTTCCCTACTCCTTGGTTAGTTTTACACATCGGATTTATGTTCTAGATCCTAGATTTCATAGATGCGTTGTTAGTGTTCTTTACGCATATAGTGCATTTCACATTCTGTTCCCTGAACATTTCTGCGACTTAAGTTGTTCCTCCCCGTACTTAACAAACACGATGAGGCAAAATTTCCATCTACCTAGAAGCCTTCAGGTACCCTGCAATCTAAATATGTAATTGACTGGTTAGACCTTAGATTAACAATACACGACCAGCATATTTCTTGTGTATATATATCTTCTTGGATTCAGATGGTTAAACCCTTACTATCTGTTAATTCTCCATGATTTTACAAAATGTAAGAACTCAAATAGTTTGCAGGCATTGCATGCTATTTTTGCACTAGGCTCACATGTTGCAATGTGCGGTGGCTTGGTACACATTAAGTTGTTGCAATGTGCGGTGGCTTGGTACACATTGAGCTGCATGGCTACGAACAAACACACTCATTGTTTTCGACTGTGCACTACTGAATCTTCTCTTCCGGTCAAATTTTCTTCCCTTCAGTGTGTCGTTGTATTTGTCTTCCTTCTGACTGATGAGTACATATTTACATCAACCAGTATTAATAACTAAGATAGGATTCTTGCTCTATTCCAGCTACGTCAACAGGAATACTATTTTTCATTCTGTATCACACCAGGCAAATGGTTGATGGTTCTATCTTCATTTTGCGGCAAAAAAAAACCGAGGCGGCTGATAAATTTGTATCAGAGAAATGCTTTGAAGCATTTTTGCTTTGGTAGTGATTGATCTATGTCTTTGGAACTGTTGTTTGCAGTATATGTGAAGGGCAAATTACTCGGTGGTTTGACAGAGCCAACTCACTGGATCTCAATCTTGACTGAGTAGGCGCCTTCATGATGTTTCAAGCTTGAAGACACTAATAAGGCAAGTGCCTTATTAGTATGCCAGATCCCAACATGAAGTTCACCGCTTGGATTGAGATGGTTGTCGCCAACTCTGACCCTGCGGTTCAGAAATGGGCTACATAAGTCATCATTTTCACGGTGTGGAGACTTTTGGAAGACGCGCAATGATGCCATGTTCAAAAACTTATCCCCAAACAGAAATGAAATGGATTCTGGCCGGCCGTAGGGCGCTGGCTTCACCTGCACGTTATGTCCCCGATACCCACCGGACAGAACCTTCAGGAGATTTGTACAGTTTTTCTCCTTGATTTCACTGAATTTTTTTCGTAGCCTGGCTATCACAATGTAATGCTTCCTTCTCGATGGTTTTCTTCTTATACACAATGAGTTCGAGAAAAAAAATAAAGCAAGATAATACCAAGACTTCTAATTTGCATTTATAAATAACGTTTAGTGGACTGTAAGTGGTGAGGATTTATTCTTTGGCATATTGACAGTGATTCTTTATGGTGGTATCGATCCCATCCTTTTCCTCTTAATTACGATGCCTAATATTTGATCTGCCCAATATTAGCCAATGAGAAATAAAGTATGGGCTTCCTTTACACCATTTTTATGGCTACAATTTCAAATTGATCAAAGCTGAACTTTAGTTAGTGTGCTTCACCTTTTATGGTGACCATCATTTAGTGTGATTTACATTTCATGTAATCTCTTAGCATGAACATGATTTAGTAAAGAATTACACGCAAGGATATAAAAGATACTAGCAGAATGATGTATTTATCGTTAGTATCCATTTGAAGAACAGAAATACAATAATGTATTTATCGTTAGTATTCATTTGAAGAACATAAATACAACGACACGGTATGTAAATATGAATAAATTGTGGCCCACTCAATTTACATGGACCAAAGGTAAAACCACCGTATTTTGGCACCATAGAAGCCCTTCTAGCCCATTCGTTTTAGGTAATCCGGCTTATTATACATATTACAATTTAAATAGTGTATTATGTTTTTCTAACAAAATTTCCATCAGTGAGCCTGGCGCGGCGTGCCGCCGCGCCGATCTTTGCTAGTATACATAACGCGACACCAACTGATATGATTGGCCGTTGGCACCTACTATTGAACTCTTGTCTCGAGTCAGTTAGTACATGGATTTTAGTGGCGCTTGCTTTCCACTTCAAAATGCTTACTGGTATCTGCCCATTGTCTATTGATGAAAACTTGGTAGCTGACAGCCACAGTATACTACTCCTGGGACGGGTATATCTCGATTCTCGAAGCATCCGCCCTAACATGGCAGCCATTTTCTCTGTTTAAAATATCTTCTCTAGAAGTTTCCAGTCCTGGTTAAATTTTCAATGGAATGTTCCATCCTGACGTTCATCAATCGTCTTGGATGATTTCCAGTATCTTTGCTGCAGGTAGGAACCTCTCAGCTAGATTTCCAAGATAAAGCACTATCAAAAAGAAAGCTGCCGATCACATGGGGTTCATAGAAGTGCATGCAAACATGGAGCAGTGCTGCAACAGCTTGTTTACTCGAAGAAGATAATAGAGCAGACCTGACAGCAGAAACTTCAATCAAAGCTCGGGCTTTATAGAGTCACTTTCTTAAAAAAAATAAAAAACTTCATTTTTACACTTCAAAAAATACTGAGAAAAGAATTGTGTACACCCACGCATGAGGTATGGGTGTTTTTGTCACTGTCCATTATGCTTTGAGATTGAGATGAAAAGAAAAGAGAGAAAGGAATCTTTCCATATTCATGGTGCACGAATCTCGATAAATAAATGAACGGTAACGAAAACACCCACACCCATGCATGGGTGTACAAAAGTATTTCCAAACTTCATTTTTACACTTCAAAAAGTTCTGAGAAAAGAAATACTTGGTACATATAGACCTATACTACGTAAACCTAAAGTTTGATCGAGATATCTATATATATGTATGAGATCTACACATAAAGGACAAATGTGAAGACCACAATCAAGGGTTTTTTTCCTAGTGCAAAATACAAGGTATTTTTAAACAAAATTTATAGGTTCGCAAAATCATCTACTGTAGAAAAAAGGATTTTTTAAAAACCTTTCAAATACCATTTTGTTTTTTTAAAACAATAAGCTCAAGCGCTGTAGTCACATTGTAGCAATCGTTTGTGGTTTTAAGCTGCATATGGTAGTCTCGCAAAAACAAAAAAATGCAGATAGAACATTTTGGTAAGCAGGTGAGCTCATGCATTGTAATTGTAGATGATGTTAGATTGACGGCGGATTTTTTGAATTTTAGCGCATTTCTTTGTTTTGCCTAATATGTTCATTAATATAATGGATGGCTCAATGGATATATCTTTGACGAACCCTAACATTGTTTTATTAGGTCGACAAGTTTAGATCCGCTCGATGATTGTAAAAGGTGTGACCTAGATGTTAGCTTGAAACGATTTTTAGCCTTACATCTTAATATATTGTTCAGTAGTTGAGTAGCACCCATGCTATATTTGAGCAGGTAGAACCTTTTCCTGCTCATCCATTAGCTCATAGGTTTATACATAGGGAATGTCGCGATAAAGTTTTATTAGGTCGACAAGTTTAGATCCGCTCGATGATTGTAAAAGGTGTGACCTAAATGTTAGCTTGAAACGATTTTTAGCCTTACATCTTAATATATTGTTCAGTAGTTGAGTAGCACCCATGCTATATTTGAGCAGGTAGAATCTTTTCCTGCTCATCCATTAGCTCATAGGTTTATACATAGGGAATGTCGCGATAAAGTTTAACGATATTATTTTCTGTTAAGCGGTGTTTCATCCAGAAGTTTCCTATCATGGCTAATTTTCAATGGAATGTTCCAGCCATACGTACACCGCCATGTTGGGAATTTTCCTTTTCAAGCTAGCATCGTTGAGTCCAGGTAGCTATGGAACAAGTAACTGGTCGAGCCCTTCTCTTCTCCGGGCCGATCCGAAGCCTCTTCGCCGGATTAGCCGGCCGGGGACGGTGGAGGTGGTGCGCCGGCGTAGTCTAGGTCTAGTCTAGGTCCTCTCCTCTCCTAGTTTTTAGGTTTACCCTTGTGGATCTTGGCGTGATGCCAGTTGTTTGGAGCGGGGTGCTCGATCTGTTCGGCCAGATCTGGCACCAGGTAGGCTTCCTCTTCGCCGTGTGGTTGCTCCAGTGGCCGGAGCTGCTCGTGAGGAAGAGGAGCATCGTCTCCTTTAATAAGGCCGATGGTGTTCTTGCTGGGGATGGTCTGAGAGGGGGGAGCTGCAGCTCTTCTCAGCCTCTGTCCTGCCGTGGTGGCGAGGGGAGGCGGAAGAGGGAGGCTTCGTTCTTCTCCGGGCGGTTCCTGATTCGGTGGCGGCGGATCGTCATCGACGTGCGCATCCAAGCTAGGGGCATCTGTGCCTCTGCTATCCATGGCCGGTGCGGCGGCCAATCTTCAACAACCTCCAGGATGGAGGCTCTTCCTCGTCCTCGCTGCTGGAGCTCGGCGCCTAGTCACCATCAAGTGGTTCGTCCCCGGTGGTCTCCAGGTGTCTGGCGGCGACAGATTGGCGCCGGAATCGGGTGTTCGGGCACTTGCGCCCGTTTCCTCGACGGAGATATCTTGAGGACGCCGGCGTCCGGTGGCGGAGGCTACCCAGGACTCGATTGCTTTTGTTTCTTTAGTTCTAGGGTGGTTTTTGCATATTTTGAGGTCCTTTCTTCAAATTCTTGGTTTCTCAGTACGAGTGATGTAAAAGGGCCTCAATGTAATTTGTACCTGCCACGTTTGGAATGAAAATCCTCTGGGGTCAAGACCCCTCCCTTGTGCAAAAAAAAAAAAAAAAAAAAAAAAAGGTAGCTATGGAACCTACCAGATTTCTAAGAGAAAGTCAGATACCCAGATCAGTGGGAAAGTTGCGCATCACATGGGATTCAGAAAAGCGCATTTGGCTTTTAGGACCAGGGAAGATTGCTGCATCAACAGAGCACTTCAGTTTGTTACTCGAAGAGGATACAAGAAAGGAGGCCTGGAAGCGATTGCACTGGCACGGTTTCTTTTTGTAGACAACTCAAAGTTATGTTGTTTTCGGCTGGATAAGGTGATTAGATAGAGAAGTTTCATAGACACATGAGCGTACCGTAACGGTTGATGGTGTTAGGTTACATCCTTTGCAATATATATTCTTTTTTTTTGAACAAGTGCAATATATATTCTGAACATTATCAATGATGAGAACTAATAATGTTCTTATTGGCTTGTCGGGTGCAAATCAGCTTGATGATTGAGTACGACCTAAGGAGGATGCAATAATGCGTAGTGAAGTGACTTTATCGACATCGTTATTTAGTGTTGAAACTTGAAGCGATATCTAGCCGCACAAGTTAAACTAATCCTTTTGCCAGAAGTAGCACCCATGTCACCTGAGCAAATAGAATCTTTTCCTGCTCAATGTAGCTCATAGTTAGTTCCATCGTTTGCCTCTCTTGGTCAGGGTCATGCCATATGTTAGTTACGAATTGGTTAGTTTTCAGAGGATCAGAGCACATCTCTCACTCTATTTGGTCCGCACGAATCAGTTTCTTATTTATCAAGCACAGTCTGAACATGTATGGCAGATTTCGTGATTTTCAGGCCACAACCGAGATATTTTTAGATAGCATCGGCTCCTTTTCGTACTATTTTTAACACTTGGTTGCAACTTTATGCGGTATCTAGCATCTTCAAGAATGATGAAATTCTGTAGCGAATCACGGCACATCACAAAAAAATAAGAATCACAGACCGTTGAAAATGACATCCAAGAACATAGGCTTATCCGTTCAAAAAAAAAAAAGAACATAGGCTTATCCAGATTGTATTATCTTCACTTCACCTAGGAGGAGAAAAGAAGACGGTAGGCCACAATACGATGGCCACTACCACTATGCATTGTACCAGCACCGCGTGCTTGATCGTCCCCGCGCGAGAAAAGGTACTGGACACCGCAGGAACGACCGACCACGAGCCGGCGACCAACCGCCGCCCCATCGGAGCGCTGGTGTCAGCGCGGAAGGGGAAACCGTGTTTACGATTAACCGCGGCCGGAAAGTAGGAGGAGGTCAGGATTAGCTTAGCTTTTGCTGCCGCCGTCGGTGAGCGCGGCCATGCATCCACTTCGTTTTCAAGGCCCGTGGCGGTGGGTGCATGCCTGGGATGATCTTAATCAACGCAGCAGACATGGTCAACCACCGGCGGACAGCCGTAAGGCCATCTCCAGCGGGGTGATCCAAACCGCTCCCGCGCGTTCGGTTGGGTTGAATCGGACAAAAACTTGGCCCAGCGCGCCAACCCATCCCAAATTGGATGGCCGCGGCCTCCGAGAGGTTCCAAAGCCGACTTAAATCTAGGTCTTGTTTGCGTGGCTGCGGATACCGGGGCTGGCCTCTCGCGCCCTCTCTTGTCCTCCCCTGGCCCGCATGTCTGGCTCCAAAACACAGCCCCGTCGCACACATCTTCCCAGCGCTTCGCCGCCACCCCAGGACCGGTGATTTGCGACTGCTGTGGAAGCCGGCCACCGACGTCGAGACGCCGACAAGCGGTGCGGCAGCATAGGACGCAGCCCGGCGCTTTCGCATGTGATTTCGCGGCCTCGTTGCAGCGTCGTAGGACTCCGCTGCGACGTTGTTGTCCTCTCGCCATCGCGAGACCTCCCGCCGTCATCAGCTTCAACATTGCCGCCAACGGTGAGGTCTCGTGCACCGTGCTTCCAGGCCGCAAGTCGGCTGGGACGGCCATTGTGTGCAGGTTCTTACGGAGGCATTGGATTACACCCGCGCGCGAGGTGTTCGATGAAATGGGCGAACTAATTATTTGTCCCATTTCATCTGTAGATCAAGGTGGAAAGCGACGACGAGTTCTTCTTCAAGAACTTCATCGACACGTCCTCAGACGACGAGACCGAGAAGGACTTTCTCACGGAGGCTGCGTTGATCATCGACGAGCACAATGTCACGTAGATCCCCGTGTACCGGAGTCCTTGCCCGGGCGTGCGCCGGTCTTGGACCGCAAAATATAACCGCGGCCACGACATGCTCTTCCACGACTACTTCTACCGCAAGGCATTGTTCACGCCGGCCTTGTTTCACCGTCATTTTCGGATGTCCAGGCCGTTGTTCAGCCGGCTAATGGATGGCGTCAAGGTCTACGACGACTACTTCATCGCCAAAGAGGATGCCATTGGCAAGGTAGGCCTCTCTTCGTATAAGAAATGCACGACATCAAAAAGGATGCTCGCATATGGTGTTGCCGGTGATTACGTAGATGAGTACACCCGAATGAGCGACTCCAGCTGCTTGGAAGCGATGTACAGGTTCTGCAGAGCAGTGATCGGTGTGTTGGTGAACAATATATGCGGCAACCTAATGCATAGGACACATCCCGTCTGTTGTCAATCAACGCTTCCAGAGGGTTTCCTGGGATGCTTGGCAGCATATGTTGCATGCACTGAGAGTGGAAGAACTGCCCCTTTGGTTGGCATGGGGTGTACAAAGGCCAGACTGAGGGGTGCACAGTGATTCTTGAAGGTGTTGCTTCACATGACACATGGATTTGGCGCTCTCCGGTGTTTGATAGACTAGCGCACGGTCAGTTCCTTGATATGGATTTTGAGATCAATGACCACCACTACAACAAGGGGTACTACCTTGCTGGTGGTATCTATCCACCTTGGACTACACTCGTGAAGACAATCTGTTGTCCCAACTCAAAGCATGAGGCAAGGTTTACCAAAGAGTAAGAGATAGCCCGGAAAGATGTCGAGCGGCCAAACTCGTTGGGCTATCGTCATGCACCCTACTAGAGCATGGAATGTGCAAACTCCGCGGGAGGTGATGACCGCTTGTGTAATCATGCACAACATGATTATTGAGGTACGTAGAGCGGGATGATTCACTGTTTAATAATGATTGGAATGGCCAGAGAGAGTTGGTTGCTCCTCAAGGTGGTCCGACATCATTTCAGGATATCCTCCATGTGCACCACGAAATTCGGGATCAAGCGCTTCACAACCAGCTTCAGGCTGATTTGGTTGAGCATATGTGGACGCATGTTAGCAACAATGTTGCAAACAACAATAATTGAAGAAAATCCCGAACAAAAACAATGCCTAGGCCATTTGTATCATTTTACATTTTTATTTGAATAAGTACTTTGTCACTGAATATGTGCACAATAATCTTATGTAATAAATCTTGAGCATTTAAACTTATTTATATTGTTTATGCTTTTATATGCTTAAAATGCCAGATTTTATCCGCGACCCATATCTGGCCGCGTTGGGCGCAGCGCACGACCCAAACGGACACGCGAACGCGGGGCGCTATCCGTGTGTCTCCGCGGTCACTCAAACAGCCTAAAACGAACGACCCAACAGGTTTATTTGGTTCGCAGCGTTGGAGATGCCTAAGTGTTTCACCGGTTAATTTGTTCATCTTACGTTGTCAGATAATAACCGCGTGGACGCACGCAGAACCGGAACCGGTAGCTGGCACCCGGATGGGACGACGTGGACGTACATGGTGGACTCTTCCCTCGCGTTTTTCACCGGCAGCAAGCTGGACAATCAGACCAGCAGCACCAGTAGGAGACACCGGAGAGGTCCACCGTCCACGGCCACGACGTCGGGTAGTCCTCGTCCAAAGATTTGATTCCAGCGTGACGCCGACCGCTGTTCGCCCAGAAGGCCGGGCACGGCCGGGAGCGGGTCCGCGCGCGCACCATCGACCGGCGACCGGTTCAGCGACGGCATCATTTTGCTCGCTTTCCATCGGAGACCACCGGCCTCCCGATCGCCGTCACGAACGCCTAGGCGGCAACCCAACAGAAACTGCGGCGCGGCGAGCGTAAGTCGTAAGGGCATCTCCAACCGGGCGACCCAAACGGACGCGCTGGGCCGTCCGTTTTGGGCCGTTTGCGTGCCTGAGCGGATACGCGGACGGAGCCCCGCGTCCGCGCGTCCGTTTGGGTCGCACGCAGCGTCGCACGCAGCGGCCACCCATTTGGCCATTTGGCCATTTGGCCTATTTCTTTGGAAAATAGGTCCTCTGGCCACAGATCCTTAGTTTGATATAGAATAATATCTCGTAAACATAGAATAATATATAATAAACATAAAATATTATCAAATACCATAAAATATTATCAAATGTACCATGATAAATCAAATAAAATGTGCCATAGTTTGAGAAAAATATAAAAATTACAATTGAGTTTGTCTAACTCAATTTGGGCGCTCGAGGATCTCCTTCGTCTCTTCTCGAACCAAGCTCTCTTCGCCTCGCTCATGTTGGTCAAGTCGGCGTTCATGATGAGGTTGTCCTCGGCTTGGCGTTTGAGCTTAACTTCCTTCGCCTTCAGCTCCACCTCTTTGGCCCTTGCCATTGCTATGAGCTCAAGTTCTCTCTCTTTGAGCTCAAGTTCTTTAGCTTTGGTCTTGGCCTTGACCTCTTCAATCTCAAGCTTCTTCTCGCTGGACATCAAAGAATTTCTTCCCGTCCTCTTCTTTCTCCCGGCGCCTCCTCTCATCCCTCTTGTCCGTGGACACCTCTCTGTTCGCATGCATCTCCTTCAAAGTGCCATACAATAGCATGGACGAAGCATCACGCTTCATGTCGGCTTTGGTTGACTTGTGGCCGCGTGGACGACTTGCACGAGAAGCGGAACTACCACAAGGCTGCCCACCATCAAGGTCAATGACCGTGGCATCTTTGGCGGGATTGTTGCCAGTCAAGGTCGCCATGTAGCCCTCGTACCCCTCCTGGAACTTGGGGGTGCTGTGGAGTTCCTTCCAACAATGAGGGAAGGCAAATGTCTTCTCTCCATTGTTGACTTTGTACAATTCCAAAGCTCGCCACACCTAGAGCAAAGCGAGACAACAACGATAAACATATGTGCAAACATCGGATGAATAAGTTGAGGTTAAGAATCATACCAAGTCCTTCACACCCATGCCACTAACGGGGAGCCGCCTCGCGTGCTCATACGCCGTGTGGAACTTGTTGCATTCCGTTTGAATTGCTCCCCACCTCTTTTGGAGCGATATTTCGCTGCGGTCGCTCTCAAATGGCTCCTGTCCATATTTGCGATGTTCATGGAAGTATTCATAGATCCGGCGCCGAATGCGGTCCCCTTCGCTCGGCACCCGTCAACGCATCTTGCCCGATGGTCAACCATCCATCGACGAGCACCTTGTCCTCCTTCTACGTGTAGTTGGCGGTTCGTTTGCTTACCCGGCGACCTCGAGCTTGTGCAGCTGCGGCTTGTGTGATGCCCTCACCGAACAACGGCTCGTCCTCAATGTTTATGCTGCCGGGACAGGCAGTTGTGCCCTCCTGTGTGTCAATGGGAGGTGGCTGGGGAGCCTGCTGTGTCGAAGGATAAGGCAGGGTCGTCGGCATTGTCTGCGCGAAAGACGGAGGGGCCTCGCACGGTGGACGGTGACCGCGCGCGCGCGGCCGAGCGCATCGTCGAACGAGGTTGCGTGCACCGGACGTCGCAGCTGCTCCCGGGTTCTTGGGGCCTTTGGAGTTCGCCGGCGCACGGTTCGGGTCAATGGACGAAGGTGACGGCCCCGTCATGGACTCGCCCACCTCCGGTGACCCATCCCGTGATCGGTACGCGTGCCGCCCATGCGCCCCCATTTCGTGCCCAAATAGGGCGGCCGGTGGGGCAGTTGACCTTGGAGGAAGGGGCCGGGTCACGGAGGAGGCCGAGCTCCCCACCGAGGCCGCGCCGGTGCCGGGGATGATCATGTGCTGGCCGAGCGCTGGGTGGACGTAAAGAGCATGGCTTGCGCCTGCTGCTCTTGAAGGAGAGTGCTCTTCGCCTCCGTCTTGAGTTGGAGAAGCCGCTCCGCCGCCCGCCGCCGCTCCACCTCGGCAGCGGTTTCCCTCTTCCGTTGGTCGAGCGCCCTGCGGCGGTCGGCCCTCTTCTTGCTCTCGAGCTTCCTCTCGCTCCGGGGTGAGGTCGGCCTTCGCCTTCTTCGTCGGCGGCTCGGGGGGAGCTCGGCCTCCGCCGGTTCGGGAGCCGCCTCCACGGCGCAGGAGCGGCAACGGCCGCGGGTGCCTCCTCTCCGATGGTGGCGGTGGTGGCGGTGGCGACGGCGGTCGCTTCGTCGGCCATCTCTAGATTTTGGGAGTACAAGTGGAGTGTTTTCTGTTTTGGGAGGCGGACGAGGCGGGCCGGGGGCGGACAAGGGAGGACGCGAGCGACCAGCCTTTCGCGTCCGCGGCCACGCAAACTCGTCCAAGATTTGGGCCGGGTTTGGGTCGTCCCGGACGCCGCGGCCATCCGTTTTAGGGATGGGTCCGCGCGCTGGGCCGTGGTTTTGTCCGTTTCGACCCATCCGGACGCGCGGGCGCGGGATGGGTCGCCCGGTTGGAGATGCCCTAACGGTGCTCCACTCGCAGATTGACGGGAAGAAATTAATAGAGCACATGCGCCTATAACTTGGTGCCGGCCGGCGTGGCCTTGCGGATCGATGCAGCAGGCCATGTGAGTGTGACATTGCCGGGAAGACGCGGTCCCAAGTGTCTGCCGTTCCTAGCTATGTCCCGCTCGGTTGCGGCGCGCGGGAGAAGATACGACGCGTCGTCGAGTTTAAATCGCAATGTACTCGGAGGGATGGATTGAAATCACGATCGAATTGGCAGCCATATGTTTGCATGGGGTTTTATACAAAAATCATATCTACGACAGTCTATTGGAGTGTATGGTTTCTGACTCCCGTTGTTAAAAAAACAAAAAAAAAATCATTTTTACAAGTTTTTTTTTAAAATGATTTTTTATGTAGCCAACTATGTATCCCATGCAAAACATCAATTTGTTTTAGAACGCAATAAAATGCAAACGCTCACAAACACGCACGTACACTCGATAATCGTTAACCACTCGGTCGGCCTGGAGTAGTGGATAATCCGAAATTGGACGATTAACTGATTTAATCCGTCGACTATTAATTGGTGCAACCTACACAAATTACGACCAAAAACATGTCTATATAAGAAATGAAGAAATAGTATATGGGTGTCTATATGTCTTTCCTACTTTTCTAGGACCCAAAATCCCATTAAAATATGTATGTTTCTCCTCTGTGACGTAAATTTCTAGGTCATGAGCGATAAAGGAGCCACCGACCGCCACCATGTTCCTTCGTTTCGCTTCTCCTTTACCCTCTGCAGTTTCTCTTGTCTCACCATCTATCCAAGGTACTGCCACTTTTGCACCTCAACCACCTACCCTATTTGAAGGCATCATGGAGCTCTTCGACAAGCTCCTCAAGGTGGTCGAAATCTTTTATCCAAGGTCTGGTCGGCAACGATAAGCAATGGTTCAGCAACGACTGGAATCGAGATCCTGGAGGCGAGAATCGAGTTGAAACTTCGCAAACCTACTTGATTTGAGCAGCTGCACGGATGATCTGCATTGAAAATTATGAAACTTTTTTTACCAATATGGACAAATTAATCGGGACATTCCTAGTAATCGGGTTATCAAAGGAATTAATCGGGTTAAAGAATTAATTTTTTTTTGAGCGGTGGGTTAAAGAATTAATACAAGAGATTAGAGGTAATCGATACTATCAGACCCATAATAGCGATTAATCGGCCTATTAATTATTGATTCGGCCTAGTTTTTGAACATTAAAACTACTCTTCATAACTTTTTGCAACTTAACTTTTTTATTTTCGCAAATGAAGGATCATTGGAGTTCCGAACCAGAGACACTTTTTGCGTCTATTGATATTATTCTGCTATACCAGATACGGAGCATATATATAGACGCAACACCGCCTAATATGATTGGCCGTTGGCACTAACTGTTTTGATAATATTGAACTCGATCTTGTCCCGAGTCAGTTAGGCCGCGGGTACATGGATTCTAGTGGGCGCTTGCTTTCCACTTTGAAATACTTACCGGTATCTACCCATTGTTTATTGATGAAAACTTGGTAGGTGACAGCCACAATATACTACTCCTGGCATGGGTATATATCTCGGTTTCTCGAAGCATCCGCCCAAACATGGCAGCCATTTTCTCTTGTTTAAGATATCTTCTCTAGAAGTTTCCAGTCCTGGAATGTTCCATCCTGACGTTCATTATTGTGTTGGATGATTTCCAGTTCCGGGTTAGCATCTTTGCGTGCAGGTAGGAACCTCTCAGATTTCGAAGATAAAGCACTATCAAAAAGAAAGCTGCCGATCACATAGCGTTCATAGAAGTGCAATTTTTCAAAACGGAGGTTCTACGCTAGCCCCTGTATCAATATGATGCACACAACTTTCTTCTATTAAGATTATTCACTGAAATCTTACAAGAACATAAAGATCAAACTGAAGCCACCTCACGAACGATAAATATCTCAACACCTACAAATTTGATGAAGGGGTGATTGTGTCGGGGTCTCATGCCCGGATCTCACCAACGCACATCATCAGAAAATCGGAGGCCTCACCAAAACGCACCATAGCGAGTCAGGAACTTAAACCGGTCCAGCCAACCCTGAATGCACACCACTGCACACGCTTGAGAAGTCGCTTCCACCATCTTTCGCCGACCCATCTCCAGGAAGGATTAACGTATTGACCTTGCCAGCTCTGCCATCGACACCGCCACGGCGCCATACAACACAATCACATCGCGCAAGTCCAGCCAACCACGTTCATAAAAGTGCATGCATGCGGCTTTTAGAAACATGGAGCAATGTTGCATCAGCTTGTTTACTCGAAGAAGATAATAGAGCAGACCCAAGAGCGGAAACCCTTCAGTCGAAGCTCGGACTTTATAAACTCACTTTTTGAAAGGAAAAACAAAAACTTCATTTTTACACTCCAAAAAATACTTAAAAAAGAAAATCCTTAGGAACATATAGATCTATTCTAACTTTCTAAGTAAACCTAAAATTTTGATCGAGATATCTATATGTATGAGATCTACACGTAAAGGACAAATGTGAAGAGTACAAACAAACAAAAAATCCTAGTGTAAAATACAAAGTATTTTTTAGCAAAATTTATAGGTTCAAAAAATCATCTACTCTAGAAAGAAGATATTTTTTGAAACTTTCAAATACCATTCTTGCTTTTTTACAAACACCGAGTTCAATGGAGGCCCCGCTCCAAAGCACCGTAGTCATGTGGCAGCTATTATTTGTGATTTTAAGCTGCCTATGGTAGGCTCACAAAAACAAAAATGCAGATAGAGCATTTTGATAATGTTAGATTGACGACAGATTTTTTAATTTAGTGCATTTCTCTGTTTTTCCTAATATTTTTCACTAATATAATGGATAGGCTCAATGTATATATCTTTGACGAACCCTAACATAGTTTTATTAGGTCGTCAAGTTTAGATCAGCTTGATGATTGCAAAAGGTGTGACCTAGAGCGGGTGCAATAATGCTTTAGCTATTGAATACAGTTCTGGGTTCAAGCCTGAAACGAATTTTTGCCGCACTCCTTAATACACTACGGGAGAGCACAGATGTGCCGACGGCCGCCGTGTGTGCCGACGGCCAAATATCGGGGCCGTCGGCACAGAAGCATCCGGACCGCGGCGACAAAGATGACCGTCGGCGTTAAAATGGCCGTCGGCACAAGCCGGTTGTGCCGACGGTCACCGTCGGCACGGTTCCGGCCGTCGGCACGGGACCCGATCTGGCCGTCGGCACAACATTTTTTTTCTTTTTTTTTACTACAGACATGTGCCGACGGTTATACCGTCGGCATAGCTTTTTTCTATTTCTGCACGACAGTCTTCAAAAAATCATAACTAAATCATTCTAATTGAGAAAATAAAGTATAATATATCAAATTTTGCAGAAAAACAAGATCTATCATAGAAAAATATAAAAAATGGAATATTTCAAATACCTAAACAAATATTTTTAGAAATGAGCTATAATGTTCGAGGTTTCATGGCTTTCACACACGCCAAAAATGAAAAAATTGTCGCTCGTGGGTCGGATTAGAAATCCGCGTTCGGGGACTTGCTTACCATCCTAGGGTCCACACACGTGTCAAATATGATCTCGTTTCGGCAAACTATGCCATGTCGAGGCCGTTTCTCACCTCATTTCCCCTAAAATCCATAGAACTCCGGACGTGATAGCCCTTTTCGTGAAGGGTTTTTCAAAATAATTGTCGTATCCCAGTTTTAACAAACGGAATAGTTACTATGACATATAAAATGATGTCACGCGGTTCCGTGGGATTTTTGGACTTTGTTCAAATTGTCATCTGGCCAAAACAGGACCCCAGTGACATGCGGTATCGCCGTACCGGGAGTGCGGGTGCACCCATTCACGAAAAAACTAAACGGACAAAAATTAGCACATATAATGATGCGTCGTAGAACTTAAAACAATTTTTTCGGAATTTCTGGAGCGACGGATAGTTCACCCCTAGTTCAAATGCGGTCAGTTTCCAGCGGATTCGACGGGACACCGCCGGAGGCCGCATGGGTTCCCAAAATGGTAACGAGTCCACATGTCTTGTGATAGGTGGTGTGTAGGTGGTCTACTATCATTGCACGGAGGTTTCATGTCATACTAAAATACGCCCCATGTAGTCGCTTCACAAATAAAAACCGTTTGGGCACGCTAAAAATGAAAAGATGGTCGTCCGTAGGTCGGATTAGAAATCCGCGTCCGGGGTCTTGCTTCCCATCCTAGGGCCCACACACGTGCCAAATATGATCTTGTTTCGGCAAACTATGCCATACCAATGCCGTTTCCCACCTCATTTCACCTGAAATCCATAGAACTCCGGACGTGATAGCCATTTTCATGAAGGGTTTTTAAAAATAATTTCCGTAACCCAGTTTTGACAAACGGAATAGTTACTATGACATATAAAATGACGCCACCCGGCTTCGTGGGATTTTTTTGACTTCGTTCAAAAAGCTATCTGGCCAAAATAGGGCCCCCGGGACATGCGGTATCGCCGTACCGGGTGTGCGGGTGCACCCATTCGCGAACAAACTAAACGGACAAAAAATAGCACATATAATGATGCGTCTTTGAACTAAAAACAATTTTTCCGGAATTTATGGAGCGACGGATAGTTGACCCCTAGTTCAAATCCGGTCAGTTTCCAGCGGATACGGCGGGACACCGCCGGAAGCCGCATGGGTTCCCAAAAAGCTAACACGTGCACATGTCATCTGATAGGTGGTGCGTAGGTGGTCTACTATCATCGCACGGAGGTTTCACTTCATACTAAAATGCGCCCCATGTAGCTGCTTCACAAATAAAAACCGTTTGGGCACGCTAAAAATGAAAAGATGGCCGACCGTGGATCGGATTAGAAATGCGCGTCCGAGGTGTTACTTCCCATCCTAGGGCCCACACACGTGCCAAATATGATCTCGTTTCGGCAAACTATGCCATGCCGAGGCCGTTTCCCACCTCATTTTCGATAAAGTCAGTCAAATTTAAACTAGAGGTACTTGATCTAATGCTCATGATTTTTGGGTAAGTTAACTTTATTGGTTCAAAAGATGATATGGATGTCATATTTGTATTCCTCTCATTTTTCTGATCAATTTAGACATATTATTTGCCAAATTCGCATTTATCGATATTAATTATTCCTTATTAAATAAAAAACAAAAAATAAAATCATTTAATTGTATTTCAAATTCTATATTATTATTATTTATATATATTCATTGTTGTTTACTTAAATAATTATTTAGAATTTAAAAATATAGAGGTGTGACATCACGGTCAAAGGGTTAATATGATAGATATGGTAATATTAACATCAAGGTGTCATTTCTTTCGGGAAGCTCATCCGAAGAGAACCAAGAAGTTAAGCGTGCCGGGGCGGGAGTAGTGTGAGGATGGGTGACCAACTGGGAAGTTTGACCATAAGTGCAATTTGACCTAAGATTAAGTGTACTAAGTGTGATTGTGAAAGATTAACAAGTAAAAAAGTAAAAAAGTAGAAGAAGAAAAGTGAAAAAAAAAATTCAAAATTTTTTTTAAATATTTTTTCCAAAATAAATTTGAAAATTTTGAAATACTATGCCGACGGTTTTACCGTCGGCACAACAATCTATGCCGACGGTCAGTCTGTGCCGACAGTGATCGGGCAGTCCCCGACCAGAAATATGCCGACGACGCTATGCCGACGGTCACCGTCGGCACAGCCTGTGCCGACGGCCTTCTAGGCTGTGCCGACGGCTAGCGGCCGTCGGCATACAACATCTCTCCCGTAGTGATATATTGTTCAACAGCTGAGTAGCACCCATGCTATATATATTTGAGCAGGTAGAATCTTTTCCTGCTCATCAATTAGTTCATAGGTTCATCCAAACGGAATGTCGCGATAAGGTTTAACGACATTACTTTCTGTTAAGCGGGATTTCATCCAGAAGTTTCCTCTCATGGCTAATTTTCAATGGAATGTTCCATCCAAAGTACACCGTCATGTTGGGAATTTTCCATTTCAAGCTAGCGTCGTTGCGTGCAGGTAGCTATGGATGGAACCTACCAGATTTCCAACAGAAAGTCAGATGCCCAGATCAGAGGGAAAGTTGCGCATCACATGGGATTCAGAAAAGAGCATGCATGTGGCTTTCAGCCTTTCAGGGCCAGGGAAGATTGCTGTATCAACACAGCACTTCAGTTTGTTGCCCGAAGAAGATAGACGAAAGAGGCCTGCAAGCGATTGCACCGGCACGGTTTCTTTTTGTAGACAACTCAAAGTTATGTTGTTTTCGGCTGGATAAGGTGATTAGATAGAGAAGTTTCATAGACACATGAGCGTGCCGTAACGGTTGATGTTGTTAGGTTACATCCTTTGCAATATATATTCTGAACATTATCAATGATGAGAACTCTAATGTTCTTATTGGCTTGTCGGGTGCAAATCAGCTTGATGATAGGGTACGGCCCCCATAGCAATTTGGACACCGGCGCGTCCCAAACACCGCCGGCCAATTTTCGAGCCCAATAGAATCACCGGTAACCCCGTGCCGGCCCCTTCGCCAAGGGCGCGAATCGGGCGCGCCGGCGCCTCGCGGAACGACGGATTTCGCAGGTGGGGGCACCTTGTCAGAGTGAGGACGCGGCGGTTCACATCGGAAACGACGCGGGGAGGTTGGTCATCGGCGTTAATGGCGTCCCTGGCGAGGATGGCGACTGGCCACGCGGCGTCCACCTACCTTACCAACGTGCCTTCAATGCGCATTCGCCGCCTCCCTTAAAACCCCACCGGCGCGCACTTCTGGCTTTTCCCCACCGTCCAACCCTAGCCGCCGCCGTCCTCAACCTCCGCGCGAACCACCACCCATGCACCCCACCGACGCGATGGCGCACAACGACCAGGCCGGCAGCAGCGGCGGCGGCATGCTCCGCTCGACGCAGCTGACGTTCGACGAGGCCGACGTACTGTATTGGCACCGCATCCCCGTGCCAGTACAGTACAATTTGCCGCACGGCTGGCACATCTCCAACGACGGCTTCGCCGTGCAGCTGCCACCGCCAGGACCACAGACTCGGGCCCTCACCAGGGAACGGCGGGCCGAGATGACGTCGTAGGAGAGGAGTCTGCCGGAGAACGCCCTCGAAAGCCCGTCCTGGGCAGAGCGCTTCGAACACGAGCGCGTCGTCAAGCTCGCGCGGACGGACAACCCCTCGGGCGGCCGCTTCAACAACGTCGGTCGCCGTGCCTGGTGGTACGGCCGCTCCATCGACGACACGTTCCGCCAGTACGGCTTCCGTCCGCACGTCCGCGGGCAACGGGAGCCGCTATTCTTCCCGCAGGCGGCGAACATGGCGCCGCTGCCTACCCGGCAGAGGGCGCCGGAACGGACCGCGGCGTCCGGAACCTCACGCACTGGATCGTCTGCCGTCGCGCGCACGCGCTCGACGGCACCCGCGCCTCCTTCCGGAGGCGTCGTCATCCGCGACGAGGCGAGCGTCCTTTGCTTGGCTCGTCGGACGACGGGGTCGGGCCACCGCTCCCGCGTCAAGGAGGAGGATGCCTCACCACCACCGGCGAAGAATCCATGGTGGGAGAAGGAGGCCGATGCGCAGGCGGCCCTCCGTGACGACGGCGACGAGGAGGAGTTCCCCGCCCTAAACTTCATCCTTGGCCGCTCCGTCGACGAAGAGTACCGTCACATCGCGATCGACTCGTGGTGGGCGGCGGTGTGGTCTGCCAGGGACCACGGTGCCAACTACGTCAACCTCGCCGGACCATCCGAGCTGCCGGCGCCAAAGGAGGAGAAGGCCGACGAGGAGGAGGCCGATGACGTCGACAGCTGGTCCTTCGGGTCATCCAGCAGCGATGACCTGGACTTCAGCGTCGTCGCCGCTAGTTGTTTTTCTTTAGTTTTTTTAGTTTGAAATCGCATTAAATTTGTACAAATTTCGTTCAAACTTCGTATGAATATTGTTTTGCAAATTTGAATTTAAATTTCAACATCTATCGGGACTGGCGTATTGGAGGCGCCGGTGTAGGAGCAGCATCCCCAAATAAAGAATGCAGTGCCGGCGTCCCCATGGAGGTGCCAGCCCCCCCCATGCGTCTATTTGGAGCTGCCGGTGGAGATGCTCTAAGGAGGATGCAATAATGCGTAGTGAAGTGACTTTATCGACATCGTTATTTAGTGTTGAAATTTGAAGCAATATCCCTAGCCGCACAAGTTAAACTAATCCTTTTGCCAGCAGTAGCACCCATGTCACCTGAGCAAATAGAATCTTTTCCTGCTCATTCATAGCTCATAGTTAGTTCCATCGTTTGCATCTTCTGGTCAGGGTGATGCCATATGGACATTCCGAATTGATTAGTGTTCAGAGGATCAGAGCACATCTCTCACTCTATTTGGTCCACACGAATCAGTTTCTTATTATCAAGCACAGTCTGAACATGCCTGCCACATTCGTGATTTTCATGCCACAACCGAGAATTTTTTAGATTGCATCGGCTCCTTTTCGTGCTATTTTTGACACTTCGTTGCAACTTTATGCGGTACATCTCCAAAAATGATGAAATTATGTAGCGAATCACGGCAACATCATAAAAATAAGAATCATGGACCGTTGAAAATGACATCCAAGAAATTCTCAGATTGCATTGGCACTTTTCAGTTCTATTTGTTCCCCTTTCATGCAACTTTAGGCCGTGGCATCTTCCAAGGATGATGAAATTCGTTGGCGGATCATGAAGTGTTACATTGCAAAAGTAAGAATCACGAACCGTTGAAAATAGCAGATTATAATTAAGTAGACAAGTAGTGGAGACGCTTGTGAAATAGCGCGGGGCAATTCTCTGCAGTTAAGTTCATTCTCCGATGTGGAAGCGGCCATGGCCCATGGGGGCCGACACACAATTTCGGATTTCAATTGGTTGGCAAGTCAATATCACGATCGGAAAAGGAAAAAATCACGATCGAGCTTAAGTGAGCGCGGCGCTACTGTTCTGACTTACGAAATGCACAGTTCGACTGACATAATAAACCCTAAAACAACACAAATTTATGGGTTTTTTTATTGGATTGCATGATGTTTCGCTGCTACATTTGGCCGATCAAGTAGGCCTAATGATCTATTTCTTTGGTTTGTGTAGCAATGCTAAATTATCAACACAGATAGGAATACATACGATCGGTTAACTCATGGACGTCGCTCCCTACGTGACGCTAGGAGCCAAAACCTAGCGCTGCCACCGTTGTGGTGGTGTGAGCCCCATCCCCGAAGGAAGTGGTGGTTCCTCCCTAGCACGATAAAGAAGGTGGAGGTCAGCCGAGCCGGTGGGGAATAGGAAGGAAGGGCGGCGATCCTAGTGGTTTTCCCGTCGATCTTCCGTCTATCAATTGTCCTCGATATGGCTACTGACGAGTTCTGGACTCCTAGATATTTGGATTGGATGAGATCTGGTCGTGCGCGTCCGCAAACATCAGCTCGTGAGATTTCAAGGGAGCGCGTCCCAAAGCTCTACTTTATCTACACCATGGTGCATGTCGGCATCGGCATCCACGCCGCAGTCTCCATAGTGTTGGCATAGGTGAGGAATGTCAACACGACTCTTATTGGAAGACTAGAAGATCTCGATGGGTAAGGTCGAGGTTGAGACTGCTAAATAATGGTGGAGGGAGGATCTTGGATGCGATGAATACAATACTTCACAAGCTGTCATGCCACCACGGTTCGGCCACGGGACAATGTTCCCGTCGAGATCACACACATGATGTGGTGATTGATCATTTGCAGAAATGGGATCCAGCAAACGAGTACGGTGACACTGCGGACTTCATTTTTGGTGGTGCTCCTCGAGTCCTAGGTCTGGTCTTCATTGGTTATACCTGGCAGTATTGATCTTTTTTTTTGCGAATAGATCGGTTTGTTGTTGAATGCATTGTATTGAGAGCTTAGACTAATCGGGTGAAGCCCTTCCTGGAGACCTTTCTTAAAAAATAAAAATTGCAGTCTGGGTGCTCTTACGTGATGGTTTTGGTTTAGCTGTTTTTGGACAAAGGGATTATATTAATATCGCGAAGATACCAATTACACCCAGTCTTTACAATAAAGCAATACTCTAATGGCAGTACGAATGCACACAACCAAAAAAAATGCCGTTGCTGTATTCCAGCCATAGCATCAACAATACAACTACCACCAAGACAACACCTGAACTTCAGGCTCTCAAAAAATGACGCCTCCAAGAAGGGAATAGTGCATAAGTGCCATCATCAACTCGATCAAAGATCTCAGGTTTTCACCCTAAATATAGTCTCCACTCTCAAAAAACAATGCCTTCAATAAGAACATTGCCCGGCACAACCAATTAAAGCGAGACCTTGGATTTTCACCATGAAAGGTAAGACTCTGAACTCACTTGTGCTGCCGTCCCTACATGCATAATGCTGATGCGAAACCCGGAACACTAAGAAAGTTTCTCAACAGTGCAGAGACTTGAACCTCAATTGCTAGTCCTCAAATTCGTCCTCCATGATATTCTCCGCCTCTGACTTCGTCATGGACCAAAAAGTCACTTGATGACAACATAGAACAAAGCTTCGCGCCGCTTCCTCAAAAACCAAACAGCTGGAATAAAAGCATGGATGCGCACAACCGAATACCACTCGACCTAGCAAAATCTAGGCATAAGGCGTGCTATGGAGTTCGTCGGCAGAGCCTTCCGGAATAGATCAAGAATTAGCCTCTGCTAGGTCTTCATCTTCACACAAGAGAATCCCTAGGACATCCACCTTTATTCAAATGTCGCGCAAGTAAGCCCCACACCACCAGCCGTCAGCCGAGGAGACGACAAAGTGACGGGCCGAAGAGGAGACCGACGGGACACGCGACCGACAGACAGCTGCCCACGGAGTCCCGAAAGCCAGTGCTTCGCACCACGCGGATGTGGCCACCATCGCGGGACGACCAGGTCCACTGGGCCCAGATTAGGCCCATATCGGCCTTCGCCGTCGCTGGACGCCGTGCCTCTCCTCCTGAAGACACCGCGAGGACGCGCTGCCCCAAACTGCCCATCGCCTTCGGTTGAGCTGCTGCCAGTAGTTCATCACCGTGGCGAGGTCTTTTGTCTATGTGCATATTTTAACCTTTTTTTAGAAACACAGTACAAACGTTAACGCTCATATACACACGCATGCACTCACCCCTATGAACATCTTCGAAAGACTGAACCAGCGGATTGGATCTTAAAATTGACGAAGTCACCACAACGTCTCGCTGTCGACGGGAACGTCGCCTCCCACTGAATGAATATTCCGCCTTTATGAGACACACATATGTAAAACCTAGGGTTTAAACTCTGGTGGGCTGTGGTACAACCACCCTGCTAACCATCCAACCTTAAGTTGGTTCTTGTGCATATTTTAACTTATTGACTAGTTCTTGACATTATAGTGGTACAACCACCCAGTGTAATTGATACTTTGAAAGAAAAAAAAACGGTGCTAAATAATTCCTGTTTTGTGGCGCTGGACTGTTCCATCGTTTTCGGACCATTGAAATGGAAATTTCAGAAGAAACGGTTTCTGATTTTTTGCAAAATTAATTACTACCCGCGGGCAAGACGAGTAGGCGACCACTTCAGAGTGATAGCCCACGACGGACGGTATGGCTACATGGCTACGTCTCTCTCCCCACGCACTTGCCACTGCCTGCCTGCGACCACCAGCAGCCTCGTCAAAAGGCCAACCCCCTTCCACACCGCACTCCCCTCACCTTCCTCCCCCCTCCTCCCCTAGCTCAGCTGCTTCCTCCCTCTCTCCCTCCCTCCTGGTGTCCACTCCACTCACCACTGCCTCTCTTCGGTTCTTGACCGACCTGCCTGAGCTGGTAGGTAGCCACTGGTACCCCGCTACTAGTGCTTCTTGATCCAGTACCGATTACGAGCTGTCAGGGCCGTCCGGGATGGAGCGGTACGAGGTGATCAAGGACATAGGCTCCGGCAACTTCGGTGTGGCCAAGCTCGTCCGGGACATCAGGACCAAGGAGCTCTTCGCCGTCAAGTTCATCGAGAGGGGCCACAAGGTCAGCTCCAATTTCCCCTCTGTCCGATGATCCGTTCCTAGATTTTGTTTCAGTTTCTTGGTGTATGAAGATCAGGGGTTCTTCATCTGACCTGCTACTGGTTTAGTTGGTACCCGATGGTTCTGCTAATTTGGCGCTAGCTAGGTGAGTGGTTCTGGGCGTATTTTGCTCAACAGATTGGATGATCTACTACTGTATAGTGCAGAACCCAATCTGCTCTGTTTCTATGGCCGAAATCGTACTCTCCCGAACTCTGGGGCCTTTATTATTTGTAAATAAGCCTTGAATCTTGACGAAAACATGGTTGACATAACTGTTCGGCTTATCGGCCTTGAATCGCTCCCCACCGGTCAATGCAGGGGCTGCTCTGCTCATTGCTGCCTCTGATTAAATAGACGAATTTCCACCTGCTGCTAATTAGTCCAAGCCCTGCTGGATGTTTGTTTGCTTATTGTACTTTTGAGTTTTGACTAGTTATAAACTTGTATCTTGCTATACACGCCTTTGTTATAATTGGGCAAACTTTTATTTCTTGATTTTAGTATCAGGATCACCAACCAAAATACCATATACGTGTCCCGTTTTCAAGCTGAGCTGCAGCCTAAGTGAAATGGCATGTCCAATTTTGTAAGGTTTCTTTGGATTGTGTTGCATTTTGTTAGACTATGCAAAACTATGCTTGACTTGTTTAAGGTGTACTAGTTAATTAGTTAAATATAGGTTTCTACATAGCTGGTAGACAACGCCCCAGAAGTAGTAAATCCTCTTTCTGTTCAACACAAATAAGTAGCAAATAATCTGTCATTGTTAGGCAAAATTGTGTTGCTTTACTAATTAGTTTGTATGGTCATATATATGTTTAGCATGTGCTATTACTTTTAGTTCTCTCCAGCTTCTTATGGACCCCTTTCCCGTCTCCCTTTCCTATAATCCCTGGTTCATCAACATCTTTCACTCAGTCAACGATACTGCTAGAGCGTGCTATGCTGCCACAGACTTTCATTTTCGATTATAACAAGAATTTTGGTTCATGTGTCTTGGTTCATATTATCTGATTATTTTCTTATGCTACCCTGAAATTTATTATACATGTTTCAGAACTTCTCGTTCGCTTTACCGCTTTATGTCTTTCCCACATAACCACCATTTTTGGCCTGTTACATTCACTATCTCTGACCATTTTGTTGTTCACGTTTCGCTGCTCCTGTGGAGCAAAACATTCACCTTACCTTATTTGGGTTGATTTGATGTTTCAGTATCTTTAATTGGTCAACTAAAACTTTAACTTTGGTTCTTCTGCTTTCATAGATTGATGAGAATGTTCAAAGGGAGATTATGAACCACAGATCTCTTAGGCATCCGAACATTGTTAGATTCAAAGAGGTAAGTGCCTTCTGCCTTATGGAAGAGATTCAAACTCAAATTCAGTGTCATCATTATTGATCTAGAATGCAAGCATTAACTCACCAATAAACCTGGAAAACTCGAAACACATGTTCTAAATTTTCTGACCCTGTGTTTTAATAGATTAAAAAAGTAATGCAAAAGTGTCAAACTCAAGCTTCAGCCAGGGGTCCTAACTCCTAATTTCACACCCCTGCTAATAAAATAAGTATTTTTAGGAAACTTCAGTGCAATTTATTTTCTGAAAATTCTTCACACTTCCAATAACTATGTTGTTTAAAAATGCATACAAAAATCATATACTTACTCCATCCTAAATAGGATGTCTCAACTTTGTCTAAATTCGCACGTATCTACACATTAAAACATGTCTAGATACATGCATATTTAGACAAAGTTAAGACATCCTTTTCAGGACAGAGGGAGTTTTTTCTTGAAGACAAAAATAATTATATGATGTAATGTTCAACCTGAGACTTTTCTCAGCCTATGCCCTATACCAGTTTGGAAGTTCCAGAAAGAAAGTATTGTCTATCTGTAAACCATCCATCAACTTGAATAGGGCAATTAGAATATGTAAAGAGAAACTTTATCCTGGTTGCAGTGTTTGAAAGGACTCTTTTGGTAGTGACACACTGAAGCTTGAGTGCTATTTTTAGTAGTTCTAAGCATATGCTGCTATATGTGGCTACCAACTTGTTTGCAAGAATATTCCCATATATTCTTACTCTCACTTATATGGTGCTTATTCTGTTTCTTCTTTCTATGCATATTAATAGTGGCTACTTCTTTCAACGGTTTGTGAGAACGCATTAATTATGTATAATTGGATGCTTATCAGCATCCAGTAGCTTGTCCTAGTGCCATGCCCTCTAACTTGGGTAAGTACTTTTGTGGACCTGCCGATCATTGAGACCACCATGAGTTTGTATGAAGATATCATAATTGCTTTAGTCTAATGCAAACTTTTCACTAAATGACTATTGGAACTGATACTAACCTAGCAGGACGTCATAGTCTCTTGTTTAAGCGTTGCAGGTTAATGTTATTTCTGGACTTAAATCTTGCTTGTATGTGATGTGTTCCACTTGAACTAAGCTTTCATTCGGTATTCCGCCTTTGTGTATAAGTGTGCAAAATATCAAAGCGTTTGATTATGGCTCAAAAGAAAAGTATACCTGTATAAAATTGTATATAATATCTTAGTATCCGAATTGGTATAGAATTTTTCCAAGTTTAACTCTTTTAATTCCTTTTAGCTTAAAAACATATTATGCTTTATTTTCTCAAGTATAAATCTATGTATCACATCCAGCTTGTGAAGCTTAAAAAAGGCCACTTAGTTTTTCAGGTTGCGCTGACTCCCACACATTTGGCCATAATTATGGAATACGCTGCTGGCGGTGAGCTATTCGAAAGGATCTGCAGTTCTGGAAGATTTAGCGAAAATGAGGTAGACAATATTCACCACATTCGAAGATACCTAATATTTAAGTGAGTGTCATTCTGTTGATTGTATATTGATTTGTTCGTTCTTATCAACAGGCTAGATTCTTCTTCCAACAACTGCTTTCAGGAGTTAGCTATTGTCATTCCATGGTACACAATCAAATTAAGTCACAATAAGAACTTAAAATTAGCTACAGTACATAACCATATCCTGTTATCACTGCAGCAAATATGTCACAGAGATTTGAAACTAGAAAATACACTTCTGGATGGAAGTGAAGCGCCCCGGCTCAAGATATGTGATTTTGGTTATTCCAAGGTAATGCAGAGCTTATTGTGACCTTTATTACCTGCTTGCCAACTATAAACCATTATACTTACTCGTAGTTCTGCTTTCCAGTCCTCTGTTTTGCACTCTCAGCCTAAATCAACCGTCGGGACTCCAGCTTATATTGCTCCGGAGGTCCTTTCAAGAAGGCAATATGATGGAAAGGTAATTTCCACTTCTCTATTTCTCTAGTTAAATATTCAAATTCCTCAAACCATACCCTTCAAACATCATCATTTGTAATCCAGGTGGCTGATGTTTGGTCGTGTGGAGTAACTCTATATGTGATGCTTGTCGGTGCTTATCCATTTGAGGACCCAGACGAGCCAAAGAACTTCCGCAAGACAATTACTGTGAGTTCATCCCACAATCTGTTGGATCTATGCAGTTCCTCATTAAGTTTTGTTTAGCCGAGCATGTGCTGCTTATTTTGTGTGGGAGTAAAACTTTATAAGATCCTTGCAGCGGATACTCAGTGTACAATACGCGGTACCTGATTACGTCCGGATCTCAATCGAGTGCAGACATCTGCTGTCCCGGATTTTCGTCGCAAATCCTGAGCAAGTAATCCTTCTCCCAGAACAGCTACACATCCGAACAAAATTACACATAGTTCCTGCATTCTGACCAGCCATTACCTGCAGAGAATAACTATCCAGGAGATCAAGAACCACCCGTGGTTCCTCAAGAATCTACCCATCGAAATGACCGATGAGTACCAGATGAGCCTGCACATGGTCGGCATCAACTCGCCCCCGCAGACCCTGGAGGACATCATGGCCATCATCCAGGAGGCGCGGAAACCGGGCGACGGATCCAAGTTCGCAGGGCAGCTTTCTGTGCCTGGCATGGGGAGCATGGAGCTCGACGACATAGACGACGTCGATGCAGACATCGAGGACAGCGGCGACTTCGTGTGCGCGTTGTGACGGGCAGGTGTGGTTCAGGCGAGGCACCGCCGTGAACTTTGTCTTTGTGGTCTGGTCTTTGTGATGCATTCATCCTTCTGTCTTGTCGTTGTTCGTTTTTCAGAGAGTTGAGGTCTGCTGTGTATTACCAAGTTTTCTATCTGTGTATAAATATAATATATATATACTTCCATGTGTTTCGCTGGTGTTCTTAGCTGCATTCCTGGTGACTTGCTTATCTTTGTGCTTTGGCATGTACGTCCCATTATCATTTTTTTTATCACACTGTCCCCTTTTCCTTTTTTTTCAAACTTAATTTTTTTTTACAGTAACTACCATACTAGTTTTTAAAGGGAGAATACAGTAATTTATTTCAAATGCACAGTCTGGGGTTTCTTGATGGTGCTGCTGCGTAGGCGGTTCTGCCATGGCACTGGCATTGTTGCCTTGCTTCAACTTTAATAAAAGAAAAGATGTGCATCAAATTTAGACGCTGGGTTCAACCTACTTTCGAAAAAAAAAATCTGGGTACAATAGCTGGTATTTGGAGTGTTGTCCATTGAAAGTTTAAAACTAGGCTCCTACCAATATTTTGACCACTTACATTGAGAGAGCCGCTTTCATGTGTGAATATAACATCAGAAAGGTGAGCTTAGCGGTACTTGATTTCATTGAATTTGTACGTCATGTTAGGAACCAAAAGTAACAGTAGCTGCCCTTGCCGGGGAAATTATCTCGGAGACCAAGCATTTTCTTTTAGACTTAAGATCAATGCCGAAGGCATCCTTGGGGTGATCTCGTGGTTCCGATTTTCCTTCGTTTTGCCATATTTCGGTGAAACGGTTGAAGAGGGGGGGGAGGGGGGGGGACTGGGAACAACTATGGTAAAAAAAAATACAAACATTAGTTAATTAACCTTAAGGGCATCTCCAGCGGCGCGACGCATTTTAGTGTCCGCGCGCGTCCGTTTGCGTCGCGCAGCGGACGCTGAAATGACCGTTTTCGTCCGCGTGTCCGTTTGCGTCTGGGGTTGGCTCCAGCGGCCCGACGCATTTTTTTTTCTCTTTTTCATTTCAACATACTTCTAAATATTACAAATTGGAAGATTATTTTACACAAACTAATACATAGTTTGGAACATGGTTTACACAAACTAATACATAGTTTGCACCATGGTGGACACAAATATAAATATTTTAAAAATAGAAACCAGTTGTGTTGATTTCCGTATGTTCGCTGCCAAGAAAGAACATTCGAGGGCACACCAGTCACCCAAAGCTGGAAAATCCAGCGGGAGGATTGACGGTGCCCTTGTTGGTTCTACCGATGGCGAACGGACGAAACCTTCCACTACGGCTTCGTCCGGCCCGTAGCAGATTCGCTGCAAAGAAAGAACACTCTACGTTCTAACTATCGGAGTCCGACTCGGATTCGCCGGTGTGGTAGTGCTGCGGCGGGCCGTGTCGTCGAAGACCTTGACGACCATCTCACCGTCTCCCTCGTAGAGGAAGGTGAGGCTGGCAGCCGGGCTCGAGCGCCGAGTCACGGGCGAACTTGCCCCGCCCGGTGTGCAAGTACATCTTGCCCCGCCCGTCGAACGGGACCTCCACGGCCCGGCGGCGAAGTTGCGGCTGGCCTCCCGTAGCCGCAAATGCGGCGGCTCGACGCCGTCGGCGAACTCGGCGAACTTGTCCGGGAGACGCTTGATGCCGAGCGGGTCGTCGTCGATGCGGAGGAGGAACTTGAAGCGAGCGTCCCTCCACGTCGGAGGAAGACGAAGAGGGCGCGAGCGACGGCGAGCGTGGGGCCGTAGCTGCTCCACCACGGCGGCCCCGCCCCGTCCCCGGGGCCGTCCGGGGCCGCGGCCTCGGCCGCCTCGCCGGCCACCGGGACCCGCCATGGTCTTCCTCGCGGGGCTGGGCTGCGTCGCGAGGAACACCTAGGCGGCGGAACACTGGAGCTTTTGTGGCGGCTAGGGTTTCTATGGAGGAGTGGATGAGGTAGAAGAAGGCGCGGCCCCTTTATATAGGCCGGAGGCATGCGGTGGCCGCGGGACGCGTGGCGACGCCATTGACGTGGTTGGCGGTGGTGGGGCTGCGGCCGCTCGGCGGCCGAGGCATTGCCATTAACGTGGCGCGAGACTGCCGAAGCGACGCAGCGGGCGCCCGGTCGCGAGCGCGTTTGAGAAGACGCATCGACGCAGGGGTCGGCGCGCGGGCGGGCCCGACGAAGCGTCCGCCGGATACGAGCGAACACTTTCGGCGTCCGCGCGGTGTCACGCGGAGACGCATCCGAGGCGCATATTTGGGCCAGGTTTGCGTCTCCGCGGACGGCCCGGTCACTTTGCGTGGCCCCGCTGGAGAGGGTGCCAGACGCATTTCCGGTCACGGCGGACGAAAACGACCATTTACGTCGCGTCGCTGGAGATGTCCTAACACAAATTTCTATAAATAAGTGAAGCCTACGCCATGCATAAGGATTGATGAGACATATTACATGCAGGCATTAATGAAATTTGACCATATTTTCAGAAGATATTAGAATAGGTAAACTAAGCATTTTTTTTGGTGAAGCAGGGACACATTTGTTTTTTTGAGGGAATGCAGGGACACGTATGCGGGCATAAACCCATTTCTCACTACAGGCCCATTGTCTTATCCATCCGTGCACAGAACCTAAGGCCCACGCTACTTTGCAGGACGCACCCACGCATATAAACTGAAGACATCTTCCGACGCAGGCCACCTCGCCCAAAACCCTACCCCACGAGCGCCGACGTTGCCGCCACCACCACCGCCAGCGCTAGGGTTGCTCGCCGCGCGCGAGCTCTTGCCGCAACTCAACCATGAAGGTACGCACTGCTAATTGCTTTTCATGCACAATCGATCCCGATGTGCGCAGATGTGATCTGTTCGGTGCCTAATTCGTCTGATGTTACGTTGGTTTCAGGCGAACATCGCTTGCCCCACCACGGGGTGCCAGAAGAAGCTGGAGATCGATGACGACCAGAAGCTGTAAGTGTATCTCTGCCCCCACATTGGTCTATTCGTGCAGCTATCCTTTAGATCCTTGTAGTGCAATCACCACGCTTGATTGCTTTTAGGAAATTGTGTTGCTATTTGGTGTGCAGATCATCGTCATCGGCGAGTTTTAGTTAGTCGTGAATGCTGCATCTAATACTTAGTTTTTGAGAACTAGTTCTGTTATTTCGTTAATAATGACGATTAGTTCTGTTAGTTTATTGTATTTGATTTGGATGATGTGGAAATGAGCTAAAAATGACGTTTTATGAATGTTATGGTGTGATTTAGGATCGTTTTGAATCTTTTGGTCTTGGGAGTGAACTAGAGTAGAATTAAGGGTGTATTTTTCTTATAACCTTGATTTTGGTGGGACACTGAAGTTATTATTTTGTTTTAGCTATTTGGTGATGGACAAGTGCTGCAAGAGGACAAAGTTTATTTCTGAAACCACAATATGCATGGTTGTGGTGTGTTCACATTTAATTACATTTTGCATTTAGCAATTAGCACACATGTTTACTTTCGGAGTAGTCTCTTGTGTTGTAGGTGTTGTTGGTGTTTGTGGTTGTTGGTGGTGTCGTTGTACGGTCTTTTCGTCCAGTTTCCCGGTAATTAACTGGGCAATTCTCTTCTTAATTAATAGATTGGGGCAAAACTTTTACCCCCTTTTCAAAGAAAGAAAAGAAAATGCAGTTAGATATGTACCTTTTATATTCTGAGTTGATATGTTTTGTAACTATTTTTTCGAGAATACAATGTTTGTTTGTTTTGTAACTATGCATCAGTAGATCATTAGTACGATTTTGCTCTTTAACATATTAGTATTATAATTTAAAAGTTTCAACTATTTGTGATGCTTAGTAGTTTTTTAACATAAAAAAATGGACCCTGTGATGCCATGGAAAAGGTTTAAACTAGATAGAAGCTGAACTATTTTTGAACTTATTGAATAATAATGATGTTGATGTTAAAAAGCATTATGAAATTAGTAGTATTATAATTCACTTTCACTTTGGAAACCACAGTTAGCAAGATTTTAGTGGCTAATGATCTTTGAACTATTTTGTTGATTAATAAATATTCATGAGAGATTCTTTTTTATCTTCATATGTAATACTTTCATATGAACTACAGGCGTAACCTTTATGACAAAAGGATCTCTCAGGAGGTCCTTGGACATCTTCTGGGTGAGGTAACCCACTGAACTTATTTCCTGATACTTGACCTTTCACATGGTTTGCTAGTTCTGATGAAGGATATCTGTTGTTTTCCCTTTCTTCAGGAATTCAAGGGTTATGTGTTCAAAATCATGGGTGGCTGTGACAAGCAAGGTTTCCCAATGAAGCAAGGAGTTTAAACCAATGGGCGTGTCCGCCTGCTGCTGCACAAGGGTATACCTTTATTTTCATGGCACTTGTACCTACATTTTAATCCCTCCTGAATTGAACTTTAATCTGTCTTGTTTTGCCTCAATTCTGTAGGCACACCTTGCTTCCGTGGGAACGGGAGGCGTGATGGTGAGCGCAGGAGAAAGTCTGTCCGTGGTTGCATTGTCAGCCAGGACCTATCTGTGATTAACTTGGTTATTGTGAAGAAGGGTGAGCATGATCTGCCTGGCCTGACTGACACTGAGAAGCCCAGGATGAGGGGACCCAAGAGGGCTTCCAAGATCAAGAAGCTCTTCAACCTTGGCGAGGATGATGATGTCCGCACTTATGTCAACACATACCGCAGGACCTTCACTAACAAGAAGGGTGCGCTTTCCTAAATTGGCTCCAATTTTTGTATTTGTCAAGGGTGCCAAAAATCCTCCCATCCATGTTGCATCTCTCATTAACTTTGTGCCTATGTAATTGATGTCGATTCTTATTTGCAGGCAAGACGGTGAGCAAGGCTCCCAAGATCCAGCGTCTCGTGACTCCCTTGACCCTCCAGAGGAAGCGTGCTAGAATCGCTGACAAGAAGAAGAGGATCATCAAGAAGAAGTCTGAGGCCGCAGAGTACCAGAAGCTGCTTGCACAGAGACTGAAGGAGCAAAAAGATCGCCGGAGTGAGAGCATGGCTAAGAGGAGGTCGAAGCTCTCTTCTGCTACCAAGGCTCCTGCTGCCTTTGCTTAAATATATCTTCATCCTATATATTAAGTTCTGGTATCTTATATATATATTAAGAGTTTGTTAGTACTGGAATAGTTCTTTGGTGGTTTCAAGTTAGTAGAGGTGCCAGCGACGATGTTCTGGTGCTTCAGTTTACTCTACGTAAATTTCTAAATTATAATCTGTATTGTTATTTCAGCTAGTATTATATTATATATAATCTGTGTCTCGGCAGCCTAGCCAAAGCTCTTTATCGTGAAGAGAAACGGGGGGAAAATAGCTCGGTGAGCCATCCTAACGCCCAGCGCTCCGTGTGAAAGCTTGTTTTTTTTTATTACAATACAGACGGGGGAAAGACTATCAGCATCAACTTGTCCAGTATACATATTCTGTAAGTCCTTTTCATTTTGAAAGGGATGCCATGGCACCCTAGATCCGCCCCTGGCTGCATGTTCTCTCATGCCACCATTGTCCACAATTTCTCCGGCCTTCTCACCGCAGCCTTCAACTTCATCGGCTGATAACGAAGCAATGAAGCATCATGGGTGCAATTCAGCACACCGACCCGCTAGACCGAACCTGGAATTTGTTACCGATAGGGAAAGGGGCCGACCCACGAAAAATACGATATGGTATCAAAGAGAATTGCAATTCACATATTTAAACTGGGAGAAATAAATATGCATATATTTATCAAATTTCTTTAGATAATTTAACTTTATATAAAAAAATAACTATAAAAACAGTTTTTTTTTAGCCATCTGTCAAACTTTATTCATCATGAATCATAAAGTTTACAGGAAATGATAAGCCCTCAGGGAGGGTAGCTAGCCAAACATGGCGCCCTACAGATAGCGTAGTCGCCATACGAGCCAAAGAATGCGCTTGTCGGGGGGAAGACCCCGGGTAGGGCAATGGACGCAGAGCAGCCGGCTGGCCACTGGCCGGCTCGCGGCAAAGGCCGGCTGAGGAGCAGCCGGCTGGCGCCGTGGCCGGCTGGCTCTAGGTCCTAGTCGGCCTGGCTACGGCCGCCAATGCTGTAGCTGGGCCGGCTTCTACAAGCCATATCCGACTGGGGGTCTGTACCTCAGACCGACTCGAGGCTGGCGAGTCTTGCACTTGGAAGGAACCGGGTTGGTGATCCGGGTTCCCAAAGTCCACGCTGACTTCATCTCCCGTAAAGCGCGGGGCACTGTGGAGCAATAGTGACACGCGCCGGACAGGCCATCATGGCTTACGACGCGCCGTACGGGCTACGGTGGGCTGACGGCGGCAGGGGACGCTTCCTCTCCATACCGCTGACCGTGGCAGCCGGATGGGACAGGCCATGACGCCTCAACGGCTCCTGACGTCACCGCCTCGGGAAGGAGCGGAAGCCGAAGCCGGCCAAGCCGGCTAGTAGACTATAGGGTCTTATATGTAAAGTGCCGGTGCCTATATAAGCCGCACTACCCCCTCTCGTGCGGGGAGGATCGATCATTTACTGCTTTCACCTACCTACAGAGCTGCCCTGTGAGAGAGACCATCGTCTCCCTTAACCTCTCAGGGCCAGCCGGACACAGCTCAAGGAGCACCTTTGTACTGTGTGACATCTTATACACTCTAGACGGAGTAGAGGTTTTACCTCCATCGGAGGGCCTCGAACCTGGGTACGTCGCCGTGTCGCTCGTGCCCATACCCGCTTCCGGATACCGCCGTGAGATCTCTCAGGAGCCCCTTCGATTAGCCACCCTATGGCATATGCCGTGACGATACCACGACGGTTGGCGCCCACCGTGGGGCCTTCGGCATCCTCGGCCGGTGTCTTCATCCGGACGGGCCTCACCATCACCACCGGCGAGCGAGTCGCTTCGAGGCTTAATCCGGAGATTCGGCTCCCTCGGCTGCGTCGGCGACAACGCTAGCTGCTTCGCCGACCGGCCCTTCCCGGCCGGCGGCCGCGTCATCTCCTGCGGCGGCCACGACGTCTACGTCGCCACCGTCGCACCGCCGCGCTACCCGCGGCGGGTGCTGCGCTGCGCCAGCCCTCCTCCGCGAGCCGGCGGCAGCGCTCCCGTCAGCCCCGTCGTCGTGCAAGTCATGATGGCTGGCGAGGAGCTCCCTCCAAGAACCCGCGCACCCGCGGCCCCAACTGGAGCGCAACGTCGACCCCAACGCCTCCGGCTCGGGCCCAAAGGCGCCACCACCACCGTCCCGGCTGGAACAAGTCCGGGCAAAGGCGAGCACCCCGCTCACCACCGGCGCCGGCACCGACGCCGCCGCCGTCGAGGCAGACACGGAGGCGCACCGCGTGCTCCTCCTCAAGCGAGACCGAGGAGCTGGCTGCTGCTAAGCGCCGGTGGGACATCACCCAGCGCGAGTACAACCGCGCCCACGGCCTCACCCCGGGCGGCGACAACCCCGGTCGAGCCGGCCGGATCCGCCGCGAGAGGCCGTGACCTAGGCGCCGAGATCGACCGCGACCGGCGCGGACGAGCCGGCTCCATCCATGGAGCTGCCCATCTACAACACCCCCGACAAGAACATGCTCGCGGCTGAAGCCGCCGCGGGAAGAGCTGCACCGCCTCGAGGGCGAAGAGCTACGCCGCCGGGGCTGCGCGGGTGGCTGATTTGGTGAAGGCTGCCAACGGGCGGTCGAAAGACCCCGAGTACGCCCGAGACCCTAGGGCTTCTCACGCTCGTGGTGCCGCGAGGCAACGCCGGGGATACGGCCGAGTCCACCTCCCCGGCACCAAGCCGGCGCGGTGACTCCCGCGCCACGCGCGCCACCTCGAGCCGGCCGAGCCACCAGCCGGGCGGCGGCGGCCGCCGCGGCCGGGCTCCGCCAAGCCGGAACCGGGAGCAAGACTCCGAGCCTCGACGCCCTCACCGGCCGGCTCCGAGAAACCAGCGGCGCTCGGCAGCCGGCCCACTCCCGGGCTGGGCCCGCGCATCGAGCCCGCCGACGCCGGAGACCGCCTCGACCAGGCTGATCGAATCCCGCATCGCGGAAGAGAGGCGCCGGCTTGCCCCAAGTGCTTCGGGCCCCGCATCGCCAACGAGCCCGTGCTCGACGGCTTTCAGCTCCCGCGCGACACGCCCAAGTACGACGGCACCGCCAAGCCGGAGGACTGGCTGCTGGACTACTCCACCGCAGTCGGCATCTCTCGGGGCAACAAGCGGCCGGGCTGTGCGCTACTCGCCCCTCATGCTGCTCGGCTCCGCCCGCACGTGGCTCAACAACCTGCCGGCCGGCGGCATAAACGGCTGGCTGGACTTCGAGGCCGCCTTCATCGGCAACTTCACCGGCACCTATCGCCGGCCGGGTCGCCCTCAATAGCTCGAGATGTGCAAGCGGGGCCCGGACGAGACGGATCGCGCGCATACCTGACGCGCTGGTGCGAGATGCGCAACTCTGCGAGGGCGTGCACGAGATGCAATCCATTGGCTTCTTCATGGGAGGCTGCCGGCCCAACACCATGCTTGTGGCACAAGCTGCGCCGCGGCGAGCCCAAGACGATGGCCGCCTTAATGGTCATCGCGGACAAGTATGCGGCTGGCGGAGGAAGCCGGCAAGGCGCCGGCTGATGTTTCACCGGCCCCGGCAAGACGAGACAACAACAAGCCGGCTGAGCACAAGCCGGCCGAAGGCGGCTCGCATGGCAGCCGGCGGGACAACTACCGCGGCAAGCGTCACGGCGACCAGCCGGACCGCCGGTGCGGTTCCGCCCATGTGGCAGCCGTGTCGGACAACGCGGCGGGTGGCAGCCGCCGCCGGAAGCAAACGGACCGGCAATGGAAGCCGAAGTACACCTTCGAGCGGATGCTCGACTCGCCGTGCAAGTACCACGGCGGCAAGAACCCCTCCAACCACACCACCCGCGGCCCGCCACTTCATGAAGCGGGCGACAAGCGGCGAACCCCTCCCCCTCCACCCCCGCCCCCTCCGGCCGGCGGGCCGGGTGGTCAAGGCGGCGCGAGAGAACGCCAACCTCGAGCACCACGAGGCTAACCAAGTGCACCATGGCCGATATCGGCCGAAGATGCTACCTACATCATCTTCACCTCCGAGCCCGAGGACAAGACGAGCCGGCGAGCCGTTCCCTCGAGGTCAACGCGGTCATACCGCCGGTCCCCCAGTACCTAAACTGGTCAGAGCAGGCCATCACCTTTGATCGCCGCGACACACCGGCTGTCCTGCCAAAGCCGGGCAGCTACGCCATGGTCCTCGACCCCACCATCGGCACGACTCGGCGCAGCGTGCGATTCTCGCGCGTCCTCATCGACGGCGGCGGCGGCATCAACATCCTCTACCGCGACACCGCCCGCAAGCTGGGCATCCGGGAGGCCGAGTTGCGCCCCACCCCCACCGTCTTCCATGGCATCGTGCCGGGCCACTTGCTGCCGGCCGATCGGCCGGATCACGGCTGGAGGTGATGTTCGGGACGCCGGACCACCTCCGCACCGAGAGAATCGAGTTCGAGGTGGTGGACCTCGTGAGTCCCTACCACGCGCTCTGGGCAGGCCGGCCCGACCAAGTTCATGGCGGTGCCCCACTATGGGTACACGAAGATGAAGCTGCACGGCCCAAGGGGGTCATCACCATAGCCGGCGACTATCGCCGCTCCATGGAGCTGCGCCACGCGAGCTCCAAGATGGCCCGAGACGCTGGTCATCGCCACCGCAGAAGCGGCTCATCCACGGCGCCGTTGCCCTCGCCAAAGCCGCGCGGGACGGACATGCGGCTGCGGAGCAGCCCGGCTGGGACGACTCACTTCCAGCCGGCCGACAACACCAAGAAGATCCTGCTGGACCCGGCGCAGCCGGACAAGTACGTCACCATCGGTGCCGGCTTGAGCAAGAAATAGGAAAGCGAGCTCACCGGCTTCCTCCGTGAGAATCGGGACATCTTCGCATGGACTCCAAGAGACATGCCGGGTGTGCGAGGGAGTTGGCTGAGCACCACCTCCACGTCCGGCCTGACGCCAAGCCGGTGAAGCAGCCTCTCAGGCGCTTCGCCGAAGAACGAAGGAAGGCCATCGGTGAAGAAATCGCCCGGCTCCTAGCTGCCGGCTTCATCATGGAAGTGCTGCACCCGGACTGGTTGGCGAACCCGGTCCTGGCCTTGAAGAAGAACGGCTCCTGGCGCATGTGTATCGACTACACCAGCCTGAACAAGGCGTGCCCGAAGGACCCCTTCCCCTGCCGCGCATAGATCAAGTCATAGACTCGACTGCCGGCTGTGAATTGTTGTCTTTTCTAGATGCCTATTCAGGCTACCACCAGATTCCTTTGAATCCGGATGATCAAATAAAGACTTCGTTCATTACCCCGTACGGGGCTTACTGCTACACGACTATGCCGTTCGGCTTGAAAAATGCGGGCGCCACCTACCAAAGGTGCATGCAAAAGTGTTTGCGGGATCAAATCGGCAGAAATGTTCACGCATATGTGGATGATGTCGTTGTAAAAACCAAGGAGATGCCTACCCTCCTTGATGACCTGAGAGAAACCTTCACCAATCTGCGAAGATTCCGGATGAAGCTCAACCCGGCCAAGTGCACTTTCGGCGTGCCGGCCGGCCAACTCTGGGCTACCTCGTCTCTCGGCGAGGAATCGAAGCCAACCCGAGAAAAGATCGGTGCCATTGAGAAGATGGAGCTGCCGCGGTGCCTCAAGGACGTCCGGAAGTTCGGCTGGCTGTCGGCTTCCTTGAGCCGCTTCGTCAGCCGGCTGGGGGAGAAAGCACTGCCCCTATATCAGTTGATGAGGAAGGCGGACAAGTTCGTCTGGTCACCGCAGGCGGATGAAGCCTTCCGTGACTTAAAGCGCGTGCTCTCAACCGCGCCAATCCTTGCAACGCCGGGTTCAATGGAGCCGATGCTTTTGTACATCGCAGCCACCAACCGGGTGGTTAGCGTTGTCCTGGTGGTGGAACGCAAAGAAGCAGAAAACGGAGAGCGGCTGGTCCGGCGCCCGGTCTACTACCTCGGCGAAGTGCTCTCCCGGTCGAAGCAAAACTACCCCCACTACCGAGAAGGTCACCTACGGTGTCTACATGGCGGCCAAGAAGCTCAAGCACTACTTCCAAGAGCATCCCATCGGGGTAGTTGCCACGAGCGCCTCTGGCGAGAAATCATCGGCAGCAAGGATGCCAACGGCCGGGTTGCCAAGTGGGCCACGGAGCTAGCCGCCCACACCATCCTCTACGAGCCACGCACGGCCATCAAGTCGCGAGATCCTCGCGGACTTCTTCGTCGGCCGGGCTGAGATGCAGTACCTGCCGCCTGTGCCGGATTCCACACATTGGAAGATGCACTTCGACGGTTCGAAGATGCGCAACGGCTTGGGAGCCGGCATCGTCATCACCTCTCCCAAGGGAGACCGGCTGGACTACGTCCTGCAGATCCACTTCGCCGCATCCAACAATGTGGCGGAGTATGAAGCGCTCATACATGGGCTGAAGCTGGCCAAGGAGATTGGCGTGCGTCGCATACTTTGCTTCGGCGACTCCGACTTGGTTATACGACAAGCATCGCGGCGGCGGGACGCGAAGGACGCCAACATGGCCTCATACCGCTTCCATGTCCAGCAGCTATCCGGCTTCTTCGACGGCTGCGAATTCCACCATGTGCCACGAGCAAACAACGAGGCGGCTGATGCCTTGTCCAAGATTGGCTCAACCCGGCAAGCCATTCCGCCGGGCATCGCCTTGGCGGTTATCAAGAAGCCGTCCATCATACGAGTCACCGGATTCGGATTCAATATTCGTGCCGGCTGACCCGGGGGCTGCTCAGCCGAACCCGGGGCTTCATCGCCCAAGTCGGGGGCTAACAAGCCGAACCCGCCGGCTACCACGCCGAACCCGGGGACTTCTCGGTCCAACCGGGGGCTTCATCGCCACACTCGGGGGCTAGCAAGCCGAACCCGCCGGCTAGCAAGCCGAACCCGGCGACCATGCGGTCGAGCCGGAAGCTCCCACGCGGGAGACCCTGTTGGTCGGCGTATTCGAGATAAGATGCGTACCTTCATGGGCACAAGAATTCCTCTCCTACCTCACCGACGGTGTCTTTGCACGATGATAGAGTTCGGGCCGGGCGGATTGAGAGAAGGGCCAAGGCCTATACCATCATCAACCACCAGGCTGTACAAACGCAGCGTAAGTGGGGTGTTCCGGCGGTGCGTCGAGCCGGCTGAAGGGATTGAACTCCTACGGGAAATCCATCGGGGAGAGTGCGGACATCACGCCTCATCCCGAGCCATAGTGGCCAAAGCCTTCAGGCACGGTTTTTGCGGCCGACTGCGCTCGAGAGACGCGAAGATTTGGTAAAGAAGTGCAACGGGCGTCGGCGCTTCGCAAAGCGAAACACCAGCCGGCTTCCGCCTTGAAAACCATCCCCATCACATGGCCATTTGCCGTATGGGGCTTGGATATGGTGGGCCCGTTCAAAACAGCACGAGGCGGCATGACGCACCTCTTGGTGATGATTGACAAATTCACCAAGTGGATCGAAGCCAAGCCGATCAAGAACTGGGCCGGGTCCACGGCCGTCACATTCCTCAAGGAAATCATTGTGAGATTCGGCTACCCCCACACCATCATCACCGACAACGGCACCAACTTCTCCCAAGGCATCTTCTCTCGCTATTGCGGGGAAATGGGGATCCGAATGGCCTTGTCTTCCGTGGCACACCCAGAGTCCAACGGACAAGTGGAAAAGGCTAACGGCTTAGTCCTAGCCGGCATCCGGCCCGGCTGGTGGAGCCGCTCGAGCGAGCAGCCGAGCTGCTTGGATTGAAGAACTGCCCAATGTCTTTGTGGAGCCTGCGCACAACGACAAACCGCTCGGTCGGCTTCACACCATTTTTCCTCGTATACGGGGCCGAAGCCGTCCCGCCGGCGATATCGAGCACGACGCGCCAAGGATCAAGCTCTACACGAAGCCGAAGCCAAAGAAGCTCGCGAAGATGGAGTTGACCTGGTCGAAGAGGCCGGCTGCTGGCTGAGTCTAGATCTACCATCTACCGGCAAAGCCTCCGACGCTATCACAGCCGGAAGGTCCAGCCCTTGGCATTCGAGAAGGAGACCTAGTGCTCCGGCTGATCCGGCGGACAGCGGACAGCATAAGCTTGTCATCCCCATGGGAGGGTCCCTTCATCGTGAGCAAGGCGGTAGGCAATGATTCCTACTATCTCATAGATGCCCAAGAGGCTAAGAAAAACAAGCCGGACAAGGCTGACGAGGAGACTAAACGTCCCTGGAATGTCGGGTTACTCCGCCCATTTTACACATGAGAACGAGGAATGTATGTATCCCTTGTATCCCTTTTGTGAGTTATGAAAAAGCTTGCGCCAAGAGCGCCGTTCCGACAAGTTTTTCGCGTACTTTACCTTGTTTCGCCAATTGGCTTGAACCCTCTCACGCGGTCGGCTCGGTAGCGTGATCCGGTTTCGACAGTCGGCTTCGATCCGGCTACGGACCGCAACCGGTCTGTCCGGCTGGCGGGAGTAAGGCCTAGGGAGCCGGCACGCGAAAAACGACTAAGGGAAAGAGTAAAGCGAGTTGACTTGCAACTTTTCATAAAAGTGCCGGATTGCCGAATTCAGCTCGTTCGGCTGAAATGCTTGTCGGCCTCACCCGGCGGCCCGCTCTTGATCCGGCGACGGATCGCAAGTCGGACGTACGACCGGCAAGGGCACAGCCAAAGAGTGGGGCGGATGGGAAAAAGCGAACGAGTCGAAAGAAAGCAACTCGGCACACAAATGATTAACAAACACATTAAAAGTGCGACATAATTAAAGGGCGATAATATTCATACATCTGCACCCGGCATCCCGGGGATTTAATAAATTGTCTTGGCAAAAGAACAACTGGAAGCGGGAAATCTAAGCCGAGAGGGGCATCGGTGGAGCCGGCTGCCGGGTCGTCCTCGGGCACGTCCTCCGCCTCCTCATCGTCCATGTAATCTCCATCGGACGGAGGAGGGTTCGGGTCCGCGACGAAGAGGGTCTTGTCGACGAACTCGGCGATGGTGCGGCTCGAGCAAGGCGGGCGGCCTTGAGATCGGGTCGGGAGCTTGTCCTCCACGCCGGCTCGCCGGAACTCAAGCTGCCCCGAGGTCCACCTCGTTGTACCGGGAGAGGACGAAGGACGGCGCCATGTCGGCACCGGCGCGCGTGGCCGACTCCTTCCGGTCGAGGAAATGGTCCGGCGCCCGCTCCATCGCGAGAGATGAGGCCGAGAGATATCTTGCGGCGCCGCCTCTTCGAGGCCACGGCATGGGCACCGGCTCTTCGGCCGCCTTCGAAGCTCCCGGCCGAGCTTGGTGATGGGCTCGATGCGGGCAGCCATGGACGCCGGGTGGTCCTCCATGGAGAAATACTCCGAGCTGCCCTCGCCGGTCTCCCGCCTCCTGGAGTCGCGCGCGGCCATAGCGGCTGTCAAAGCCGCCTCCTGCGTCTCGGGAAGGCCGCTGCAAGAAGAAGAAACATGTCAGGAGCTGTCAAAGCCGAAATAAGCTGAAAAATGCAAGTTTTCGAAGTCCTAAAGTAAGCACTGGCGGCAGCCGGCAAGAACCAGCGCCCCCAGCCCGAAGATGGAGATTCCGAAGCTCTAAAGTAAGCCTGCGGCAGCCGGCAAGAACCGGCGCCCCCAGCCCGAAGATGGAGATTCCGAAGCTCTAAAGTAAGCCTGGCGGCAGCCGCAAAGCCGATGCCCCCGGCCTGAAGATGGAGATTTCGAAGTCCTAAAGTAAGCCTGGCGGCAGCCGGCAAGAACCGACTGCCCCCGGCCCGAAGATGGAGATTTCGAAGTCCTAAAGTAAGCACAGCGACGGCCGGCAACAACCGGCCGCCCCCGGCCCGAAGATGGAGATATCGAAAAAATCAAGTTTACGCCGCCGGTCTATAGCCTAAGCCGGCAGCCGACGGCCGAAAGCCGGCAAGGGAAAGGAACATAAAGATGCACTCACCCGACAAGCCGCGATCAAGCGCGCCAAAATCGTCGGTCCGGCGTTTGGCGGTAGCCGTCGGCTCCGTGGACTTGGCGGTGACCTCCTCTGCGGCGCAAGCCGCCGCTTCTCCACCTCCGTCGGCCGCCGGCTCGGATCATCCACCTTCTCCTTCTTCGCCGCCACGAGGGAGTTGAGCTCGGTGAGGTGGTTACTGCTCCGGCGAGGCGCAGCCGCGTCGGCTCTGCTCAGCCAGCTTGAGCTTGCGGGCGGCGGATCGGCCCGCCTCCTCACTCTCGGCGCATCGGGCGCGGCGGCTCGGAGATCCGACTCCGAGCTGCGGGACCTTGGCGGCTTCAGCTGCGAGGCGGCCGGAAAGAAATGTCGGCCAACCAAGATTAGAAAGAAAACAAGACATCAAGTCGAAAGAAGCATAGAGCTTACCCTTGACGGCTTCCAGCTCGCGGGCCAAGTCGGCCCGGTCCAGCTTGGCCTTGTGGTAATGGGTGACGGCGCGATTATACAAAGTGGTGCGCCGGTCCATCACAGCCTGAGGAAAAGAAAAAGTTAGTCGAAACCCGTGCCGGCTCCAAGCAGCCGGCCCATGCCTCGGAGGGCTACCAGGATAATAATCAGATCAAAAACAGTCGAAGCTTACCTTGCTGGCTTCCTCCACCTTGGCGACGTTAGCCGCGGCCTCGGTTGCCCTGGCCTTGAGATTGGCCTGCAGGCTGGAGAAGAACATCTCCACCGATGCTTGGTCGGGGTTCCCCTCCCGGCTGGTCACCTCGTAGGAGTCGGCACGGAGCCACGCACTGCTCCATGGTGGCAGCCGAGCCGAGGGCGGAGTCGGAGGCGGACGGCACTCGAAGAAGAAGTGCGCCCTTGGCCACGTGCAGGCCTTGCGGTGATGCCGATGAGGTTCCCGTCCTCACCAGCGCGCGCGAGTCGGCGCCCTCCGTGCGCGCCGTCTCGTCTCTCGCCGGCTCCTGCCGGGCCGGCTCCTCCGTCGTCGGCTGCGGCGGCGGCGTCGCTCCGGGCGCGGCGAGATGGCCCGGCCCGGCCCAGTCGTCTCCGGCGCCTGGGGCGCCCCCTCCGGACTCCCGTCCAGCTCCACCACGGTGGGCCCGGTGCCGGCTCCGGCCGCAGGCGGCACAGCCCTGCCAGCGCCGGTTCCAGGAGCAGCCCTGCCGGCTCCGGCTCCGGCTGAAGGCGGCATTCCCAGACCAGCCCCAGCAGCTGGGCCCAGAGGACGAGTCCGGCCCGGGAACATGTCGTCCAGCGTCGCCTGGCGAGTCGGCTCAACACGCGTGCCGCGATCAGCGCGCGAAGCCGGCGGCACGGCGAAGGAAGGCGCCCCGTGGCGGGCGGCGGCGGTGTGGGTGCGCGCGAGGAAGGCTGCGGCGTCGCTCCCTCCTCCGGCGGGGAAGCGGCGACGCAACGCGCGGAGCTTGCCGGGAGCCGCCGCCCTGGGCAAACTTGATAGGGGCCCTAGCCGGATAAACAGAGAGATAATAAGCATAAAAGTAAGGAAAGAAAAGGAATCAAACAAGAAAAGGAGAGAAAGAGCTCACCCGGCCTGCTCCGGGACCATCTTCGGCTGCTGCCGGCGCAGCTTCTTCGCCTTCGCCTCCAAGGCGGCGGTGGAGCCGGCTCGCTTCGTGCCCTTGGGCGCCGAAGTCGCCGTGGTGCTTGGCGGCCTCGTACGCAGAGGCACGGCGGGGATGGGCCCCGTGCCGGACGTCGCCGGCTCCTCCTCCTCTTGCTTGCTACGGTGAAGGGGGCGGATTGTGCTCCCCCGGCCGCCTAGATCGGGCGCTGCGGCAGGTCGTCGTCGCCGGCATGTTCGCCGGCTTGGTCAGCCGGATCGACCTGATCCGGCGTCCACCTCCTCGTCGCCAGGTCGCCGTCCTCGGCGTTCTGGCGCTCAAAAAGCTAGAAAGACAGAAAAAACATGAACATATGACAAGCCGGAAGTCGGCAGAAGAAAAAGGAAGTCGGCCTCGCAGCCGCAAGCCGGAAAATGGCAAAGACACGAGGCTTACCCGCGCCGGTGGATGGTCCCTGTCGCAAGGCACCAGCCCGTAGCTCCAGTCCTCCGATAGGTTCGCCTTGGTGATGTGGTTCACCCGGCTGGCCACCTGGGCCTTGGTGAGCGGCGCCTTGGACGTGCGGTTCGGATCGAACCGGCCGGACATGTGCCCGATCTTGTGGGTGCGCATCCGGAGCGGCAGCACCGGCGCTCGGCGATGGTGCGGAGGAGATCTTCGGCGGTCAGCCCACCATCGGTGGGCTGTCGCCAGAAGTCCCAAAGCAGGTTCACCTCGGCGTTCGATCCGTCGAGCGGGCGTTGTGGCTCCGGTTGATCCGGCCGGCTCGGAGGAGCCGGGTTGAACTCCGGCAAGTTGATCCGGTCGACGAGCGCCCCTCGTTGCGCACGTAGAAGAATGACATCCGCAGTTCTTCACCGAGTCGACGGTGGGGATTTTGGGGAAAGGCGTACCGGGCCGGGTGTAGATCGAGGCGGCGCCGCAGGCTCGCGAGCGGCCCTCGGTGGTTTGGGCCTTCAAGTAGAAGAGCCGGCTCCGAAGTCGATGTCGGGCCACAAGCCGGCGTAAGCCTCCATGAACGCTACGAAGCAGCTCAAGAGGACGCACGCGTTGGCCGGCAGGTGATGCGGCTGAAGGCCGAAGTGGTCGAGGAATTGCCGGAAGAACGTCGAGGCCGGCAGGCCCAGCCCGCGATCGAGGTGCGCACCGAAAACGACGTGCTCGCCGGGCTCCGGCTTGGGCTCCACCTCCCCTCCGGGCGCCCGCGTGATCACCAACTGCGGGATCCGCCGGAGGCGCACCAGGCGCTCGATGTCATCCTCCCGCATGTAGGAGCCCCTCCACGATCCGGCCGGGAGACGCCATTGACGAGGTCGAGGAAGAAGATGACCAGGAGAGGCGGAACGGCGAGGAAGAGCCTTGCGACCGCGGCGGCGACAAAGGCGGCTGAGGACGCTCCGTCGAGACGCGCGGCCCCGTGGCGCCGGACTGACGGAGTGGCGGCGGCGGATCGGTGGAGATTCGCCCGCCGAAGTTCGCCAGCGGGAGACGTTCGCCGGAGCAACAGCAAGCTCGTGCGCGCGGAGAGCGATGGAAGCAGGAGCGCGAGGAGGAAGAGGATGGCAAGTGGCCGCCTCGATGCCTCCCCCACGGCATTTATAGCCTCCTGCCGCGGGCGGTTGGCCTCCAAGTGGCAGTCATGGGCCACGTCCCCGGATTTACTGCGCCGTAACTCCGCCCATGTTCACGACGGTTATCGGAAACGACCACACCACGTCGCCCACTACCGCACCGGATCCGGAGGGACATTGATGTGACCAGACGAACCGACCGCCAGGCCAGGCGTCAGACCGGTCAAGTCGGGCGCGGGACCCGAGGCGGCGGAGACCCCGGCGCGCAGCGAGCCGGAGCCGGACAAAAAGTTCCACTCGAACCAAAATTCATCAGCAAGGCGGAGGCGCCATCAAATCTTGCGAGAAAGCAAAAACTATACAAGTGTAAAAGCGGCCGGCCGGGAGCAGCCGGCGGGAACAAGCCGGATGAGGGCGCAGCCGGGCTGAAAGGAAATCCTCAGTCGGCCCCTCCAAGTGCCGTCAAATATATTCAAGAAGCCAGGAAAACCTGCCTAGGTCCTTCTAAACGCAGGACCTTGCCAGCTTCGGGGGCTAATGTCGGGGGGAAGACCCCGGGTAGGGCAATGGACGAAGAGCAGCCGGCTGGCCACTGGCCGGCTCGCGGCAAAGGCCGGCTGAGGAGCAGCCGGCCGGCGCCGTGGCCGGCTGGTCCGGAAGCCGGCCGGCTCTAGGTCCTAGTCGGCCCGGCTACGGCCGCCAATGCTGTAGCTGGGCCGGCTTCTACAAGCCATATCCGGCCGGGGTGCCGTACCTCGGACCGACTCGAGGCCGGCGAGTCTTGCACTGGAAGGAACCGGGTTGGTGATCCGGGTTCCCAAAGTCCACGCCGACTTCATCTCCCGTAAAGCGCGGGGCACGCGTGGAGCAATAGTGCCACGCGCCGGACAGGCCATCATGGCTTACGACGCGCGTACGAGGCTACGGTGGGCCGACGGCGACAGGGACGCTTCCTCTCCATACCGCCGACCGTGGCGGCCGGATGGGACAGGCCATGACGCCTCAACGGCTCCTGACGTCACCGCCTCGGGAAGGAGCGGAAGCCGAAGCCGGCCAAGCCGGCTAGTAGACTATAGGGTCTTATATGTAAAGTGCCGGTGCCTATATAAACCGCACTACCCCCTCTCGTGCGGGGAGGATCGATCATTTCATCGCTTTCACCTACCTACGAGCTGCCACTGTGAGAGAGACCATCGTCTCCCTTAACCTCTCAGGGCCAGCCGGACACAGCTCTAGGAGCACCATTGTACTGTGTGACATCTTATACACTCTAGCAGGAGTAGAGGTTTTACCTCCATCGGAGGGCCTCGAACCTGGGTACGTCGCCGTGTCGCTCGTGCCCATACCCGCTTCCGGATACCGCCGTGAGATCTCTCAGGAGCCCCTTCGATTAGCCACCCTATGGCATATGCCGTGACGATACCACGACAGCGCTTCGCCATTCGATCGCCGACCCTCATGGCGAAAGGAAAAACCTCCTCGGTGTTGCACTGTTTCTTTGATCTCCCGAGTAATGTGGCTGAAGCGCCCCATGCATGGACCCTTGAGACTCTGCACCACCTCGGCGCAGTCCGAAGCCACCATGACCTCGCCAATGTGTAGATCAGCTGCCAGCGCCAGGCTCTCCCGACAGGCCATCGCCTCGAGGCAGCCAGGGTCTGTAACGCCATCGAAGACCACTGCCGACGCTCCGAGGTACTTTCCTGTTTGCGACCGGCAAACTGCTCCAACAGCACCCCTCCGTCTTGTTTTTGCCACTGCACCATCAACATTGATTTTGCAACAGCCCAAAGGTGGAGGTGTCCATCGAGGTGTCGCCGCTGCCACTCCTCCTCGCGGCTTCACCATCGGCTGTTTGCTTTCCCCGCATCCCTAACAAAGGCCTCAACAAATAGGTGAGTTGCCATAGGACTCTGGTAGATTTCTTCATGGATCACCTTGCGTCTAGCGTGCCAGATTGCCCACATAGTGACCGTCATCCTGATGAATTCTGCATGATTCATAGTCTTTAGCATCAAGAACAGCCATTGTCTCGCCGATGGTTCCGTCGCGAGGCAATATGCTCAACAATAGTCGGATCTGCCAACGCCCACACGCAGCGCGACATATTACATTCTATCAGGGAGTGGCGCCAGGAGTCTGCATGGCCGCACACCGAGCAGCTTGATGACGGTGCCATATTCCGTCTCTGACGAACATCACCTGTAGGCAGCGAGCATTGGGCCAACCTCCACAAAAACACCCGCACCTTGGAGGGTACCTTACACTTCCAGAGTTTCGACCACTCCTTGCTTTCAGCTAGTGTGCTCAAAGCCGCTGATCTACTCTCCAAATAGTCCTCTCTGGTTTTCTTCACTGACACCAGAGCCCTATACGCTGATCGTATCGTACTGTGAACACTCCAGATCTTTCGAAATGCCAGGCCCAGAAGTCGTCCTATACTCGCGTACATAGTGGGATCCCTCTGATCACCTCCACATCCATAGGGAGAAAGAACTCCTCCAGCTTCTCCATATTCCATGTGGCTGAGGTCATATCGATATAGGCACTCACCAATTCAGGGGCGTCGGCTTTGATTGGGGCAACCGGAGTTAGCCTCTCATCTCGGGGAAGACAGTTATCCCTCCATGCCGCGGTCGTAGTGCCATCGCCTATTCTTCTGATCATGCCGAGTTTCAAAGTGTCTCGCCCTTCAATGATCGCCCTCCAAACCTGCGATGGGTGTGACCCCAATTGAGCAGTTAGGAGATCCGAAGAAGGGAAGTATACCGCCTTGAGCACACGTGCACTCAGCGTAGATGGCTCTTGTAGAATACGACATGATTGTCGCGCTAGAAGAGCTAGGTTAAACAATTCAATGTCGCGGAAACCCAGTCCTCCCATATATTTAGGTTGAGTCATTGTCTCCCAAGAGACCCAACACGTCCTTCTCTTCCCCTCGTGGCTGCCCCACCAGAACTTTCTTATCATAGCATTGATGTGATCACATAACCCTCGTGGTAATTTGAAACATGACATCGAGAAGGTTGGCACAGCTTGGGCGACGGATTTGATCAAAACCTCCTTCCCGCCTACCGATAGCAACATCTCCAGCCAGCCCAACACCTTCTTCCACACCTTATCCTTGAGGTATTTAAACGCCCCATTCTTGGACTTGCCCACCCCCGACGGCATCCCAAGATACTTCTCACTCAAAGTCTCGTTCTGAACCTCAAGTACATTTTTGATACTCTCCTTGATTGTTGCTGGACATTTCTTGCTGAAGAAAATCGAAGATTTGTCCATGTTGATCCGCTGACCCGATGCATTACAATACTTCTCGAGTACTGTTTTGACTTCCACAGCTCCCTCATCACATGCTCTGAAGAACAGCAGGCTATCATCTGCGAAGAGAAGGTGGTTTACAGCCGGGGTTGTGGTGGCCACCTGAATTCCTTGGAGTGCTGATGATTCAACTTGAGATTTTAAAAGGCACGAGAGGCCCTCTGCTGCCAACAAAAACAAATATGGGGAGATGGGGTCGCCCTGACGAATACCCCTGGATGGTCTAAACTCCTCCTGCGGTGCCCCATTGCGGAGCACTGAGAACGATACCGTCGTCACTAACCGCATTATCAAGGCTACCCAAGAAGGACTGAAGCCCAACTTGAGCATAATTGCTTCCAAATACGGCCACTCCACCCGATCATAGGCCTTCCTCATGTCCAATTTCAGCGCACAGAATCGGTGTTTCTTAGCTTTGTTTCGCTTCATAAAATGAAGACACTCGTAGGCCGTGATTATGTTATCAGTGATAAGCCTCCCTGGCACAAATGCCGATTGTTCCTCGTCCATGATCTCAGGCAGTATACCCTTCAGCCTGTTCGCAGCAACCTAGAGGCTATCTTATAGATTACGTTGCATAGACTGATGGGGCGGAATTCCCCCAATTCCTTAGGGCTGGCCACCTTTGGAATTAGCACAATAAACGTCTTGTTGATGATCTCTGGACTATCCTGTCCCTTGAGAATTCTTAGGACAGCCTCAGTCACCTCCCCACCGCACACATCCCAATGGCGTTGGAAAAAATGTGCAGGAAAACCGTCAGGTCCGGGCGCTTTGGTCGGATACATTTCAAATAGCGCTTCTTTGACTTCCTTTACTGAGAAAGGCGCCTCCAGCTTGCTATTCATCTCTGAACTAATCTTCCTTGGGACACAATTCAGGACATGCTCCATGCCTGACACTCCTTCGGAAGAATAAAGATGTTGATAAAACCCCTTGGCAACCCGACCCATCTCCTCTTCATCTGATGTGGTCGTACCATCCTGCTTAACAAGCTCCGCAATCATGTTCTTTTTCTTCCGTTGGCTCGCCCGTAGGTGAAAAAACCGTGTGTTCTTGTCCCCTTCCGCCAGCCATTGTATGCGAGATCGTTGACGCCACATAACTTCTTCACAATGCAGCACCTCCGAGAGTTTTTCCACCACTTTAACCTCCGCATATGATGGTTCCACTCTATCTGGATGAGACCGAAGCTCACTGAGCTCACGCTGGAGTGCACGAATCTGGTGCTTTACAGTACCAAACGTCTCAGAATTCCATGCCTTCAGCTTGCCAGACATCCCTTGCAACTTATCCTTCAGCTCAGACACATTATGACTCCTTTCAGTTGCATTCCAGGACTCCCCAATGAAATCTGAGAATTTTTCATGCTTTTCCCACATAACCTCGTACCGAAACAAGCCATGCCGACGCTGCTTCTGTTGGTCACTTCTTGGGTCAAGCTTCACCAAGATCGGCAGATGATCGGATGCCGCATACGCCGGGTGGTGTACCTCCGCCTCAGGGAAGCGGGCGCACCAAGATGGTGTAGCCAAGCCACGGTCAAGACGTACACGGCAGAAGGATCCACCTGTCACTCTCTTCTCGAACGTCCATGGAACCCCTCGGTACCCAAGGTCACAGAGGCCACACACATCTACAGCCTCTCTGAACCCGACAATCTGTGTCCAACTCCGCTCATTGACTCCGACATGCTCTTCCCGGTGGAGGACCTCGTTGAAGTCTCCAATGCAAAGCCACGGCAAGTCATTTGATGAACGGATATATTTGAGCATATCCCACGTTTTGTGGCGCTCATCTACCTGGGCCTCTCCATACACCACGGTGAGGCGCCACGGTTCCATCCCCTCTTCCTTCACCACAACATCAATATGGTACTGGGAGTAGGGTAAAATTTCCATCTTTATTGATTCATCATTCCAATACAAACCTAAGCCACCACTGCGGCCTGAGCTACTAACAGCAAAACTTTTATTAAAACCAAACGAACGAGCTAAGGATTCCACCCGGGTCTTGTGAAGCTGGGTCTCCACTACGCACAGAACCGATAGTGAAAGTTTCTCCGCCAAGACACGGAGGTCTCGAATTGCCGCGGGGCCTCCTAGACCACGGCAATTTACACTAAGGATACTCATTGGGACGGGCGGCTCCCCGAACCGGAGGCCGCCAGATCAGTAACTCCCTTTGCCTTCTTTGGAGTAAGTTGTTTCTTCGGACGTTTTTGTTCCCTTGCAGACGGAGGCGGCGGAGGGGTTCCAGTACGTTGTGGGTAGCTCTTCTCCTTCCCTTCACCAACAAAATCTAGCTGCTTCTTAGCACCTCCTCCTCCTTCTTCCTCAATCACCCCAGGTTCCCTCCATGTCAGCAACAGAGGGGCACCTGCATTCTCCTTGATCGGGCTGCACTCTGTCAGGCTGGCCTCGGCCGAAGTCCGTTTACGACTTTCCGACTGGAAAACTTCCGCACCTCGCCCCCGGCCACCAGCCCCCTGCCCTCGGCCAGAACGGCCACCTCGTCCACCACCCCTACCGAGCGATGGCTCCTGGCGAGAACCCTGTCTGTCGCCTGTTGGACGATTCGTTGTTCTGCCATATAATATTGCGCGGTTCCACGTTGTGTCTGCGAGAAGCCAGTTCCCATAGCCAACCTTCCCCGACGAGTGAACACCGGACCCACATTCCTCCTTCTCATGGCCGAGGAGGCCACATACTGCGCAGAACAGCGGTATCTTCTCATACTTAACCTTCATTATCACTTGTTCGCATCCTTCCGGTTTAAAGGATACAAATCGCGTGAGGCTTCGGCGAACATCTAGCCAGATCCTTGCCCTGACGTAGTCGCCTCCCTCAGAGCCAGTATTGTTCATGTCAATCAGGATCACCTCGCCAATCGTCTTGGCCAACTCACTTATCAGGTTCTTCTTCCGGTACAGCCCCGGCACCTCCAAGATCCGCACCCATGCATGGATACGATTTAGCTCCACTGTCGACGCGCGACAGCTGCCATCATACTTCTCGATCAACAGCCCATGGTCCCGAAACAGCCACGGACCCTGTTCCGTGATCTTCTTCCAATCCCCAAGACAATTAGCCTGGACCAGGAACCTGTTCTCCTCCATATCGCGGAACACAACATCCTGCGCCGGAGCCCATGCAAACAACATGGTTTTCTTCAGAGACGTTGTACTGTAGGGTCGCGGTGTCAAAAGTCTCATCACCGCCATCCACTTTGATCCTTCCTTCACCGCCTCCACTTCGCTCTTAGCGACGAACACTCCTCCGATGTCCTCCCCCTTGAGGTTTAGACTCCGCAGCAGATCCTCCAGAGACGGTTCTGATCCCGCCTGCTCCGTCGATCCACCCGCCACATCCTTCCCCTTAGCCGCCGCCATGTCCAGACCTTCTCCCAAAACCCTAGCGACGGAGAAACTTCACCAAGGCCGGGTAGCCGACTGCGTCGACCCCTTAATCAGCCCGAGCGGCGTTCCCGGCAAGGGAGGGAGGTAGGTCAGACGTGGGAATACGGTGCCCTTCCGCCGGAGATGTGCGATCGCCGACGAGGTAGGGAAACCCTAGATCGCTTCTAGGTAGGGGAGTTATCTTTTTTGCTTATTTTGCTCACAACTATAAAAACAGTTGGTAGAGAAGGATTGCCCCCAACACAAATGACCTAGGGTCACATGTCCTCGGGGGGGGAGTTATCTTTTTTGCTTATTTTGCTCACAACTATAAAAACAGCTTGGTAGAGAAGGATTGCCCCCAACACAAATGACCTAGGGTCACGAGGCCCGACAAGATACCGAGAGAAGGATTGCCCCCAACACAAATGACCTAGGGTCACATGTCCTCGGGGGGGGAGTTATCTTTTTTGCTTATTTTGCTCACAACTATAAAAACAGTTGGTAGAGAAGGATTGCCCCCAACACAAATGACCTAGGGTCACAGGCCCAGCAAGATACTGAGAGAAGGATTGCCCCCAACACAAATGACCTAGGGTCACAGGCCCTCAGGGTGTAGGCCCAGCAAGATACTGAGTGAGACTTAGACTTGCCTCCAACACAAATGACCTAGGGTGACGGGTCCTCGGGGTGTAGACCCAGCAAGCTACCCATTCTCTTCTCAGCCCCATCTCATCATTCCAACTGCTATCCCCAAAGCAGGGCTAGGAGCTCGCACGACCAAGCTCGGCGCTAAGATTGAACCGATGCAGAAGTAGGTACCGGCCAGGCTAAGCTAGCGATGTGGGACAAAAAAAAAAGTTTCGTTGCGCGGGAGTGCGGCCGGCCGCATACGCGACTTGCGGTGCCGGTGAGCGCGACCATATGGGCTGGTAACCGTCGGCCCACGTCACCGTTGCGCCGAACACAATTGTTGGAAGTCGAACACGAGGCCCAGCTCCGTAAAAAACAAAAAGAACCAGCTTCTCAGCTACGCCTAATGCTCAAAAAAAAAAATAGCTACGCCTACAGCACAGCTTCGAAGCTTCGAACCAGCAGAGCTCCAATATAAATCTAAAAAAGCTCGTACACTCCTTAGGGTTTCAACATGCTCAAGCGAGGCAGTTCACACAAGCAATGTCTGACCCCCAGGTCTTCCATGGATGTATTTCGATTCAGCAACAATACAGACTTACAGTTAACACTAGTACATCGTCTGCACGGGCTAACTATTTTGCAAAGCATATAATGTTTTTTTTTTTTTGACGAAAAGGCTTCATTGCAATGAGAGAAGAAGAGTTACAGCAGTTTTACAGTCTAATTCCATGGATTACAACACGTCTTCTGCGATCAAGGGGATCGCAAAAGAGTTGAATTGAATTGAAAAAATAAGAACTTAGTCTGGCTCACGCGGTCTATCTATCAGCGAACTTGATGTGTGCTCAAACAATTGGAAATCCAAATGAACGGTAGAACGTTGATACAGAAAGCCCGTCAAAATCATTTTAAGTTGTGTTAGCATGATATCTATCGACCTACGATTTGAGTATATTCTCAAATGCTCATCCATCAATGTAGTGAAGATTATAATGCAATGCGGAAGCTCCCCGTTCTCTGACGAGGTTCTCATTTTCAATGTACTGAAAATCAACTTACAACTTTGTGATCTTATTAACGTATCCAGCAATGTATGGGCAACAAAACACTAACTCATCTAGAGGGGCGAGATAGCACGGAAATGATAACAAAATTCAGTATTTTAGGAAGTAATAGTTGAATCTGAAGACAACACTCCTCAGGCTGACACCCCTTCATATTCTCTTGGCATATCAAGTGAAGCCAACAAAGACAGTGTTGCTAAGAAATAATCCAGTTACGACAGGGTCACTAGAAAACACAAATTGAACTATATAATAAGATGTCTAATATCTGATTCTAGTCTCAACTCATCAAATAGTTATTGAACGTACTTCAGTATTGGGGAAAAGCAGAATTTATTATGACCAAACCAACAACATTACAATTAACATTATCAAGTATACAAAATGCTGTTCCACCCCTAATGGGAACATCGTAACAAAAAGCTTACTTGCATTCTTGGCACGAATTCCGAAAATAGTTGCCGTCCTGGTTTTCATGCATCTCTTTAACTTTGACGCTCCTACTTGTTGCGTATATACCATGACTGGCCAGCTGACAGAGAAAAGTGATGCCTGCAGCCTCGAACGTCTGACTAGATGGAAACGGGTGGATCACTGTAGCTTATATCTGGCTGTCACTGTAGCTATTTTCCCATTGTCTACCATATCAAGTTGTAAAACTGAAACTCTAAAAACATAAAGAAAATAGCGGGACCGCGGTCCGACCGGTGGTGCTCTACCGGTACACAAAGAGAGGTTTAAGGGTATCTAGCATGGAAAACATAGCGCGCTATTTCAGCGTGAATGGTATGCTACGCAGAATTTGCTCGCTATGGCGCTAATGTCACTATTAGCGGCGCTAAGCTCGCTATTTGTTGCAAAGTTATAGCGTTATAGCGGCGCTAAAAAGGTTATGGAACTAGTGGTAGCCCACGAGCCTCCAGTATCAACCTAGCACAACTCAACCCTAGGTCGGAAACTGCCTAGCAGCCACTTTTGACACCCCACAAGTCGCGGCTGTGGCGGCATCAACATCAACGCCAGTCTCCTCCAGCTCCACCCAGCCACCTCCGCCCGGCACGTCCTGAACAGAAGCATTAGGGGGACGCGCGCCTCGACCACGAGATTGATCTGACGATGGTCTTCTCCGCCAAGCTGTCGCCTCTTGCGTAGAATGCAACATCGTATCTAGTCTCACCCCTACATGATCTCCTCCAACTTGGCCAGCACGGAAGGTAGTTCAGTAGTGATAGACGTGTTGATATGATGTAGTCAAAACTAAATAATTAGTTATGCATTTATTACTCTGGATAATTTTTCAGGTACTAATATCCTTAATATACATGATATACCTGTCATTTTTCTATTTTTTTTGCGAAACGCTATTTTGCAAAATAGCTAATAGCACGCTATAACTTGCATTGCGTTTAGAGAAGGGCCACCCTATTCCACTAAGCGCGCTATTTTTTTTCTTCGTATCTAGCTGTACCAAGCAGCTTGTTGCAAGTTCAGTATTGGAAATCCTGACAGTAACTAGCTGACTGGATATCCGCATTGGCAAACTGACACTCTCGCTAAAAGTTAGTTATACTTAGTTCTGATTTAAATTTAGTAAATTTTTGGAAGCAGATTTGGTGCACATGAGCACTAGTGTTCTCAGTTTTTAAAATATTTTAAAAATGTATATTTACGTTTCAAGAAATCATCGCATTTATTTCATGAATACGTACACATGTCCTGAATACTCGTGCGCAGTTTCGGTAAAAAATTCCGTTGTATTTTGAGCTACATGAAAAAAACAAGTTTATGTCTACGTATAGGGGCATATATTTGTCAGAAATTTGTTTTTTTGTATAGCTCAAAATACAACATATTTTCCTCCAAAATTTCTACCGTATCTTCAAAATGTTTATATGCACGTGGGTATTTAATTTCAAATTTTTTGAAATCCAAAAGCACTTTTCATTTTTTAAATTTACTCCTATTTAACTGATTACTCGACCTGAAGAACAAGAATTCAGTTCAGCTTTGAGTACTTACACCATTTGGGCATTTCGTGTCTGAGCACCAAACCTAACCAAAAATTGGATGATAACCATCCACACATTTTTTCTTTTAAGAATTTGAATTTCTCTAATGGCTCAAATTCTGGCTATTTCCAGGTGGTATTGATCCATAGCTAGGACCTACTCCCTCCGTTCTCTTTTAATTGACTCGGATTTAGTACAACTTTGTACTAAATTCGAGTCAATTAAAAAGGACCGGAGGGAGTATGTAGCAGCAAGTTCAGAACCAATATAAGGTTTCCATAACTAGCCTAGTTGTGCAAATTTATCTTCAGGCCACTCCAATATTGGCAAGATAAGGTCAAGCAATGCATAGATCCTAGGTTGAAGCGACAATATCCTCCGAAGGGAGGGGTTGAGGCCTATCTCCCTCATCCACTCTCTGTGTATGATATTTTACATTGTTTCGTATTTATCATCTTGATGAACAATGGTGTCACTGATGATACTCCTTGCACTCAGTCATCTGCAGGTTGCTGCGGTGGCGCTCTGTGCGTACAATGCAAAGGACCGATCAGGTTCAACATTAGCATCGTCGTCAAGGCGCTCTCTCCTCTGCCGCAGTACAGAGCAGCGGCACCAGCAGCCATATCCCACGGCCCGACAACCAAGGCTTGAGGCGTTCATGGGACCTCTTGGCGCATACTACCACCTAATAGCACATTGGGTGTAATTTGGGAGTCGTTTGCAGAATCCTTGGTTGGATACAGAGTAAATGGATTCCATCTGGCAGTCTGTCGCCACTCTAGGTTTTTTTGCTGCTTGAGATTTGTGCTCTACATTGTTCTGCTGTAGATTCAATGTTTTTTGATTTCCCCTTTTTTTCGCAAATACACATCACAAGTGTCAGAAACTTTAGCATCGTCGTTTGGAATTAAATGCTACATGCTCTAACCTGTTGCTCGATCAATGTGGTCACCCATGCTAGTCTCTGTAATCTTAACAGTATTCTTGTGCCACGTTGAGAAACCAATAAACCTGACAGACCATGTCTAAGCATCCTTGACCTTTGAACTGGGAACAACTTTGATTAATAAACTGGCATATACATAATGCACATCATCTTCCTCGTAGGCTCTATCTCGCATGTATAAGATAATCCCCCGAGCATGCAGATGCAGTACATGGACGCCCGTGTCCAGGTGATATTATAGTGCATGGATCATCTTCTAGTTCTCTTACAATTTTGTGTTTTTCATCCCCTTCAAAAAAAAACCTGTTGTTCATTTGTGCATCATGCTTTTCTTCTGTCAGGTACATTGTTTGCTGCTTTTACACTCCAACAAAAAGTATAGCAGAATATTAAGCCAATTGGCGACCTTTAAGCATATATATGTAGGTGTTGTGAAGGCAGCACTTAGTTGGGAATTGTAATTTAATTTTTTATTGTTATTTAAATACATAGGGAATACATGCTCCATTGGGTGTCAGGAGTTATACTGGTCTGTATTTGCAAATACTATGATCACCGAGTAATCTAAACAAAACCCCTTACATTCCATCACAAATTAGCAACGCCAAGAAGATCTTCTAATCAAATCCCTCCTAATTGGCTGATGAAGAGTTTTACATAGACATATAAAGATCTATCCACGTTTGTTGTTTGAATATATACAATAGTTATTTCACAAGAATGAAAACTTATCTTTTAAGAATTCAAAGAGCTATCCATGTTTTTTGAATAATATTTAATAGTTATTGCATAAGAGTGAAAAAAATATCTCTTAAAGACTCCACAGATTAAAATGACAGAAAATCAGAATATTAGATAAAATCTTGGTGGATATTTGTTTTATCCTCTAGTACCACATAAACGAGCCGCGTAGGAAGGTGATGACCAACTGCAAACTGAAGAGTCCTTCAACTCTGTAAAAAAAAGTCAAGAAATAATTGTATAAGCTGCCTACAACTGCATTAGAGAAGACTCAGATTGAGAGACAATGTAAGAGTTGAACTGTTGAAGAAATATGCTGTTCTTCATATCAGAAATTAGCTTGCTAACAAAAAATATTCTCATAAGAGGCTTTCTACATGCTTTTCTTTTCACAAGGGGAAAATGCTAACTCCCAGTCCCATGTATCTTAACACCTTCGATCATTTAGTTATGTTGCGCATGTGACCACACCGGGGCTTCAAAGTGAGTAAACAAGATTCAGCGCCTAATTACACATCGGTGAACATACCAAAATACATATGCCTCTGAGCAAGACAAGATCAGTAACATACGAAGCAAAGTCATTATATAAATTAGAAACATATGATCGAAAGAAGTTTAATCAAACACTTAAAGTAATTCCAGCATTCACCCAATCAAGCTTACTTATGTTTAGTAGGTATAGAAGTGTAGTATTTATATGATAGCAGCCTTAATGCAACAGTAGTACCTATTCATGATGTAGACTATCACATCGTGAATATATAGAGAATAGCATTTGTTAATTTAAATAAAAGGTAAGCTGAATTGTACTACCTTTTCGGCTCCGTTGATGCTATAAATCAGTTAATCCTTGTCTGGCTGAGTAGACCAAACTTAGAGATGGTGGATATATTAGTCGATGCTTTGCACACATGCTGTTAGCTTTCAGATTTCCTTTTGAGAACAAACTTATCTGCTTTGTAGTCACACTATGTCCAAAATATTTGAGATTTGTATGGTAAGGTGCATGAACTATCACATATACAGTGGACATGAACATGATGTACCGTCAGAAAGTTTATTATTCAGAATTCGTGCTGAATTGAATTAATCTGTCATTGTGGTCTATAGCACAGTACAAGTGAAAACTTATACTTCGTCAAATCAGTGCAAGAAAACAGCTGATTTGAAGTGACGGCTCATACCTTCAAGATGGCTTGTACCAGCGTCCAGCAGCGAGGCACTTCGGCGGCAGATGCCTGTACCAGAGGAGATGCACAACGCAATTGACCAGACAGCAATAAAAAAAACGTCTCGAAACATAACTTTGCCAGGGCAATTTCTTTCATCTGCAATTTCCACGAGAACCATGCTGGACAGCAAGACACATTTGACATCATCAGAGAGATGGAACAATGAGAGCATATATTCACCAAGGGCACTCATCTTTATTATCTCCAGTCACCAAAAGCTAAAGCAGAACAAACATTCAAAAATAGAACAAAAAAAGCAAAACATAGTATAGTACCACGAGTATGCTACTGTACTCGACAAGTACAAATATCTCATAATCTTACAGCTTGTGCAAAAGAGCACCCACCATACAAACTCGATTGAATGCGCATCGGCCACCGGTTGCAAATTGAAACTATCTAACCCCTCCTCCCTGCTACTCCCCTGCTTAGGGTTTAGAAGGCCAGTGGAGGCAGTGGCAGGTTGTTTGTGAGCCCTGATTGCATCCTCCTCTTCCTGAGTCTCTCAGCTATGATGAAGGCAAGCTCCAGAGATTGGGAGGCGTTCAGCCTTGGGTCGCAGTGGGTGTGGTACCGGTCACCCAGGTCATCGAAGGTCACGGTCCGTGATCCACCGATGCACTCGGTTACATTCTGTCCAGTCATTTCAAGGTGGATACCTCCTGGGTGGCTTCCTTCTTGATCGTGCACGTCGAAGAATGCTCGTACCTCGTTCTGTTGATCAACATATAAGTTCATGTTAGGACAAATAAACTTCCAATTTACTGCAAATAATGTTTAACAAATACAAACTCGTGGTTGCAGCCAATCTATTTAGAGTGAACTTTTACACTTTGCGATTTACTCAACATTATGTAGTGATTTATGCAGCAGAAAGGGCAAGAGGCAAACTATCCTACAAATGGACCAATGAGTACTGGGGACAAATATATGCACCCAGAGAGAGAATGTATGAAGTCAGATTATTAGTTATACCCGCAACGATTCATAAGGATTTTGGATCATCAGAGAACATGTGACTGAGAAAGAAACATATTTCTACTCCTTAATACGTCATATCATGAGTTCATCCACAACGTCCAAGAATGCAGTAGGCTCCAGAGTAGAAAGATTACTCACCATAATGGAGTCGAATGGACGAGTCTTAAGACCACATGGCGCCTTGATTGTGTTTCCGTGCATGGGATCAGTAATCCATGTAACAATCTGTCCAGAATTGCGGACAGCGCGGATGAGATGAGGCAACTTCACCCTCATGTTCTCAGCTCCCATCCTTGTAATTATGGTGATCCTTCCCGGCTTGTTTGATGGGTTCAAAATGTCAATCAGCTTCACCAATTCAGCGGGGTCCATTTTGTCGCTCACCTACATTCCACAAGTTAATGTTAATTGAATGTCATCATCCGCAACAGTCAAAACAGCATTTAGATTTCACTTTGCCAATCTTCAAATGAATTCAGTGCTACCTTTATGCCAAGGGGGTTGGCAATACCACGGAGGAATTCAACATGAGCCCCATCGAGTTGACGGGTGCGCTCACCAACCCACAGCATGTGAGCTGAGCAGTCATAGAAAAGGCCACTTGTGGAATCCTCACGGGTAAGAGCCTGCTCATAGGGCAAGAGGAGACACTCGTGGGATGTCCAGAAGTCAGTAGTCGTCATTATCGGATGGTCTATCCCCAGCCCAGCTGCAGTCATGAAGCCAAGAGCCTCGTCCACCCTATGTGCCAACTCACGGTACCTATACACATCATTCCATTGAAGCACTCAGATCATTAGATAATCTCTCTATCAAGCAATTGCGATTTACAAACACAATATCTTTGCAAACTAAACAGTCAGATACACAGCAAAATATGCTACTGTAATAGCATTTCTGCAGTTAATCAACAATCTAATCTTACTACCGATGTCAACAGCATTTCATTTTATTAATGCCTTATTCTGACGATGACTCGCTAAGAATTTTGTTAGAGCACCAACTTTTCCAGAGAAGTAAGAACACTTCATCAATATATCTTATTTGACTTACCTATGCAAGCCTTTGATTCCAAACAAGGATTTTGCTGTTTAAGTGAAAGCACAAGAATTTCATGGGCGAGTGGAATATTCTAATAATATTCTCCAACACAGGACAACTATGAAGGTTCATAGATTTGCATGACTTGGTAACCAACAATAGTGTACCTATCGTGGTATCCCATTTTTATATATACAGCTCAAAACGAGCAACTTTCTGATGAATTATTCATAAAGTTAGGTGGAGTGGAGGACCGCTCAAAAGAAAGGGACATCGAAAGCGAAAGTTTCAGCACACTCTAAGGCTGGTGCCAATGGGGGCGGGAGTGGAGGCGGTAGCGCCCGGTTTGGGGCGAGAGGCGGGCGGGAGTGGGGCGGGACGCCAGCGCCGGGCGCTGGGGCTGGCGCCGGGCGGCTGCCGCCCGCTGCCGCCCGGCTACCGCCCGCGTTGGGGCGACAGCGAGGCGTGAGAGGGGCGATAGTGGTGCTAGTGGGGGCGGTAGGGAGGCGAGAGTGAGGCGAGAGTGGGGTGAGAGATGGCACTATAGCCCGTGCACTGGCACCGTGGGGTGAGAGTAGTGTGAGAGTGGGGGCGAGAGCTGACGTGGCGAGGCTATAGTGTGGTGATGCATTGGCACCAGCCTTACTACCACTCCTACCAACCAACAATTGATGAACCGAGAACTACCACGTGATTTGTTATACATTGGCAAGCAGTGAAGAACCACGTAAAATGCTTTTCTAAGTTTTCTTTACTTGTTATTCCAGCTACAAATTAAAATATCTAGGCATTTCAAAAACATGTTCACCACTCGTTACTGGCATGGCAACGTATATACTATAAGGGGGAGGTTGATACTTGTAGCAGCAAGCTATCAGTTGCCTTATCGTGTGATAAGGAGATATGTGGAAGAAATTCCAGAGGGTGATCACTGATCTTTTAACAGGACAGCGACTAGGCACGCTCCAAACGAAAAAGCTTTGGTAAACAATAGTAGCAGGCAGGGTAATAATTTGTCACCTGTCTCCCTGCTCGTTGTGGTCCATGAAATCGAGGTTCCACTGGATGACCCGCTGCATCGCGGCGTATCCTCCGGTGGCGAAGGCGCGGAGCAAGTTGAGCGTGGCGACCGACTGCGCGTAGGCCCTGATCATCCTCTCGGGGTCCGGGGTGCGGCTCTTGACGTCGAAGGCGTCGCCGTTGATGTTGTCGCCCCTGTAGCTGGGCAGCTTGACCCCGTCCTTCTCCTCGAAGTTGCCGGACCTGGGCTTGGCGAACTGGCCGGCCATCCTGCCCACCTACCAACCACGCGCGAAAGGGGAAATATATGGAGCGGATCTGATCAGATCTCGCGAATTTGTTTGTTGGTTGGTTGATTGGCGTGTGAGAGGTTTGGGTGGGTACCTTGACGACGGGGACCTGTCCGCCGAACATGAGTACGGCGCCCATCTGGAGGAGGACGCGGAAGGTGTCGCGGATGTTGTTGGCGTTGAACTCCTTGAAGCTCTCGGCGCAGTCGCCGCCCTGGAGCACGAAGGCGCGGCCCATGGCGGCCTCGGCGAGGCGGTCCTCGAGGTGGCGCGCCTCGCCGGCGAAGACGATGGGCGGGAAGGTCTCGACGGTGTGCAGCACGGCGTCGAGCGCCGCCTGGTCCGGGTACTCGGGCAGCTGCAGCGCCTTGCGGGACTTCCAGCTGTCGACGGCCCAGGCGGCGGCCGGGGCGGCCGGGGCGGCCGGGGCCTCGGGGGCGAGGGTCGGGGAGGAGGTCTTGGCGGCCGCGGGGACGGAGGTGTTGCGGGACGGGTCGGCGGCGTGCAACGCGGAGATGGTGCGGCGCTTGAGCGGGAGGAAGCCCGCGCGGCGGGGCTGCGCCGCGCCGCCGGAGAGCGCGGCGGCGGTGGTGGCGGTGTTGGTGGCGAGCGCCATTGTGGTGGGTGGGGCGCGAGATGCAGCGGCGGCTGGAGGTGGTAGGTGGGGCGGGTGCGGAGGGAGGAGGAGTGTGGTCTGGGGATGGAGGTGGCGATCCCGGGGTTTATATGCAGGCGGCCGGCGAGCGGGGGTGGTGGGGGAGGGTTGGTGGCGGGGCGGGGCGAGGGATTTTGGTAGTTGGCGGCGAGAGGACGACGACGGGACGTGGGGGATTCGTAGGACGGACAAGAGCGGCGAGAAGTGGCGAGGGTAGTTTGGGGATGTTGTGTGGATCTGGTGGAGACGGGATGAATCCGGACGTGGAAAGATACTTTGGGAGGAGGTAGGTGGCGAGTATGACAAAATGGGGCCGCGGCGCACGGGTGGTGGGGTAGCTTTGGACTGCTTGATGCGTACACGGTGGCTTTGGTCAGTACAGCTCGTCTACGTATCGGGAGACGTGTGTGCACGCACGTATCCGCGAGGCCAGACCGGAAACGGCAAGATCTGTATTTTCCCTTCTTATTTTCTTCATTTTTCAAAGAAGTGTTGTAGAGTAAATAACTTGTTTTCATTGAATAATAAGAACATAAGAGTATCTCCAGCCGCGTCCCCAAACCGCGCCGGATTAAGCGTTTGGGGGACGTGTTTTGTTCGTGCCGCGTTTAGTGGACGTCGCTCCCCAGCCGCGTCCCCCAAACGCCGCCCCCAAATGAATATTGGTGCACGAAAATAAAGGTTTTCATTCAATTTTGATTATATATTACAAAGTTTGAATGAAAACGGCTAGATTTCATCTAAACCTAGACTACTGACCGTCCGGCGGTGCGTTCGACGGCCCCACCCCGTCGTCGCCTCCCCTACGCCGCAGCTCCTCCTGCGCGCGCCTCCTCTCCTTGCGTTCGGCGGTGGCCCAACGGCTCCGTTCCCGCCGCGCGTCCTCCTCCGCCCTCCCTCGCCGCGCCGCCCGGAGGAGAGCTCGGCGGCCGCGTAGAAACTGCGCCTCTTCGCGGGCACGGCCGTCGTCCTGGAGCTTCTTCTCCGACTCGAAGGACTCGACGAGCACGCGTTGCTGATCGGCCGTCTCGTCCGGGTGCGGCCCGTCGTCGTCGGACCACTCGAACTCGTCGTCGTCGTCCTCTACCTCGGTCTCCTCCGCCTCGGCCTCCTCCTCCTCCATTGGCGCATCGTCCTCCACATCTGTTGGCGCCTCCATCATCGCCGCCGCCAACTGGTCCGCCCGCCTCCCCCAGATCGCCGCTAGCGCCGCCTCCCGCTGCCGACGCTCCTCCGCCGCCAGCTCCTGCTGGCGCTCGATCGACTCCCGCCAATCTCGGTACAGCGCATCCCGCTCAACGCGCTGGCGCCGGCGCTCGTCAGCCCACCGCTGCTCTATCTCCTCCCGGTACCGGCACCGTTGCGCCTCTTGTCCCGTCGAGGCGTCAGACGCCGCACCGGTGTCGCACTGCTTCTCGTGCCACGCTGCTGCCGCCGCGGCCTCGCCAGCAGCGGGGCCATGGGCGCAGAACGCCGCTAGATCCGCCGCATGCGCCACCTCCCGCTGCTGGCGGGCCTGCTGCTGCATTGCCTCCAGCCGTTGTTGACGGTGTGCACGCCACCGCTCTTCCCGGGCCGCGGGGTCGGTGTCGACCTGCGTTTCCGGGACTGCAAGTGGAGGAGACGGCGGTGGAGGGAAGTGGCCAGCGCCGGGGCGGTTTGCCATTGCCACTGGTGGTGGAGGAGACGGCGGTGGAGCGACGAGGGTTGTGTTTGTTGCCGGCGGGGTGTGGTGGCTACCATTGAGCCGGGAGACCTTTTATAGACGCCGGCGTCGGGAAGAAAGCGCGGGAACAGGCGAGAAGAGGCGGGAAGAAAGCGCGGGAACGGGCGGTGGCGTGCGAACGCCGGTGACGCGTGGAGGCTGCGCAGCACCGACGAGACGTCTCGCCTGCCCCTCCGTCGCCATTAAGGCCAAGATGCCGCCGTGTGTCACTGCGCGCGAATAACTTCCGTCGCGAGGTAGGCGACGGTTAGGTTAAAATTAACTGTGCCGCTGACGGGTCGTCCCCGCCAGTCCCCGCCTCGCTTTTCGTTGTGTCCGGCGTGCCCGGAGCGTCCCCTGTGGGACGGGGACGGGGACGGGCTCGGGGCGCCGGACACCGTATCGGGGGGCGCCGGACAAAAATGGGCTTTGGGGGACGCGGCTAGAACGTTTTTTTGGTCCAGCGCGCCCCAAATCCCTTTGGGGGACGCTTTGGGGGATGATACGTCCAAAACGTATCTACTTTCCCGAACACTTTTGCTATTGTTTTGCCTCTAATTTGTGTATTTTGGATGCAACTAACATGGACTAACGCTGTTTTCAGCAGAATTGTTTTGGTGTCTCGTTTTTGTGCAGAAATCCAACTTTCAGGAAAAACCTCGGGATTTTGACAGAAGGCCCTATTTTCCCGAAAACTCACGGAGCCGAAGGGCAAGTCGGGTGGAGGCCCGAGGGCCCCACACCCCTAGGGCGGCGCGGCCCAGGAGGGGGCGCGCGGCCCTAGCGTGTGGCCCCTCGGCCGGCCTCCGACGCCCTCCTTCGGACTACTTATCGGCCTCGACCTAAAAACGCACGGAGAGAAGTCGAAGTCGCCAGAAACCCTCCAGAACGCCGCCACATCGCGAAACTCCGTCTCGGGAGCGAGAAGTCTCCGTTCTGGCACTCCGCCGGGACGGGGAATTGGAGGAGATCATCGCCACCATCACCACCGACGCCTCTTCATCAACCAGCCATGTTTCCCCCATCCATGTGTGAGTAATTCCCCCGCTGTAGGCTGAAGGGGATGGTAGGGATTGGATGAGATTGGTCATGTAATAGTATAAGATTGTTAGGGCATAGTGCCTAGTGTCCGTAATTGGTACTTTGATGATATTGTTGCAACTTGTTATGCTTAATGCTTGTCACTAGGGCCCGAGTGCCATGATCTCAGATCTGAACATGTTATTATTTTATCATGATATTCATTGTTTATGGTCTTACCTGCAAGTTGTATACACATGTCGTCGTCCGGAACCAATGGCCCCGAAGTGACGAAATCGGGACAACCGGAGGGGATGGTAGTGATGTGAGGATCACATGTGTTCACGGAGTGTTAATGCTTTGCTCCGTGCTCTATTAAAAGGAGTACCTTAATATCCGAGTAGATTCCCTTGAGGCCCGGCTGCCACCGGCTGGTAGGACAAAAGATGTTGTGCAAGTTTCTCATTGCGAGCATGTACGACTATAATTGGAACACATGCCTATTGATTGCTTTGTACTTAGACACCGTTTTATTATTATCCGCAAATGCCACGCTTGATTGTTACGTGAGTTTCTCTCATCCATGCAACGCCCGTTATCCGTCCCCGTGCCTACGAGTATTTTAATCCTGTTGTTTACTATAATCACTACTGTCTCGTTTACGTTACTCTGCTGCTCGTTATTTCACTACGCTACTCGCTATAAAGCTGTTACTACCGATAAACTCTTGCGAGCAAGTCCGTTTCCAGTGCAGCTGAATCGACAACTCCAGTCGTTAAGGCTTTCAAGTATTCTTTGTCTCCCCTTGTGTCGAATCAACAAATTGGGTTTTACTACCCGCGAAGACCGTTGCGATCCCCTATACTTGTGGGTCATCAAGATCGTTTTTCGGCGCCGTTGCTGGGGAGCATAGCTTTATTTGGAAGTTCACTTGGATTTATATTGTTCGCTGCAAATTCTCCATCATGGGTAAACCTCGCGATACTAAGGTCGCCATATTACCATCCACTACAAGAAAAGGTACAACTCTAAGTACCTCTGCTGCTCTTGATTCACCATCTGTGATTGATAAACTTGTTTCACCACCACATGCTTCACATGCTTCGGTACTTCGCTGAATCTGAAAACTCTCATAATATTGATAATATTTCTGTTGTGCTTGATGATAGTGGTTCATTGGGATCCTTTCTAGATGCTACAATTGCTAGGTCTAGACAAATTGAAAATGCTCGAAACTCCTGATGCTACTACACCTGTTAGTTCACCCGAACTTGATTATTCTAGTGATGATCTCGATGAAGATTATGTGGAGCTTAATGATGATCTTATTAATAGATGCAATGCTACTGCTGATGCAAGTAAAATTAAAAAGTTCCTCACACAATATACTTGTTAGACATAAGTTATCTCTCGATCCTAAATTTGCCACATCTCCTATATGCATTAAGGATAAAGATTATGATTTTTCTCTTGATCTATCTCATATAGCTATTGTAGAGAAAGCACCCTTTTGTGGTACCGAAAAAGAAAGTGCTTGTAGAACACATGATTGAACTTTCTTCTATGAGTAGTTTGTTTTCCGATGATATCAAGATGCGTACTTACTTTGTCGTTAAAATTTTTCCTTTCTCATTAAAGGATGATGCTAAAACTTGGTATAATAGTTTGCCTCCCGGTTCTATTAAAAATCCAAGCTGATTTGCGTGATGTTTTCTTTCGAAAATACTTTCCTGCTAGTGCTCAACATATTGCTTTACAGAGAATTTATAGATTTGACCAGGGAGATGAAGAGAAATTGCATGAGGCTTGGGCAAGATTTTGTTCTCTTATCAGAGCTCGACCTGGACATGATCTAGAAAAGAATGATCTACTTGATATATTTTATAGTGGACTAACCATTGAGTCTAGGGCATATTTGGATAGTTGTGTCTGGTTGTGTTTTCGGAAAAGAACTCCGCACGAAGTCGAAGAATTATTGGCTAAAATAGGCAGGAATCATGATGATTGGACTACGCCTGAACCAACTCCAACGCCAATATTGAAGAAGAGGGGTTTAATTAAATTGAATGATGAAGATATGAGGGAAGCCAAGATCTCTCAAGGAGAAAGGTATTAAATACGAAGATGTGAAGAATCTACCTCCCATAGAAGATATATGTGAGATAATTCCCCCTTCATCCATGATTGAGGTAAACTCCCTTCAACGCTTTACTAGGGAAGATATTCCGTATTCAAAACCTCCTGCGCAATGCTTAGATGAGTTTGATAATTATATTGTTAAGCAAGAAAATTTTAATATGAGAGTAGAGAATCATCTAATGGAAAATTCTCAAGCTATTAGCAATTTGCATGATATTGTGGAGAGAACCTCCAATGATGTTAAGATGCTTGTTAAACATTTTCAAATGGTTCAAACTCAAATTGATCAACTCACTAAAGTGCAAAATGACTTATTACAAAATAATTCTAAAGAGAAACATGCTTATGAAGTAACAACTAGAGGTGGTGTCTCTACCCGGGATCCTCTATATCCTGAAGGGCATCCCAAAAGAATTGAACAAGATTCTCAACGCATTGAACCTAGAGCTCCTTCTAAGAAAAAGAAGAAGAAACATAAAAATGTTGTAGAATCCTCTGAACCTGTTAATGATCCTAATAGTATTTCTATTTGTGATGCTGAAACTGAAAGTGGTAATGAACATGATAATAATAATGGTAATGATAAGAATGATGTTTCTGATAAAGAAGAAGTTGAAAATGAACCTGAAAAGCGAGATAAAAATAAAAAGTATACTAAAGAAGATTTTATTGCTAAGAAACATGGTAATGAAAGGGAACCTTGGGTGCAAAAGCAAATGCCTTTTCCTGCTAAGAAACTAAAATCAAAGGAAGAAGAACACTACAATAAATTTTGTGATTGGATGAAACCTTTATTCTTGCAAATCCCTTTGATCGATGCTATTAAATTGCCTCCTTATTCAAAGTATATGAAAGATATTGTTACTAACAAAAGGAAAATCCCCAATGAGGAAATTTCCACTATGCTTGCTAATTACTCTTTCAATGGCAAAGTTCCAAAGAAGTTGGGCGACCTGAGTATACCTACTATTCCTTGTTCTATTAAGAATAATTATGTTAAAACTGCTCTATGTGACTTGGGAGCCGGTGTTAGTGTTATGCCTTTTTCTCTTTATAAGAGACTTTACTTAGATAAGTTGATACCTACTCGATATATCTTTGCAAATGGCTGATAAATCTACTTGCTATTCCTGTTGGTATATGTGAGGATGTTCCTGTTCAAGTTACTAATAACCGCTTGATATTAACTCGATTTTGTTGTGTTGGAAATGCTCGAAGATGATAATATGTCTATTATTCTTGGGAGACCTTTCTTAACACCGCAGGGGCTGTTATTGATTGCAATAAAGGAAAGGTTACTTTCAATGTTGATGATAGGGAGCATACCGTCTATTTCCCCAAGAGGATTGAAAAGGCATGTGGAGTTAATACTATTTATAATGTGAGAACTATCAAAGTTGGAACTATCGATTGTCCTATATATGAGCCTAAAGAAGAATAACAAACTCTTATGATTGGATCCATATCAATACAATTCAAGGTAACATGATTGATTTGAGGTTTATTTCTTCTTATGCTATGTAAAATTTATTTGGTGGCAAGACTTGATCAACCTTGTTAACAAATACTTTTTATATGCATAGAGGAACTAAACAACATCTCTTTCTTCCTCCATTTTCTTTACTTGCTGTAGCACTATTTGTTTTGCAAGATGCTTTAGTAATTTAGAAGTTTGAACCAAGTGCCACTTCATGGACACCATGGGATTGATCTCCACTTAGGACAAAAGCCTAAGCTTGGGGGAGGTATACCGGCATCACTCATTCTTTGCATATTATGGTTGCTGGATACTTGTAGTTTCTTTGAGTGGTTTTCTAATGAGAGGGAGATGATATTTGGGGAAGTGCTGCCTGAAAACAGATTCTGGACTGTTACTAGAAAAATTCGTGCACACAGCCAGAACGTTATTTTGAGCTGCCAATTTTTTTGCATGTTCCCCAAGTTGTTATCTAACTTTCATTAGTTGAACACTTTTCGAGCTGAGCAACGGAAGATTTTTGTAAAAATCGATTTCTGTACTGCTGTCAAGTTTTGGCAGATTTCTGCCATCTCGCTTTTCTGTGTTTCTTTTAGTTTGCTATTTCTTGTTTTTGCTTTGTTTTTTTCCTAAAACACAAAAAGACCAAAAATATTTCTGTTGTTTCTCTTCACCACTTGTTTATTTTGGTTTCTTGCCATTGTTTCGCTTTATTTGCTATTGCTAGTTTGCTATAAGAAAACCCAAAAAGATTTTGCCTTGTTTGCTTGCTTCTTTTTATTCTTGTTCTCAAATTCAAAAACACCAAAAATATTTGCTGTTCTTCTTTGGTTTGTACAGTTCTTTATGAGTTCAATGGTCTTCGGTGGCTGGAGCGTGGTTTTCATTTCATATTATCCAAGCTACACAAGTGAAAAGGCAATAATGACGATCTACGACAATCCGATTGTGGTGAGAGGCTGGTATGAACTCTATTTGTTTTCATTTTTGTACATATACTCATCCATGTGAGCATGCTTAGTTGGTTCATGTGAGGTATATGTCATTTAAGAAAGTCTAGTAGTTCATGATCTCTCATGTTTAGCTCCAATTTATTAATATGAGTAGCATGTCATGGATGTTTGCTTGCATTGTTTTGTTCATAGATAGGTATGATATTGTGGTATCCTCCTCTGAATAATTCGTTTGAATTAACTTGGCACATGCTCACGCATGCATATGACTGAACAAAAGTCACTTAAGCCTCAATGATTTACATTGTTTCAGAATTCTTGTATCACTTTTATGCCTCAGTTAATTTATTTTGCCGCAAGCATGATTATGACGATTCATTGCTCTCTTGATTTGTCGCTCCCTAGTCTTTTGCTAGCCTTCACTTGTACTGAGCGGGAACGCTGCTCGTGCTTCCAAACACATGAAAACCAAGTTATTCCAGAGTGTCCACCATAAATACCTATGCATGGCATTTCAAACCATTCCAAGTAGACTCTCATGCGCTACCTTTAAAACCTTCAAAAATGCTTCTCAATTTGTGTTAATGTTTCATAGCTCATGAGGAAGTATGTGGTGTTTAACTTTCAACCTTGTCATTTACTCTTGACGGACTTTCATATGGACTAGTGGCACACCCGCTTATCCAATAATTTTGCAAAAAGAGTCTGGCAATGGGGTTCCCAGCCCGATTAATCAACTTTCACTAATTATTCTCTTCACATGTTTTGCTCTGATTCATCAGTAAGCAAATTAATTTTGCAAATAGACACTCCTCCATGGTATGTGATTTATGGAAGGCACCCGAGGATTCGGTTAGCCATGGCTTGTGTAAGCAAAGGTTGGGGGAGTGTCACCCATAATAAAACTAAAATACGTGTGTAAACAAAAGAGAAGAGGGATGATCTATCTTGCTGGTAGAGATAACGTCCTTCATGGGAGCCGCTCTTGGAAGTCTGGTTGGCAAGGTAGTTGGTGTACCCATTACCATTCTTTGACAACAACAAACACCTCTCAAAATAATTTTACTTCTAGCGCATGTTAATCCCTGCTTCCCTCTGCGAAGGGTCAATCTTTTACTTTTATGTTGTGTCTCCATCCTTTCTTTGAGCACTTTCTTGAGAGCACAACTGTCATTCTTAGTATAATATGCTTGTCTCAAAATATGATTGATTGTGGTATAACTTTGATGCTTTTATCTTTGACAATCACTATTTCTAGTCTTTCTATGAACTTCGGAGGTGCCTCGAGCATTTATGTTTCTGCTGATCAAATTGGGCAAGCGAGATACCACTCTATCATACTCTTTTATGAACATTGCAATCCTGCTTATATACATGATTCATGATGCTTATTATTAATTGTTGGTACCTTTCCATGATTGACATAGCTATTGGATGATCTTATTTGCATGTATCTTATTATGAACTGCTTAAGTACTTGCCACAGCATGAGAATATTTACATCATATGAACAAATGTGTTCGTGAAAGTTCTTTTATCGCTCAGTTGTTAACTGAATTGCTTGAGGACAAGCAATAAGCTAAGCTTGGGGGAGTTGATACGTCCAAAACGTATCTACTTTCCCGAACACGTTTGCTATTGTTTTGCCTCTAATTTGTGTATTTTGGATGCAACTAACATGGACTAACGCTGTTTTCAGCAGAACCGTTACGGTGTCTCGTTTTTGTGCGTAAATCCAACTTTCAGGAAAAACCTCGGGATTTTGACGAAGGCCCTATTTTCCCAGAAAACTCACGGAGCCAGAAGGGCAAGTCAGGTGGAGGCCCGAGGGCCCCACACCCTAGGGCGGTGCGGCCCAGGAGGGGGGCGCGCGGCCCTAGCGTGTGGCCCCCTCGGCCGGCCTCCACGCCCTCCTTCGGACTACTTATCGGCCTCGACCTAAAAACGCACGGAGAGAAGTCGAAGTCGCCAGAAACCCTCCAGAACGCCGCCACATCGCGAAACTCCGTCTCGGGAGCCAGAAGTCTCCGTTCTGGCACTCCGCCGGGACGGGGAATTGGAGGAGATCATCGCCACCATCACCACCGACGCCTCTTCATCAACCAGCCATGTTTCCCCCATCCATGTGTGAGTAATTCCCCCGCCGTAGGCTGAAGGGGATGGTAGGGATTGGATGAGATTGGTCATGTAATAGTATAAGATTGTTAGGGCATAGTGCCTAGTGTCCGTAATTGGTACTTTGATGATATTGTTGCAACTTGTTATGCTTAGTGCTTGTCACTAGGGCCCGAGTGCCATGATCTCAGATCTGAACATGTTATTATTTCATCATGATATTCATTGTTTATGGTCTTACTCGCAAGTTGTATACACATGTCGCTGTCCGGAACCAATGGCCCCGAAGTGACGAAATCGGGACAACCGGAGGGGATGGTAGTGATGTGAGGATCACATGTGTTCACGGAGTGTTAATGCTTTGCTCCGGTGCTCTATTAAAAGGAGTACCTTAATATCCAAGTAGATTCCCTTGAGGCCCGGCCGCCACCGGCCGGTAGGACAAAAGATGTTGTGCAAGTTTCTCATTGCGAGCACGTACGACTATAATTGGAACACATGCCTATTGATTGCTTTGTACTTAGACACCGTTTTATTATTATCTCGCAAATGCCCTCGCTTGATTGTTACATGAGTTTCTCTCATCCATGCAACGCCCGTTATCCGTCCCCGTGCCTACGGTATTTTAATCCTCGCTGTTTACTATAATCACTACTGCTGTTTCGTTACTCTGCTGCTGTTATTTCACTACCGCTATCGCTATAAAACTGTTACTATCGATAAACTCTTGCGAGCAAGTCCGTTTCCAGTGCAGCTGAATTGACAACTCCACTGTTAAGGCTTTCAAGTATTCTTTGTCTCCCCTTGTGTCGAATCAACAAATTGGGTTTTACTACCCGCGAAGACTGCTGCGATCCCCTATACTTGTGGGTCATCAGGGGACGCGGCTGGAGATGCTCTAAGTCCCTCCGTTTGTTGTGCCTCTGGCACCTCTGGAAGCATAGGAATGATGTTGTGTTTAACGGGCTCGTGCCCTCGATCGTCTTGATCCGCAAACGTTGCAGGGACGACGTTGTGTTGTGGCGCGCTCGTCTGCCACTGGAGCGCCGTTCGAACGTCGACGTGTGGCTCTCTTTCTTCCTGCACTGAGCCGCCTTTGGGCGTGTACCTCACCCCTCTCCCTTCTGAATTTCCTGTTCTCTGTTAGCTGTACACATGTCATACTCCCGGGGAATTCACCCGATCCCTAGGATGAAATGGATACAAAACAATTCAGGTGGCAGCCTTTGTGCTCACCCTCGGTGAAAACTCAAAAAAGAACATAAGTCTGCGTCCACGAAGATATAAACCTATGCTGTTGGATTGAACATACACTTCCTTAACCAATTAGGCATTTAGGCTATGCTTAGTTCTTTTTAATCTTTCATATCAATCCATATGAGTACTGATCGTATCATGAGTCCCTTACTGTTAGGGTTTTAGTCCTCCCACTGGTGATCTGGCGGCGAGTACTCTCCATGCCCGCCCAGAGTTCGTGTCCTACTCTCCGTCCCCTTCCCTCCTTGGATTGTACTTCGTCGAACCCGGTGTCGAGGGTGCTCCTCGGCAATGCCCTCCGATAGGGGCTTAGGGTTGGTGGAATCCTGCAGGCTGACACGAGACATCGGTTCACAGACAAGCGGGGAGAGCGATTTACCCAGGTTCGGGGCCCTCGATGAGGTAAAACCCTTACGTCCCGCCCCGTCCGTTCTTGATTATGATGATAATGGGTTACAATGGGGTGCCGAATAGTTCGGCTGAGATCTCGTCGAGATGGCTAATCGCTAGGGAGACCTAGCTCTAAGCTTTTGTTGGCTAAAGTCGCTAAGATTGATTCTGTCCCTCGACAGCCCCTCTCCTGACCTTTATATAGGTGGCCAGGTCTCAAGAGGCCTAGTCGAGTACGACTAGGTTTACAGTAGATCTATCTCTAGACTTTCCTTGTCCGGCTCCTTCCGTATCTTGTACTCCAAGGTATCTTCCGTTGCATCATCCTAGCGGCCCACCTTGCCACCGACTATCTTCATGGGCCCCCAACTAGGAAATACAGGGTAAGGCAACATTGGTTACCCGAAGGGTAATGCCCACGTCAGTAGCCCCCGAGTGTCTAGCCGAAGGTAGTTCGGGTAGAGACTAAAGCATGCCTCCTCCCAAGGTTCTTCTACTTGATTATTCTTGAATCTGCATCATCTTCTTCTGTCGGGTGCGCGTCAGCGCTCCCGATGGGAGTAGCCCCCGAGTCTAGGTACGGATGCTTGCAATCCGTGCGTTGACTCAAGTTGTACCACTCGAACATTTTGCTCTGCCGAAGCTTCATCATAAGTCTTCGAAATTCATCCGATATACTTTCCTCATGCAAGGGATAATGAGTAACATGCCCAACTTTTGCTGGTTAACTGCCGATGGCAAAACAATGTTACCCTACACAGAATCAAGTCCCCGGGCATGATCCTGGAGTGCGAAAAAGTTTTGTCGGGTGTGCGTCCAGCGCTCCCGATGGGAGTAGCCCCCGAGTCTGGGCACGGGTGCTTGCAACCGAGTGCAGACTCGAGTCGAACAATTGTCCCTTTCTTCAAGTCTTCATTTTATCGGATGCGCGTCAGCGCTCCCGATGGGAGTAGCCTCCGAGTCTAAGTGCGGATGCTTCATAGTCCGTGCTTAGACTCAAATTCTGCATCCGATATCCTTTCTATCTTTCGTCGAGTGCTGGCGACAATCTAAGTGACGTCACTGTTGACGTGCGGCTGCTGTGGTTTGATTGACAAGACTTGACCTAACGGTCCCACCCTAGTTCTGCGCGCAGTTTGTAGGATTTGACCAGTGCACGCACGGCGACCGAGGCGTCCCCTCGATTTTCGCACAACGTGGGAATACGGGCCGCCGGTTCCGTTCTCCATTCAAGTGCCACGTGTACAACCAGATCCGCTCCACCTCCCACGACACCTGTGGAGTTATGGCCACGATCTCGCACAAATTGTTACAGCATAAATAGAGGGCCTCCACTTTTTTATCTCTCACGCATTTTACTGCTCATCTTCCTCACCCAAACCTTCTTGCTTCCTCTGCTTCTTCGTCTCAAGCCTCGCGCACCATGGGCAAGAAAAAGAGCGCTAGCACCTCGGACGCGGCCAATGTCAGCCATGATTGGAGCGCCTCCGCCATCTCCAACCGCGACATCAACAGGCTGCGTACCCTCGGCTTCATCTCCGCATCTGAAGATGATATTCGTCTTCCAGGTGCGGTTTCTCGCTGATACGTCCAAAACGTATCTACTTTCCCGAACACTTTTGCTATTGTTTTGCCTCTAATTTGTGTATTTTGGATGCAACTAACACGGACTAACGCTATTTTCAGCAGAACTTTTCTGGTGTCTCGTTTTTGTGCAGAAATCCAACTTTCAGGAAAAACCTCGGAATTTATGCAGAAGGCCCTATTTTCCCAGAATACTTACGGAGCCAGAAGGGCAAGTCAGGTGGAGGCCCGAGGGCCCCACACCCTAGGCGGCGCGGCCCGGAGGGGGCGCGCGGCCCTAGCGTGTGGCCCCCTCGGCCGGCCTCCGACGCCCTCCTTCGGACTACTTATCGCCCTCGACCAAAAAACGCACAGGGAGAAGTCGAAGTCGCCAGAAACCCTCCAGAACGCCGCCACATCGCGAAACTCCATCTCGGGAGCCAGAAGTCTCCGTTCTGGCACTCCGCCGGGATGGGGAATTGGAGGAGATCATCGCCATCATCACCACCGACGCCTCTCCATTGACCAGCCAGGCTGAAGGGGATGGTAGGGATTGGATGAGATTGGTCATGTAATAGTATAAGATTGTTAGGGCATAGTGCCTAGTGTCCGTAATTGGTACTTTGATGATATTGTTGCAACTTGTTATGCTTAATGCTTGTCACTAGGGCCCGAGTGCCATGATCTCAGATCTGAACATGTTATTATTTCATCATGATATTCATTGTTTATGGTCTTACCTCGCAAGTTGTATACACATGTCGCTGTTCGGAACCAATGGCCCCGAAGTGACGAAATCGGGACAACCGGAGGGGATGGTAGTGATGTGAGGATCACATGTGTTCACGGAGTGTTAATGCTTTGCTCCGGTACTCTATTAAAAGGAGTACCTTAATATCCAAGTAGATTCCCTTGAGGCCCGGCTGCCACCGGCTGGTAGGACAAAAGATGTTGTGCAAGTTTCTCATTGCGAGCACGTACGACTATAATTGGAACACATGCCTATTGATTGCTTTGTACTTAGACACCGTTTTATTATTATCTCGCAAATGCCCTCGCTTGATTGTTACATGAGTTTCTCTCATCCATGCAACGCCCGTTATCCGTCCCCGTGCCTACGATATTTTAATCCTGCTTGTTTACTATAATCACTACTGCTGTTTCGTTACTTTCTCTGTCGTTATTTCACTATCGCTATCGCAATAAAGCCGTTACTATCGATAAACTCTTGCGAGCAAGTCTGTTTCCAGTGTGCAGCTGAATTGACAACTCCGCTGTTAAGGCTTTCAAGTATTCTTTGTCTCCCCTTGTGTCGAATCAATAAATTGGGTTTTACTACCCGCGAAGACTGCTGCGATCCCCTATACTTGTGGGTTATCAAGACTCGTTTTCTGGCGCCGTTGTCGGGGAGCATAGCTTTATTTGGAAGTTCACTTGGATTGATATTGTTCGCTGCAAATTCTCCATAATGGGTAAAACTCGCGATCCTAAAGTCGCCATATTACCATCCACTACAAGAAAAGGTACAACTGCGAGTACCTCTGTTGCTCGTGATTCACCATCTGTGATTGATAAACTTGTTTCACCACCACATGCTTCACTTGCTGGTACTTCTGCTGAATCTGAAAATTCTTATAATATTGATGATGCTTCTGCTGTGCTTGATGATAGTGGTTCATTGGGATCCTTTCTAGATGCTACAATTGCTAGGTCTAGACAAATTGAAAATGCTGAAACTCCTAATGCTACTACACCTGTTAATTCACCTGAACTTGATTATTCTAGTGATGATCCTGATGAAGATTATGTGGAGCTTAATGATGATTTTATTAATAGATGCAATGCTACTGCTGATGCAACTAAAATTAGAAAGTTTCTCACACAATATACTCGTTAGACATAAGTTATCTCCCGATCCTAAATTTGCCACATCTCCTATATGCATTAAGGATAAAGATTATGATTTTTCTCTTGATCTATCTCATATAGCTATTGTAGAGAAAGCACCCTTTTGTGGTACTGAAAAAGAAAGTGCTCTGTAGAACACATGATTGAACTTTCTTCTATGAGTAGCTTGTTTTCTGATGATGTCAAGATGCGTACTTATTTTGTCGCTAAAATTTTTTCCTTTCTCATTAAAGGATGATGCTAAAACTTGGTATAATAATTTGCCTCCTGGTTCTATTAAAAATCCAACTGATTTGCGTGATGTTTTCTTTCGAAAATACTTTCCTGCTAGTGCTCAACATGTTGCTTTACGTGAAAATTTATAGATTTGACCAGGGAGATGAAGAGAAATTGCCCGAGGCTTGGGCAAGATTTTGTTCTCTTATCGCAGCTCGACCTGGACATGATTTAGAAAAGAATGATTTACTTGATATATTTTATAGTGGACTAACCATTGAGTCTAGGGCATATTTGGATAGTTGTGCTTGGTTGTGTTTTCGGGAAAAGAACTCCGGACGAAGTCTGAAGAATTATTGGCTAAAATAGGCCGGAATCATGATGATTGGATTACGCCCGAACCAATTCCAACGCCAATATTGAAGAAGAGGGGTTTAATTAAATTGAATGATGAAGATATGAGGGAAGCCAAGAAGTCTCTCAAGGAGAAAGGTATTAAATCCGAAGATGTGAAGAATCTACCTCCCATAGAAGATATATGTGAGATAATTCCCCCTTCATCCATGATTGAGGTAAACTCCTTCGGCGCTTTACTAGGGAAGATATTCCGTATTCAAAACCTCCCTGCGCAATGCTTAGATGAGTTTGATAATTATATTGTTAAGCAAGAAAATTTTAATATGAGAGTAGAGAATCATCTAATGGAAAATTCTCAAGCTATTAGCAATTTGCATGATATTGTGGAGAGAACCTCCAATGATGTTAAGATGCTTGTTAAACATTTTCAAATGGTTCAAACTCAAATTGATCAGCTTACTAAAGTGCAAAATGACTTATTAAAAAATGATTCTAAAGAGAAACATGCTTATGAAGTAACAACTAGAGGTGGTGTCTCTACCCAGGATCCTCTATATCCTGAAGGGCATCCCAAGAGAATTGAACAAGATTCTCAACGCATTGAACCTAGAGCTCCTTCTAAGAAAAAGAAGAAGAAACATAAAAATGTTGTAGAATCCTCTGAACCTGTTAAGATCCTAATAGTATTTCTATTTCCGATGCTGAAACTGAAAGTGGTAATGAACATGATAATAATAATAATAATGATAAGAATGATGTTTCTGATAAAGAAGAAGTTGAAGATGAACCTGAAAAGCAAGATAAAAATAAAAAGTATACTAAAGAAGATTTTATTGCTAAGAAACATGGTAATGAAAGGGAACCTTGGGTGCAAAAGCAAATGCCTTTTCCTGCTAAGAAACTAAAACCAAAGGAAGAAGAACACTATAATAAATTTTGTGATTGGATGAAACCTTTATTCTTGCAAATCCCTTTGACCGATGCTATTAAATTGCCTCCTTATTCAAAGTATATGAAAGATATTGTTACTAACAAAAGGAAAATCCCCAATGAGGAAATTTCCACTATGCTTGCTAATTACTCTTTCAATGGAAAAGTTCCAAAGAAGTTGGGCGACCCAGTATACCTACTATTCCTTGTTCTATTAAGAATAATTATGTTAAAACTGCTCTATGTGACTTGGGAGTCGGTGTTAGTGTTATGCCTTTTTCTCTTTATAAGAGACTTTACTTAGATAAGTTGATACCTACTGATATATCTTTGCAAATGGCTGATAAATCTACTTGCTATTCCTGTTGGTATATGTGAGGATGTTCCTGTTCAAGTTACTAATAACCGCTTGATATTAACTGATTTTGTTGTGTTGGAAATGCCCGAAGATGATAATATGTCTATTATTCTTGGGAGACCTTTTCTTAACACCGCAGGGGCTGTTATTGATTGCAATAAAGGAAAGGTTACTTTCAATGTTGATGATAGGGAGCATACCGTTTATTTTCCCAAGAGGATTGAGAAAGCGTGTGGAGTTAATACAATTTCTAATGTGAGAACTATCAAAGTGGGAACTATTGATTGTCCTATATATGAGCCTAAAGAAGAATATCAAACTCTTATGATTGGATCCATATCAATACAATTCAAGGTAACATGATTGATTTGAGGTTTATTTCTTCTTATGCTATGTAAAATTTATTTGGTTGCAAGACTTGATCAACCTTGTTAACAAATATTTTTTATATGCATAGAGGGGGTAAACAACATCTCTTTCTTCCTCCACTTGCTCTACTTGCTGTAGCACTTCTATTTTGCAAAGTTCCTTAGTTAATTAGAGATTTCAAAACTTTTCCTGGCCAGTAATAATAAACTTAATACCCAGAAATGTGCATTTTTCAAAGTTTTCAAAAATTCACAAAAAATTATACCATTGGTCCTATTTTTCGACGAGGCACCTGGGAGCACCTGGGGATGACCGGTGGGGCACCCCGAGGTGGCACTCCACAGTCGGCGCGGCCGAGCAGGGGGGCGCGCCACCCTGGTGTGTGGGCCCCCCTTTGCCCCACTTTAGCATCTCTTCCTCCCACACTCTTCTCTCTCCCGAAAAAATCGACACCAGTTTCCTCTCACTCGCGTTTTTGCTCAAGAACTCCAGATTTCTCGATCTCTTTGCTCAGCCCAGATTTCTGTTTGAAATTTGGCACATTTGCTCTTCGGTATGTGACTCCTTCGATTATCCAAGTAGAATTTTGTTTGGTTGAGTATATCTTGAATATTTTGCTGCTGTAGGTAACATGTTTAGTGAGCTTGCATGCTTGTTCTAAGTGGTAGAAACTAGTTTTGATGCATGATTAGTACTCTAGCAAGTTCCTATGGTAGTTTCCCTCAATTATATGTCACCAAATCAAGTTTTATATTGTTTGTTGAAAAATTTCAGAAAATGGAAGGGAGTAGGCACCAACTCAACCAACAAGAATTGGAGGTGCAACAGGTCATGAGAGTTCACCCCGAAGAAGGAGTATACCCCGCTTACTACCCGTGCGTGGATTTTATGAGAAGTGCAGGGATCTTTCGAGATGTTCAAAGTCTGATTTCTCGTGCAGGGTTGGATGATTTTGTTGATGGTGAACCATGCCAATATGCAAAACTGACTATGTCTGTAGTGCAGGATTTTAAATTCAATTGGTCACGATCTAACCCCATGGTTCAGTACAAAATTTATAATAAAACTGTCAACTTGCCATTCAATGATTTTTGTGCAGCAATCAGAGTGCCGCAATGGGGATCATGCGAGAAGATAAGGGGATCGCCGCAAGAGTTCTTGGACCTCTTCAAGATAATTTGTCATGGAAGAAGCTTCTCAGAGGATGGTGGTAAAATCAGTAGCATTCATCTCCCAGCTATTCGCTACTTTGCTTATTTCATCACCAAGTGCGTTCTAGCAAGAAAGAATGGAAGTAAAATATCTATCCAGGATCTAGCCTTTCTAGCTGCTGCATTACAAGGTGATATGACTTACAACTTGGGTGCTTTGATAGCCAATAGAGTTGCTACTAACCGTGAGAAGGGAGGAATTTGTGGAGGTCTCATCGCCTCTCGTTTATTAGCTATGCATGGTGTAGAACCTCACCATCTTGATATTCAACTTCCCATAGAGAAACTTGAAATAGTCTCCATGATTAAGCATGAATTTGTTTCTGATTCGTCTAATTTGAGCAACCTGTCTTATAGAATAACATTTTACAAGAAAGCTTGGAGAATAACTAAGAAAACTGAAAAATTAGTAGGATTGCCTGCACCTCTGCTCGTTTAACCTTGATTCCAGGGAGGATTGGTCAGTCACGGAAGGTGAACTGAAGGCATACATAGAGAGAGATGGCCATCATGCAAGGGACAACATGGAGGAGGACGAGGAACACCTCGACTCGTCATCCGATGCAGCAAGTTCTTCGCATCAACAAGTTGGGCATGAGGAGCCTCCACGCTTTTCTTCTGCATCGGGACCTTATTATGACTACACCATGTATGATCCACCGGCGTGGAACCCAGACCCTCGCTGGGGTTGATCTCCACTTAGGCCAAAAGCCTAAACTTGGGGGGAGGTATACCGGCATCACTCATTCTTTGCATATTATGGTTGCTGGATACTTATACATACTTGTTTAGTTTCTTTGAGTGGTTTTCTAATGAGAGGGAGATGATATTTGGGGAAGTGCTGCCTGAAAACAGATTCTGGACTGTTACTAAAAAAATTCGTGCGCACAGACAGAACGTTATTTTGAGCTGCCAATTTTTGTGCATGTTCCCCAGGTTGTTATCTAACTTTCATTAGTTTAACACTTTTCGATCTGAGCAGTGTAAGATTTTATTTAAAATCGATTACTGTACTGCTGTCAAGTTTTGGCAGATTTCTGCCATCTTGCTTTTCTGTGTTTCTTTTAGTTTTCATTTCTTGTTCTTGCTTTGTTTCTTTCCTAAAACACAAAAAGACCAAAAATATTTCTGTTGTTTCTCTTCACCATTTATTTATTTTGGTTTCTTGCATTTGTTTCGCTTTATGTGCTATTGCTAGTTTGCTATAAGAAAACCCAAAAAGATTTTGCTTTGTTCGCTTGCTTCTTTTTATTCTTGTTCTCAAATTCGAAAACACCAAAAATATTTGCTGTTCTTCTTTGGTTTTGTAAAGTTCTTTATGAGTTCAATGGTCTCCGGTGGCTGGAGCGTGGTTTTCATTTCATATTATCCAAGCTACACAAGTGAAAGGCAATAATGACGATATTCGACGATCTGATTGTGGTGAGAGGCTGGTATGAACTCTATTTGTTTTCATTTTTGTACATATACTCATCCATGTGAGCATGCTTGGTTGGTTCATGTGAGGTATATGTCATTTAAGAAAGTCTAGTAGTTCATGATCTCTCATGTTTAGCTCCAATTTATTAATATGAGTAGCATGTCATGGATGTTTGCTTGCATTGTTTTATTCATAAATAGGTATGATATTGGGGTATCCTCCTCTGAATAATTCGTTTGAATTAACTTGGCTCATGCTCACACATGCATATGACTGAACAAAAGTCAATTAAGCCTCGATGATTTACATTGCTTCAGAGTTCTTGTATCACTTTTATGCCTCAGTCAATTTATTTTGCCGCAAGCATGATTATGACAGTTACTGCTCTCTTGATTTGTCGCTCCCTAGTCTTTTGCTAGCCTTCACTTGTACTGAGCGGGAACACCGCTCGTACCTCCAAACACATGAAAACCAAGTTATTCCAGAGTGTCCACCATAAATACCTATGCATGGCATTTCAAACCATTCCAAGTAAATTCTCATGCGCTACCTTTAAACCTTCAAAATGCTTCTCAAGTTGTGTTAATGTTTCATAGCTCATGAGGAAGTATGTGGTGATTAACTTTCAACCTTGTCATTTACTCTTGACGGACTTTCATATGGACTAGTGGCACATCCGCTTATCCAATAATTTTGCAAAAAGAGCTGGCAATGGGGTTCCCAGCCCCAATTAATCAACTTTCACTAATAATTCTCTTCACATGTTTTGCTCGATTCATCGGTAAGCAACTTAATTTTGCAAATAGACACTCCTCCATGGTATGTGATTGATGGAAGGCACCCGAGGATTCGGTTAGCCATGGCTTGTGTAAGCAAAGGTTGGGGGAGTGTCACCCATAATAAAACTAAAATACGTGTGTAAACAAAAGAGAAGAGGGATGATCTACCTTGCTGGTGGAGATAACGTCCTTCATGGGAGCCGCTCTTGGAAGTCCGGTTGGCGAGGTAGTTGGTGTACCCATTACCATTCGTTGACAACAACAAACACCCCTCAAAACAATTTTACTCCTGTTTTAAAAATGAAAAGCTCTAGCGCATGTTAATCCACTCGCTTCCCTCTGCGAAGGGTCAATCTTTTACTTTTACATTGAGTCTCCATCCTTTCTTTGAGCACTTTCTTGAGAGCACAACTGTCATTCTTAGTATAATATGCTTGTCTCAAAATATGATTGATTGTGGTATAACTTTGATGCTTTTATCTTTGACAATCACTATTTCTAGTCTTTCTATGAACTTCGGAGGTGCTCGAGCATTTATGTTTTGCTGATCAAATATGGGCAAGCGAGATACCACTCTATCATACTCTTTTATGAACATTGCAATCCTGCTTATATACATGATTCATGATGCTTATTATTAATTGTTGGTACCTTTCCATGATTGACATAGCTATTAGATGATCTTATTTGCATGTATCTTATTATGAACTGCCTAAGTGTTAGCCATAGCATGAGAATATTTACATCATATGAACAAATGTGTTCGTGAAAGTTCTTTTATCGCTCAGTTGTTAACTGAATTGCTTGAGGACAAGCAATAAACTAAGCTTGGGGGGAGTTGATACGTCCAAAACGTATCTACTTTCCCGAACACTTTTGCTATTGTTTTGCCTCTAATTTGTGTATTTTGGATGCAACTAACACGGACTAACGCTGTTTTCAGCAGAACTGTTCTGGTGTCTCGTTTTTGTGCAGAAATCCAACTTTCGAGGAAAAACCTCGGAATTTATGCAGAAGGCCCTATTTTCCCAGAATACTTACGGAGCCAGAAGGGCAAGTCAGGTGGAGCCCCGAGGGCCCCACACCCTAGGGCGGCGCGGCCCAGGAGGGGGGCGCGCGGCCCTAGCGTGTGGCCCCCTCGGCCGGCCTCCGACGCCCTACTTCGGACTACTTATCGCCCTCGACCTAAAAACGCACGGAGAGAAGTCGAAGTCGCCGTAAACCCTCCGAACGCCGCCACATCGCGAAACTCCGTCTCGGGAGCCGAAGTCTCCGTTCCGGCACTCCGCCGGGACAGGAATTGGAGGAGATCATCGCCATCATCACCACCGACGCCTCTCCATCGACCAGCCATGTTCCCCCCATCCATGTGTGAGTAATTCCCCGCTGTAGGCTGAAGGGGATGGTAGGGATTGGATGAGATTGGTCATGTAATAGTGTAAGATTGTTAGGGCATAGTGCCTAGTGTCCGTAATTGATACTTTGATGATATTGTTGCAACTTGTTATGCTTAATGCTTGTCACTAGGGCCCAAGTGCCATGATCTCAGATCTGAACATGTTATTATTTCATCATGATATTCATTGTTTATGGTCTTACCTGCAAGTTGTATATACATGTCGCTGTCCGGAACCAATGGCCCCGAAGTGACAGAAATCGGGACAACCGGAGGGGATGGTAGTGATGTGAGGATCACATGTGTTCACGGAGTGTTAATGCTTTGCTCCGGTACTCTATTAAAAGGAGTACCTTAATATCCGATAGATTCCCTTGAGGCCCGGCTGCCACCGGCTGGTAGGACAAAAGATGTTGTGCAAGTTTCTCATTGCGAGCACGTACGACTATAATTGGAACACATGCCTATTGATTGCTTTGTACTTAGACACCGTTTTATTATTATCCGCAAATGCCCCGCTTGATTGTTACATGAGTTTCTCTCATCCATGCAACGCCCGTTATCCGTCCCCGTGCCTACGGTATTTTAATCCCGTTGTTTACTATAATCACTACTGCCGTCTCTGTTACTCTGCTGCTCGTTATTTCACTACCGCTACCGCAATAAAACCGTTACTCTTGATAAACTCTTGCGAGCAAGTCTGTTTCCGGGTGCAGCTGAATTGACAACTCCGCTGTTAAGGCTTTCAAGTATTCTTTGTCTCCCCTTGTGTCGAATCAATAAATTGGGTTTTACTACCCGCGAAGACTGCTGCGATCCCCTATACTTGTGGGTTATCACTCGCCCAAAGCCCCCAAAGGGTTTCACTGTTATGTTCGTTGCCTTTCTCTTCCATGGCCTTTCTCTTCCGGCCCATGAGTTTCTTCGCTCCCTTCTTTTCTTTTACGGGATCCAGCTCTGGCAGCTGACCCCAAACTCCATCCTCCATATTTCTATCTTCATCACTCTTTGCGAGGCCTTCCTTGGCATTGACCTTCACTGGGGTCTTTGGAGGAAAATCTTCTACGTGAAGCGCCACAACGGCAGCAATGGCCCCCCCGTCGTAGGTGGCGTCGGCTTTGTTGTTAGGAAGGAGGTCAATTACTTTGACTATCCAATGAAGGAGTCCGTCCAGGGCTGGCGCAAACAAGTGGTTTTATCTGTACGACCCCATAGTGCCCGGGCGGCGCTCAAATCTTCCTCATTTCGATGATGTCCTGGTGGCTCAGAAGAAAAAGTCCTGGCGAAACGCCCTTTCTCCCGAAGAGAGGGCGACAGCCGACAGGCTGTTTGAGCGGGTCATCGTCCTGAAGAACGCAGGAGGCTTGACGATGTGCGGCACTGAAGTAGTTTCAGTGTTCCTACAACGTCGGGTGCAACCGCTGATGTCTCGACCCCACCAGTTATGGCTATACACCGGCAAGACCGATAACTCGAGGATCAGCTCTGCCGACCTGTCGGCAGATGAGCTTCGAGACGAGGTTCGTCGGCTGACGTGCCTTAGCATGAAGGACAACATCATCCTGACATCGGCTCGTCCTCCTTACGACTTTGACCATCTTCCGACCGAGGTAATCCCCTGTCGTTTTCCACTTGCTGTTATTACTTCGTTTTCCGTTGTGTCTCACAAGTTTCTTTTCTTCGACAGGCTCCCACCGTTGCTCAATGCTATCCTCCCACACCCGAGAGCGGTGTGGTTGAAAGTATAGATATGGTAAACCTAGAGGGGGGGTGAATAGGTTTCTACAAGTTTTAATTCTTTCTTTGCAATATTAGGCTTTGCGGAATATAAAGGTGAGCCTAATGCAAACTAGGTGAAGCAACCTATATGAGGATACAACTAACTCGAGCACGAAGGCTCTCACAAGCAGTTAAATCACAAGTAAGGAGTTCGGTTAGAGATAACCGATAGCACGCGGAGACGAGGATGTATTCCCGTGTTCCCTTGCTTTGCAACAAGGTACGTCACGTTTGGAGGGGTGTAGGTCCCACGAAGGATTCCCCACGCCACGAAGGCTCACCCTATTCTCCGGAGCCTATCCCACGAAGGAATAGCTCACTCACTTGTGGTAGACTTTGAGGTAGCCTCCAAACCTTCACAATCTTGCCCGGAGCAAATCCACAGCCCGGATGCTTCCGGACTCCTCTTGCCCACCTAGGGTTTCCAAGGAACCCTAGGAAGCAAGCTTCTCGATGAATACAAGGGGGAATGAGATTTGGCTTGGTAGAATAGTAGATCGGGTCCTCCTCTAGCGATTCCCCGAAGGGATTTGAGTTTGGGTGGAGGAGGAGGTAGATCTGAGGCTTTTGGTGTTTCTAGCAATGGAGTAAGAGAGAGAGAGCTCAAGAACAGCTTGTAGTGTAGTGCCTAACTGTTCAGAGGTAAGAGAAGGCCTATTTATAGTGTTCTTCGAAATATGGCCGTTGGTCACTTGCCACCTCAGCTTTTTCCTCGAGAATCCCGGTTGACCGGGCCACAGACCGGACAGCCCGGTGGTGAGGCCGGTCGGACCGGACCAGCGACCGGACGCCCTTTGCTGGTCCTGGAGCTCCTCCGGTTGGTGGCCGGTTGGAGCCCGGTTGGCGGCCGGTCGACCGGGTCGTGCGCCGGACTTGCCCCGGTTGGCGACCGGTGGACCGAGCTGTGCGCCGGACTGGCCGGTTGCTGGCCCGGTTGGACCGGGCTGCAGACCGGATTTCTGCTGTAGACCCCTTTTCGATTGTTGTTGAAGTGGGGGTCTCCTTTAGCCTTCTTGTTCCTTTGATACACCATTTATGCCTCATTGCCTAATACCTGAGATTATCTTTACAAACATATTAGGCCAAATACTCTAGCACGGTGTCATTGTTACCAAAATAATGTATAAGGGTAAAATACCCTTACAATCTCCCCCTTTTTGGTATACGATGACAAACCGAGCTAGAGTCACAAATAGATATTATGATAAGCTCTAAACCTTGATTCCATATAAGATATTATGACAGCTCCCCCATAATGTGTGCACTTGGAGAATTTGCGTTTGAATGCAAAGTGCACCATTTGTGGAACATGAGAAGCTCCCCAATATCTTTAGGAAACAAGCATGGTATGGAGATGTGCATATCAAGATATATAAGCATAGCACACATAATCATCCTAACATAGAGTAGCACACATAATAGTCGTCCATACACATCCATACACGAATTATTAGAAGTAGCAAATGGTTCTTGAAAACTCAAAGCAAATAAGCACAAGCCATATAAAATCCAAATAAAGCAACTCCCATGGCTTGTGGCAATCAAAGAACCCCGTGGTCCTAGACTCTATTCTCTTCTCCCCCTTTGGCATCGGAACACCAAAAAGGCGAAGAAAAGAGGAGAGATGCTATCGCACCCATCAGTAGAACTCATGCCCGGTCGACCAGGAGCTCTCGCCATCGCCGCGTGCAGCCGCATCACCCTCATCCTCATCACCATCGTCATCGGCAGGGGTAGGAGCACGAGCAGATCCTAGGAGGGATGGCACCATGAGCGTACACGGAGAAGTCGAAGTTCGGGATCATCTCATCGGTAAGGAGAGGCATCTCCCACCGAGGTGCTACCACGGGCTCCATCTCGGGCCCGGAAGGAGGAACAGGGGTGGTTCCGTGAGGCCATGAACTCATTCACGGCGCCTCCGTGTCTCCCGGTTCACGGTAAGGCTCGATGTGCAACATCATTGGTGTTCTTGCACATTTGCCACATGCTCTGGAGAAGAAGCGAGCGGCACCATGCTTGGAGCGCCGAGAGTAGCCTGGAGCTAGCATCATGATCATGGTGTTCCTTGGAACGGCGCTCAGTGGAGGGCATCATGGAGGGAACGTCCGGACGAGTGGCCTCCTGAATGGGTATCCTGAATGGGTCCATGATGACTTTTTCACCAAGAACGTTGAGAGGAGCGGGAACAATGTAGTTGATGAGCCGCTGAACATACTGAGCATAGTTGGGAGTCATGCGGTCCATAACTGCACGCTTCAGCTCACAGTGGATAAGATCACAGCCATCAATCTTCCTTACCTCGTCGAGGATGGCAATAGTACATCGGATTGAGGTGATAGTTCCCGACTTCACTTGTGTCGCCGGACTTGCCGATGAGGCTTTCACGGAACATCTTGGCAAGGACAAGGTATGAGTAGTACATCCCGGAGATAGTGGGAGGTCCAGGTGTAGGGTTCGCGGGATAGCGTGAAGGAGATGTCACCCTTAGTAAGCTTGGACCGTGAATGAATCTTGTACCCTGGAGCACTATCACCACCACAACCCATGGCTGCACGGAACTGAGAGTAGGTGCATGAGTACTTTTCCTTGCCAGTCATCCAGGTGATGGTGCGGTCCTCATCATCATGGAAGAAAACGGTGCAGTGGAACCGACGGACTAGGAGAGGACGAAGGTAGGATCCTCTTGGTGATCATCGGGCTTCGGGCACACAAGGTCATACAAGCCCATACCCTTCAAGGTTTCAACCACAAAGCGGTACTTTGTGGCTTCATGCAAGGCAAGCTCTTCAGGATTGATGGCCTTGGGTAAGACAATATCACCATTCTTCATAAACTCATGAGAATCATAGTAACCATCTGATACGTCTCCAACGTATCTATAATTTCCGATGTTCCATGCTTGTTTTATAACAATACCAACATGTTTTGTTCACACTTTATATCATTTTTATGCGTTTTCCGGAACTAACCTATTGACGAGATGCCGAAAGGACGATTGCTTGTTTTCTGCTGTTTTTGGTTTCAGAAATCCTAGTAAGGAAATATTTTCGAATCGGACGAAATCAACGCCGAAAGTCTTAGAAATACGCGAAGCTTCCGGAGCACCGAAGAAAGGTCGAGAGGGGTGCCGGGGGCCCCACACCCGTGGGCGGCGCGGCCCAGGGGGGCGCCCCCCTATGGTCTGGGCAGCCCAGGCCCCCTCCGATTCCGACTCTTCGCCTATTTAAGTCGTCGTGACCTAAAACCTCGACACCAATTGACGAAACTCCAGAAAAGTTACTGTGGCGCCGCCGCCATCGCGAAACTCCAATTCGGGGGACAGAAGTCTCTGTTCCGGCACCCTGCCGGACGGGGAATTGCCCCCGGAGCCATCTCCACCGCCATCTTCACCGCCATCGCTGCCCCCATGATGAGGAGGGAGTAATTCACCCCTGAGGCTGAGGGCTTCTCTGTAGCTATGTGGTTCATCTCTCTCCCATGTACCTCAATACAATAATCTCATGAGCTGCTTTACATGATTGAGATTCATATGAGTTTGTATCACTACTATCTATGTGCTACTCTAGTGATGTTATTAAAGTAGTTTATTCCTCCTGCATGTGTGCAAAGGTGACGAGTGCGTGCACCGTGTTAGTACTTGGTTTATGCTATGATCATGATCTCTTGTAGATTATGGAGTTAACTATTGCTATGATATATTGATGTGATCTATTCCTCCTACATATGCATGAAGGTGACGAGTGTGCATGCTATGCTAGTACTTGGTTTAGTCTCGTTGATCTATCTTACACTAAAGGTTACTTAAACATGAGCATTATTGTGGAGCTTGTTAACTCCGGCATTGAGGGTTCGTGTAATCCTACGCAATGTGTTCATCATCCAACAAAAGTGTAGAGTATGCATTTATCTATTCTGTTATGTGATCAATGTTGAGAGTGTCCACTAGTGAAAGTGTAATCCCTAGGCCTTGTTCCTAAATACTGCTGAGTTACTACTTGCTTGTTTACTACTCTTTGCGTTACTACTGCTGAGTTACTACTCGCTTGTTTACTTGTTTCTATGCGTTACTACTGCCGCAATACCACCACCATCAACTACACGCCAAGCACTTTTCTGGCACCGTTGCTACTTGCTCATACTTATTTATACCACCGTATTTCACTATCTCTTCGCCGAACTAGTGCACCTATTAGGTGTGTTGGGGACACAAGAGACTTCTTGCTTTGTGGTTGCGGGGTTGCATGAGAGGGATATCTTTGACCTCTTCCTCCCCGAGTTCGATAAACCTTGGGTATCCACTTAAGGGAAACTTGTCGCTGTTCTACAAACCTCTCGCTCTTGGAGGCCCAACACTATCTACAGGAAAGGAGGGGGAACGTAGACATCAAGCACTTTTCTGGCGCCGTTGCCGGGGAGGAAAGGTAAAAGGCTCTCATACTACGGTCGCAGGTAAAGTATTTTTCTAGCGCCGTCGTGTGTGTGCTCGAAGCTATTTCCTTTAGATCCTGCAATTGCATCTTTTTGTTTCTTGTTTACACTAGTTAGGCATAATGGAAAACAACAAAAAATTTAGTGAGCTTTTTAATCTTTTTCCTGATTTAGAATTGTTTGATGCGAAAATTAAAAAACCTATGGAACCTTATTTGCATGCTAGTAGCGATGTTATTAGTATGAATGCAATTACTCGCTAATGCTATGAAGAAGTCTAAGCTTGGGGAAGCTAGTTTTTGTGGTCTTTTTAGCTTCCCATCTTTAGGGGAGAAAATTTGTTCGATAATGCTTTATCTCCCATATGCGATAACTCTAATAATGCTTCGATATTTTAAATCCACCTGCTGAAAGTATTCCGTATAAAATACCCATGAAAATTATTGAACGTGTTATGGACAACCACTATAAAGGGGATGGAACTGTCCATCCTAGAGATCATTTACTTGTTTTTGCACGAATTATGTGGGTTATTCAAGTGTGCGAGTATCTCTATGGATGAAGTGAGGAAGAAGCTATTCTCTGTTTCGTCTGTCCGGTAAAGCGGCGCATTGGTATAAATTGTTGGAGAATAGGCATTCTCTTGGTTGGGAGGAAATTGCATCTCTCTTTTATTCTAAATTTTATCCTCCGCATGAAGTGCATATTGATAGGAATTATATTTATAACTTTTATCCTCGTGATGGAGAGAGTATTTCTCAAGCGTGGGGAGATTGAAATCACTAATGCTCAAATGTCCCATTCATGAGCTCCCCGTAATGTTATTGTTAACAATTTTTATGCGAGGCTTTCAGGACAACACAAGGACTATCCGGACGCGTGTTCGGAGGGATCTTTCACAAGCAAGGAGGTTGAAGCTAGGTGGGACCTCCTTGATCGGATTGAGGACAACGCTGAAGGATGGGAGAACAATGAAGGTAAAGAGTCGGGTATAAATTATGATTATGAATGCGTTGAAGCTTTTATGGATACCGATAAATTTCGAAATATGAGTGCTACTTATGGTCTTGACTCTCAAGTTGCTGCAAATCTTTATAAAGCCTTTGCTTCTCATTTTGAATTGCCTAAAAATAATTTTGATAAGTATCATGAACCTTTTAAAGAGGCTTGCATGAAGAATGAAATTGTTGTTAATTATTGCAATAAGCATGCTCAAACTCCTAAGAATGCTATTTCCTATAAGCATGTTAATTTTTGTGGAATACATAGACCTTGTGGAATTAATCAAATCAAAGATGAATATTGCATCCATCATGCTAATGAAAAAACTAGAAAGTGGTTTAGGGCTCTAGATGATCTTGGTAAAAAAGTTTGTGCCCTCTATCCTTTTATTTGTGAAGTTTGCCATGAAGTGGGTCATTTTAATTTTCAATGCTCCTCCAGTGACATTTTGAACCCAATGAGTGCTGCAAATTTGTATTGTGATGATGAAATTACTCCTAATCAGCATGATGAACTTACTTTATTTTTGGGGTGTGAAGAACTGTCGAGAAAAATCTCTTTGTTACATATGAGTGATCTTGATATTGATGATGTCCTGCATGGGTGTTTTTCTTATTGCATTGATAATAGCCATACAAATACTTACATACAAAATATTTTAGAAGATGACACCTTGCCAAAATATGATAGGACCGCTGTGTGTTTTCAACTAATTAACGAAAAGGAGGGATCCTCCCAAGTTTCTTCTATTGTTTACGAAAGTAAATCAGGTTATGCGGACAAGCCACCCTTCAAGCCTCTTCTTCCCGAAGAAGGGAACGAGGAGAAGGAAGAGAAAAAGAAGAAGAAGGGAATGAAGAAGAAGAAGAAGGGGAATAAAAAGAAAGAGGTAACATCATATCCCCGCGTATATGAGATAACAATAGGTAACCGTAAGTATGTTGCTCCTAATGATTATTGTGATAATGAATCTGAATACGATGATCTTCCTATGCCCTTTACATACATTAGCGATCATGATTTGAATGAGCACACTACTTTTGATATTACAAATCTCCGGGAAACTAATTCTGAAAATGATGATAATAATTGCCATAGTGTCGGTGCTATCCATGCTTCCTCCCATAATGATATAGAAAGCTCTAAGCTCGGGGAAGAGGTGTTTGAAAATCCTTTTGCTACTGGTCATTATGTTCTTGATACATCTCCTTCTAATAACAATGATGGTATGGACACGGATAAACCGACTTGTGAAAGATAACTATTCTATTTCTTATGATGACACACTGTGCCTCCGATCTTTGATGATTATTATAAGGAATGCTATGATATAGGTTATAACTATCCTTATGAAACTTGTCATAGTCATGATTGGGTTACCAAAAACAATTCCCTTAATATGCAACTTGTTTACCATGTTCAAATTCTTGATAATAATCCTGCTCCAATTACTATTAATGAGAATAACTCTTCTTATGCCAAATTTAATGATACTTCTATGCATATGAACCATGATAAGAATGTTTTAAGTGATGGGTATATTGTGGATTTCATCAATGATGCTACTGAAAGTTATTATGAGAGAGGGAAATATGGTTATATGCATCTTAATAATATTAAGTTTCCCCTCTTTATGTTGAGAATCTTGAAGTTACTCGTGTTTTATCCTCTTATGCTTGTCACTTTGTTCTTCATGAATTCATTTGTGTACAAGGCTCCTCTTCATAGGAAGCATGTTAGACTTAAATGTGTTTTGGATTTGCTTCTTGATGCTCTCTTTTTGCTCCGGATACTATTTCCTGCGAGCGCAACATTAAAACTGCTGAGCCCATCTTAATGGCTATAAAGAAAGAACTTTTTGGGAGATAACCCATGTGTTATTTTGCTACAGTACTTTGTTTTATATTTGTGTCTTGGAAGTTGTTTACTACTGTAGCAACCTCTCCTTATCTTAGTTTTGTGTTTTGTTGTGCCAAGTTAAGCCGTTGATAGAAAAGTAAGTACTAGATTTGGATTACTGTGCAGTTCCAGATTTCTTTGCTGTCACGAATCTGAGCCCACTGCCCTGCAGGAAGCTCAGAAAATTATGCCAATTTACGTGCATGATCCTCAGATATGTACGCAACTTTCATTCAATTTGAGCATTTTCATTTGAGCAAGTCTGGTGGCCTAATAAAATCCATCTTTACGGACTGTTCTGTTTTGACAGATTCTGCCTTTTATTTCGCATTGCCTCTTTTGCTATGTTGGATGAATTTCTTTGATCCATTGATGTCCAGTAGCTTTATGCAATGTCCAGAAGTGTTAAGAATGATTGTGTCACCTCTGAACATGTTAATTTTTATTGTCCACTAACCCTCTAATGAGTTGTTTCGAGTTTGGTGTGGAGGAAGTTTTCAAGGGTCAAGAGAGGAGGATGATATACTACGATCAAGGAGAGTGAAAGCTCTAAGCTTGGGGATGCACCCGGTGGTTCACCCCTGCAAATATCAAGAAGACTCAAGCGTCTAAGCTTGGGGATGCCCAAGGCATCCCCTTCTTCATCGACAACATTATCAGGTTCCTCCCCTGAAACTATATTTTTATTCCATCACATCTTATGTGCTTTTTCTCGGAGCGTCTGTTTGTTTGCTTTTGTTTTTGTTTGTGTTTGAATAAATTGGATTACATCATGCTTGTGTGGGAGAGAGACACGCTCCGCTGGTTCATATGAACACATGTGTTCTTAGCTCATAATATTCATGGCGAAGGTTGAAACTGCTTCGTTAATTGCTATATGGTTGGAATTGGAAAATGCTACATGTAGTAATTGCTATAATGTCTTGGGTAATGTGATACTTGGCAATTGTTGTGCTCTTGTTTAAGCTCTTGCATCATATACTTTGCACCTATTAGTGAAGAAATACATAGAGCTTGTTAAAATTTGGTTTGCATGAGTGGTTTCTCGAGAGTCTAGATATTTTCTAGTGAGGTGTTTGAACAACAAGGAAGACGATGTATAGTCTTATAATGCTTGTAATATGTCTTTTATGTGAGTTTGGCTGTACCGGTTTATACTTGTGTTTGCTTCAAACAACCTTGCTAGCCTAAGCCTCGTATCGAGAGGGAATACTTCTCATGCATCCAAAATCCTTGAGCCAACCACTATGCCATTTGTGTCCACCATACCTACCTACTATGTGGTATTTCCTGCCATTCCAAAGTAAATTGCTTGAGTGCTACCTTTAAACAATTCAAAATTTATCACCTCTGATTTGTGTCAATGTTTTATAGCTCATGAGGAAGTATGTGGTGTTTAGCTTTCAACCTTGTCATTTACTTTTGACGGACTCTCATATGGACTAGTGGCACATCCGCTTATCCAATAATTTTGCAAAAAGAGCTGGCAATGGGATTCCCGAGTCCCAAATTAATTAACAAAAATAGACACTCCTCCATGGTATGTGATTGTTGGACGGCACCCGAAGGATTCGGTTAGCCATGGCTTGTGTAAGCAAAGGTTGGGAGGAGTGTCATCATAATAAAACTAAAATAAAAAGGCACTCCTTCATGGTATGAGATTGTTGGCGGGCACCTGAGGATTCGGTTAGCCATGGTTTGTGAAAGAAAGGTTGGAAGGAGTGCCACCCAAAAATAAAATAATTCATGGGAGCCGCTCTTGGAAGTCCGGTTGGCGAGGTAGTTAGTGTACCCATTACCATTCGTTGACAACAACAAACACCTCTCAAAACTTTACTTTTTATGCTCTCTATATGTTTTCAAAACCAAAGCTCTAGCACAAATATAGCAATCGATGCTTTCCTCTTTGAAGGACCATTCTTTTACTTTTATTGTTGAGTCAGTTCACCTATTTCTCTCCACCTCAAGAAGCAAACATTTGTGTGAACTGTGCATTGATTCTTACATACTTGCTTATTGCATTTGTTATATTGCTTTGCATTGATAACTATCTATGAGATATACATGTTACAAGTTGAAAGCAACCGCTGAAACTTAATCTTCCATTGTATTGCTTCAATACCTTTACTAAGAATTTATTGCTTTATGAGTAACTCTTATGCAAGACTTGTTGATGCTTGTCTCGAAAGTACTATTCATGAAAAGTCTTTGCTATATGATTCAATTGTTTACTCATTGCATTTACATTGTTTCGAGTCGCTGCATTCATCTCATATGCTTTACAATGGTATGATTAAGATTATGTTGGTAGCATGTTACCTCAGAAATTATCTTTTATCGTTTTACCTGCTCGGGACGAGCAGAACTAAGCTTGGGGATGCTGATACGTCTCCAACGTATCTATAATTTCCGATGTTCCATGCTTGTTTTATAACAATACCAACATGTTTTGTTCACACTTTATATCATTTTTATGCGTTTTCCGGAACTAACCTATTGACGAGATGCCGAAAGGACGATTCTGTTTTCTCGCTGTTTTTGGTTTCGAAATCCTAGTAAGGAAATATTTTCGGAATCGGACGAAATCAACGCCGAAAGTCTTAGAAATACGCGAAGCTTCCAGAGCACCGAAGAAAGGTTAGAGGGGTGCCAGGGGGGCCCCACACCTGTGGGCGGCGCGGCCCAAGGGGGGGGGCGCGCCCCCCTATGGTCCAGGCAGCCCGGGCCCCCTCCGATTCCGACTCTTCGCCTATTTAAGTCGTCGTGACCTAAAACCTCGACACCAATTGACGAAACTCCGGAAAAGTTACCGTGGCGCCGCCGCCATCGCGAAACTCCAATTCGGGGGACAGAAGTCTCTGTTCCGGCACCCTGCCGGACGGGGAATTGCCCCCGGAGCCATCTCCACCGCCATCTTCACCGCCATCGCTGCCCCCATGATGAGGAGGGAGTAATTCACCCCTGAGGCTGAGGGCTTCGCTGTAGCTATGTGGTTCATCTCTCTCCCATGTACCTCAATACAATAATCTCATGAGCTGCTTTACATGATTGAGATTCATATGAGTTTGTATCACTACTATCTATGTGCTACTCTAGTGATGTTATTAAAGTAGTTTATTCCTCCTGCATGTGTGCAAAGGTGACAGTGCGTGCACCGTGTTAGTACTTGGTTTATGCTATGATCATGATCTCTTGTAGATTATGGAGTTAACTATTGCTATGATATATTGATGTGATCTATTCCTCCTACATATGCATGAAGGTGACGAGTGTGCATGCTATGCTAGTACTTGGTTTAGTCTCGTTGATCTATCTTACACTAAAGGTTACTTAAACATGAGCATTATTGTGGAGCTTGTTAACTCCGGCATTGAGGGTTCGTGTAATCCTACGCAATGTGTTCATCATCCAACAAAAGTGTAGAGTATGCATTTATCTATTCTGTTATGTGATCAATGTTGAGAGTGTCCACTAGTGAAAGTGTAATCCCTAGGCCTTGTTCCTAAATACCGCTGAGTTACTACTGCTTGTTTACTACTACTTGCGTTACTACTCGCTGAGTTACTACTGCTTGTTTACTTGTTTTACTGCGTTACTACGCCGCAATACCACCACCATCAACTACACGCCAAGCACTTTTCCGGCACCGTTGCTACTGCTCATACTTATTTATACCACCTGTATTTCACTATCTCTTCGCCGAACTAGTGCACCTATTAGGTGTGTTGGGGACACAAGAGACTTCTTGCTTTGTGGTTGCAGGGTTGCATGAGAGGGATATCTTTGACCTCTTCCTCCCCGAGTTCGATAAACCTTGGGTATCCACTTAAGGGAAACTTGCTGCTGTTCTACAAACCTCTGCTCTTGGAGGCCCAACACTGTCTACAGGAAAGGAGGGGGAACGTAGACATCACCATCCCATAGGGCGGCTTGTGTCTTGGTCCAGAAGAACTTGTCCCCACGAGTGTAAGTCCGTTGCTCAAAGCGATACGGATTCACCGTCCTCATTTCCTGCCACTCAACACGGTTTGCATTCCCAGCATTAACATTTGGCACTATTTCATCATCCTGTTGGGCGGCATGCTTATCCTTTTTCTTGCCACCAAGAGACTTGTTTCTACCCCCAGCCGAGCTGCCAATGTCAGTACCCTGATGAGCTTGAGGAGGCACGCGACTACTAGAACGGCGGGGAGGATCGACAGTCCTTCCTCTCTTGGCAACATTGCCACGTGACTCACCACTCCAACTACCTGTAAATGAGAAAATAGAGCAAGGATAGCAGTGGGGTAAGTGTACATGTCATCAGTAAGAGGGAAGCCAAAAAGCATAGCATATATCCAAGTGTATTGATGAGATTGTGCGAAAACTGGGCAATCCGGCGCACATGCCGGTCCAACCGGGCAGCAGACCGGACGAGCCGGTTGGCCGGGCCGCACGCCGGGCCGGCCGGTTGAGCGGCCGGTCGACCGGGCTGGTGACCGGATCTGTCGATTTGTGAAGTTTTGCCCAGATTTTCTACCACAAATTCATGCAAAAACTCATAAACTTGAATATAGACTATAGCAATAGAGTGGAGTAAGTGCATTGTGTTGTGAGACACTCTAAAGGCATGAGGACTTACAAACCCTAACCCTAACCCTAAAATTTTCCCAAATCTTGTCAAAAATTTGCAATGTGTGAGGGGAACTAGAGGATAGGGAGAGAGATAGATCACATTACCCGAAGATATGGTCCTCCTTGATCAAGAGAGCAAGAAGAACACTAGGTAGGGCTTGAAACCCAAGAACTCCAAGATTTCCCAAAATAGCTTGAGAGGGACCAAATCCTTTGGTGGAGATGTTCCAAGGGGGCCCGATCTATGGTTTGGTGAAGTTTGAGGGGGTTCTTGTGGTGGGAAGGCCCTGGTGGAGGTGATGGGGGCAGCGGCAATGGAGGTATGGGAGTTGGGGAAGAATGAGGAAGAAGACCCCAAGGGGTATCCTCTTCCACACATAACAGGCCGCGCGGCCGGTCGGGCGCCCGGTCGAACCGGACCTGGCACCGGCCGATCCGGCGCAGAGGCCGGTCCAACCGGGCCAGAGACCGGCCACCCAGTTTTGTCTCGTTTTCGCCTCGTTTTGCCCCTATGCTTTGTGTAAATGTGTGTGAATGCTCAGATGATGACATGTACATATAGATAGATAGATGATGATGAGATGAGCATAGACATGGGGTTGGAAACACAAAGTTCTCTAGGCATACCCATTGGAGAGAAAATCCAAACAAGATGCAAATAGCAACAATGGGCATGATTCGAAGTATATATCAAGAATCATAAGTCATTTTTGAAGTAAGTTTTGCAATAAGATCATTTGGCCTTATATAGTCAGATCAAGTTGTAATGAAGGCTCAATGAGGGGCGGGGGATTACTCCCCCTATGTGAAAGCGCAAATGTCATGAGACCTCGAAGAGACATGCTTGGGTCCATATAATGACATTGGGTCTATTTATTTTGCACACATAGGTATGCATCTTACCAAGACATGGTAGGATGACTATCCCCATATGTGCTATGCCTCTAAGCTAGATAGCAAGATAAGTGCAAGAATATAGTGCAAGAAGTTAATCAATCCAAGTTTTTAGGATCAAGAATACCAAGTTCTCCTCTCAAGTTAACAAAGCGGGCTTCATCCAAAGGCTTAGTGAAAATATCCGCCAATTGGTAGGTTGTTCCCACATGAGTGAGATCAATATCCTTATTGGCAACATGATCACGTAGGAAGTGATGGCGAATGTCAATATGTTTGGTGCGACAATGTTGAACCGGGTTATTGGCGATCTTAATTGCACTTTCATTGTCACAAAGAAGAGGCACCGTACCAAGAGACACACCATAGTCTTTCAAGGTTTGCTTCATCCATAACAATTGAGTGCAACAAGATGCCGCGGATATGTATTCGGCTTCGGCGGTGGATAAAGTGGTGGAGTTTTGTTTCTTGGATGACCAACTCACCAATGACCGGCCAATAAATTGGCAAGCCCCGGAGGTAGACTTCCGGTCAACCTTATCACCGGCCCAATCGAATCCGAATAGCCAATGAGTTCAAAGGTTGACCCCTTTGGATACCATAGCCCGAGAGTAGGAGTGAGAACAAGGTATCTTAGAATCCGTTTGACCGCCATTAAATGGCTCTCCTTGGGAGCGGATTGAAAACGAGCACACATCCCTACACTTAGCATGATATCCGGCCTAGAGGCACAAAAGTAGAGCAAGGATCCTATCATGGAGCGGTATACCTTTATGTCCACATCCTTCTCACCGTCACATGAACCAAGTTGCCCCTTTACGGGCATGGGTGTCTTCATTGGGCTTGCATTGGTCATGTTGAATTTCTTGAGCATGTCCTTCACATACTTTTCTTGAGAGATGAAGGTGCCTTTTGCAAGTTGCCTCACTTGGAAGCCTAGGAAGAACTTCAACTCTCCCATCATGGACATCTCAAATTTCCTAGTCATCAATAGCTCAAAAGCTTTGTTATGATTGGGGTTAGTTCCACCAAAGATAATATCATCAACATATATTTGACATATAAATAGGCCACCCCCTTTAACCCGTTTGGTGAAAAGGGTGGAATCGACCGTACCCATGCAAAACCCATCATGTAGTAAGAAATCCCTAAGGAACTCATACCAAGCATGTGGAGCTTGCTTGAGACCGTAGAGTGCCTTATGGAGTAAATACACGTGGTTGGGTCGGCATGGGTCTTCGAAACCCGGGGTTGAGCCACATATGCGGTTTCTTTTAGAGGACCATTCAAAAATTCACTTTTCACATCCATTTGATATAGTTTGAAATTGTGGAAAGATGCAAATGCAAGCAAAAGACGAATAGCTTCAAGACGGGCACCGGCGCAAAGGTATCCTCAAAATCCATACCTTCTATTTGAGCAAACCCTTGCGCCACTAACCTTGCTTTGTTTCGTATGACAATGCCATTCTCATCTTGCTTGTTCTTGAATACCCATTTGGTCCCAATAACATTGATGCAATGATCTTTGGGTCTCTCAACTAGAGACCACACTTCATTACGAGTGAAACACTCCAATTCTTCTTGCATTGCAATTACCCAATCCGGATCAACCAAGGCTTCATGTACCTTGAGTGGTTCAAAACTAGACACAAAAGCATGGTGTTGACAATAAGTGATAAGTAATGCATGGTGTCTACGAGTTACCACTCCCCTTGAGATGCTACCAAGGACATGATCTACTTTCATGTCACTTGCCCTTGTAGCGGCCTTGATCTTCCGAATGGTTCCTTCATGATCAATGAATTCATCTCTTGCTAGTGCTTGATCATGAGGGACCACTTGAGCTTGATCATGAGTTGAGGATGTTTCTTGATCATCATCATGGTCTTGCTCCGTGGAATGAGGACTTTCTTCTTGTTCTTCGGAATGTGACTCATCTTGAGTGGAGGATGGTTCTTGAGTTGCACTTGACGGTTCGACTTGAGTTGAGCTAGGCTCCACTTGAGCCGTCCTTGATACTTCTATTCCATCATCTTGATCATCACTATGAATTTCCATGGGCCGAATGTGTCCAATGCCCATATGCTTGATGGCACTAGATGGATCATCATCATTACCTGCAACACATGGAACAAATTGCTCCACTTGGGAGCCATTATCCTCCAAGAACTCCACGTCACAAGATACTTCAATAGTCCCGGTGGACCGGTTGTAGTACCTATAGGCGTGAGAGTTCTCCGCATAACCACCAAATATGCCCTCTATGGTTCTAGTTTCAAATTTACCGAGCTTTCCTTTGTTGTTCTTAACAAGGCATTTGCATCCAAAGACACGAATGTACATGACATTAGGCTTGTTACCGATAAGAAGCTCGTATGGAGTTTTGTTGTGGAGGGGACGGAGGAAGAGCCGGTTGGAGTAGTGGACGGCCGTAGAGATGGCTTCTCCCCAAAAGTTGTGGGGTGAGTTGAATTCACTCAACATGGTTCTTGCCATCTCAATGATAGTCCGGTTCTTCCTTTCAACAACACCATTTTGTTGAGGAGTGTATGGCGCCGAAAACTCATGCTTGATGCCCTCATCATCGACAAACTCTCGCATGGTGTAGTTCTTGAACTCGGTGCCATTGTCGGTCCTTATCGCCTTGATCTCGGATTCATACATACGTTGAGCTTTCTTGGCGAAGACAATGAATTCCCTATGGGTCTCGTCCTTAGACTTAAGGAGAAAGACCCAAGAGTATCTTGAGTAATCATCAACAATGACGAGTCCATACTTGCTCCCACCAAGAGTATCATAATGTGATGGCCCAAAGAGATCCAAATGAAGGAGCTCCAAAGGCCTAGATGTGGTGATGATACTCTTGATAGGATGTCTCTTCTTGAGTTGCTTTCCGGCTACACATGCACTGCAAACACGATCTTTCTCAAAAGAAATGCCGGTTAGTCCCACAATGTGTTCACCCTTTAGGAGTTGTTTGAGATTCCTCATGTTGACATGACCAAGGCGGCGATGCCACAACCAACCTTCGTCATGCTTGGTCGCCATTAGACATGTGGGGTGAGAGGAGCTCTCTTTCGAGAGGTCAACCACGTAAAGGTTGTTCTCCACATATCCAACGAGGACCAATTTGAGATTGTCACTCCTAAAGACTTTCACACAATAATTAGTAAAATATGAATTGTAACCGGCATCGGCAAGATGATATATAGAAAGTAAGTTATAGCCAAGGGATTCAACAAGCATAACCGTCTCAAGGCACAAGTCCTTAGAGATTGCTACCTTGCCATACCCAAGTACCTTTCCCTTTGAGTTATCACCAAAGGTAATGCTTGACTTCTTGTTGATATCTTCAATGAATTGATCAAGCACACCTCTTCCTCCGGTCATATGATTGGTGCATCCACTATCAAACACCCATTTTGGACCACCGGAGGAATACCCCTACAAAATCAAGTAGAGGATTTAGGAACCCATCGATTAATGGGTTCCTTTGCAATGGCAAAAATATCTTTTGGTACCCAAATTGAGTACTCTCTATAAGCATAGCCATTAGGAGGGCCAACATAGTTAGCATAGACATCACCATAATAATCAACAAATAATGCATAGTGATCGTTTGGCCCAGTGCGGTCACCACTAGTGGCTTTGCCCTTTGAGGCTTTGCCATTATTAGTGACCTTCTTGTTCTTATCTTGAGCGGGTTTCTCCTTGTTGTAGTTCTTCTTCTTGTGAGACTTGGGAACATATCCAAGTCCAAACTTTTGATTGTTTGACCTTTGCTTACTCAAGAGGTCATCCAATCCCATCTTGTTCTTGGCGGTGGTGAAGTTTGCAAGTTCCTTTGTTAACCTAACATTTTCCTCAAGAATAGATGCATGCTCACAAGAGGATTCATTAGGATGATAGTCGAGACCATATTTAGTCACCAAGGATTCAAGATATGCATTGGTCTCAACATGCAAAGAGAGTTCCTCTTGTAAACGAACATGTTCCTCAACAAGCTTAGCATGCTCACTAGTAAAAGATGTAGGGGAACTAGCATGCTTTTCAACAACAATGGGATCCTTCATTGATTCAAGTGCTTTTGTGTAGGTTTCTTGGAGTAGGTCATGGTTCTCTCCAAGTTTCTTGAGCTCATCCTTTACAAGCTTGTTAGCTCTTTCAAGGTGGTCAAGATCCCTAGTGAGAGAAGCATGAGCAACTTCAAGTTCCTCCTTTGAGGTATGGAGCACTTGAGTCAAAGATTGAGCCCTATCAATAGTTTCTAGGTCCTTAACTTTATCAAGTTCATAAGTTTCAATTTGTTGCTTAAGACCTTGAGATATGCACCTCTCGGTTTTTAGCTCTTGTCTTAGGAGATTGAATCTCCGTTCCTTCTCATTTAAATGATATTCTAATTCCTCAATGGACTCATCCTTCTCCTTGAGGGAGTCCATCAAGAAATCAAACTTGACAAGAGCTTAGTTTTGATTTAGGGTTCGTGGGGTCTAAGCCTCCACCTCTCGTATATTTATATAGGATCAACATACAATCATAGTACAACACGGCAGGTCTCTAGGTGTTCGTATACAACACGTATACGTGACCGAGACCGTTCTCAACACACCCCCTCAATCTGAACTACTAACTATTACATACAAGATTCGGATTGGACTGAAAACGGTCTAACATCCGCCGTGTAGCCGGCTTAGTAAACACATCAGCTAGTTGATCATTCGTCGAGATGAACCTAACATCTAAATCACCGTAAGCAACACGCTCTCGGACGAAATGAAAATCTATCTCAATATGCTTCGTCCCGGCATGGAAAACCGGATTTCGTTGTTAGGTATGTAGCCCCTAGATTATCACACCACGGAATGGCGGTACGCTTGTCGAGGTACTCCAAGCTCCTTCAAAACAGACTCCACCCACATAGCTTCGGCAACTCCATTACCTAAAGCTTTATACTCCGCCTCGGTACTAGATCTTGAGACGATCGAGTTGTTTCTTGGCACTCCATGAGACCAGATTTGGACCAACGAAAACAACAAACCCACCGGTAGACCGGCGATCATCTATGTCTCCCTGCCCAATCCGCATCCAGTAAAAATGCTAACACCGGTGAGATTCGACTTGCGTATACGCAGATCCTGTATCAAGTGTCCCTTTAACATACCGCAATATGCGCTTTACGGCTTCCCAATGTTGATCGGTTGGCTGAGACAGAACCGGCACACTTTATTCACGAGCAAAGGACAAATCGGGACGGGTGAGTGTCAAATACGCAACCCGCCAACTATGCTCGCGATATCCGGTAGCATCTTCAGTACCTAGTAACATGCCAGACTCTCGGCATAATCGGTCCGAAGCAACCATAGGTGTCGAAGTGGCTCGACAATTCTCCATACTCACACGATGAAGCAAATCCAAAGCATATTTGCGCTGAGTGAGAACCATCCCCCCTGAATTGTAAGACGCCTCAAGACCAAGAAAATACGCCAAAGGACCGAGATCCTTAATAGGAAAACTGGCAGAAAGCTCTCGAACCAGACGATCAACAGCAGCAGGTGTAGAACCAGCAATAACGATATCATCCACATAGACCAGCATGTAAATCTGAACACCGTGCCGAGAAAATATAAACGAGGGATGTATCAGCCTTTGACGAGACAAAACCAAGCTGAAAAAGACGTCCACTCAACCGAGCATACCGGGCACGGGGAGACCGCTTAAGACCATAGAGAGCACGGCTGAAGTTTGCACACATGAGAAGGATACCGAGCATCCTCAAAACCGGGGTTGTTGCATGTAGACATCCTCAGTCGGATAACCATGCAAGAACGGATTATCGACATCAACCTGGCGAAGTATCCAGCCACGCGAAACGAGCAAGAGACAGACACTAGACGAACAGTTGCGGGTTTGACGACGGGATCGAAAGTGTCGCCATAATCAATACCGTCTTCGTTGAGTGAATCCACGAGCAACCAGTCTAGCCTTGTACTTATCAATGGAACCATCTCGGTCGTTGCTTGGTCTTAAACACCCATTTGCTGCCTACAATATTAACTCCTGGAGGGCGAGGTACCAACTTCCGGGTATTAGTGTGACGAGAGCAGCAAACTCATCGGACATAGCGATGACGCCATGCGGGATCACGGAAAGCATCGGTATGCGAAACGAGAGTCGCAAAGAAAGCCCGGCGAGATGGATCATAACGAACCGTACCGTCCGTGTATTCTTTCGGTCGTCGTGTAGCATCCCGGGTACGAGTCACCATAGGATGCACGGAAGAAGTAGAAGCGGGCGTCGCGGGCGTGTGTGTCGACGAGATCATCGGAGTGCTCGAGCGGATGCACTAGGCACGAGAAGAGGCACCGGCCGAGTCGGCCGTCCGGGCCGGGGACAGCCACCGGCGGAAGCCGGAGACGGCCCGGCTGGGGGATCCGTGCCGCCATGCACGTCAATTGCCCGCTCGCCATGCACGTCGGCCGCCTGCTCTCCTCGCACGTCGGTCGCCGAGGCAGGATCCTGCGCAACATGATCAGCGAGTGCTACCGGAGGGATTAGTAGTCAAATATGTCGGGTCATAATTTCGCACAGAAACACTAGTAGCCGGTTCGGAAGACGGAAAAGTGATAGCTTCAGCAAGAGTAGACACGTCAACAGTAACACCGGGGGTGGCAAACGGAAAAACAGACTCATCAAAGACAACGTCTCGAGAAATATAGATCCGCCCAGTGGATTGATCAAGACACTTGTAGCCTTTATGCATAGGACTATAACCAAGGAACACACACATCTTGGATCGAAACTCGAGTTTATGAGTGTTATACTTGCGAAGACTAGGCCAACAAGCACGACCAAAAATACGAAGAAAATCATAATTAGGCTGAATATGGAAAAGACGCTGAATAGGAGTGTCTTGACGAAGCACCGGTGTAGGCATGCGATTAATAAGATAACATGCGGTGAGAAAAGCTTCATCCCAATATCGCAACGGGAGAGAGGAGTGGGCTAACAAGGTAAGACCGAGTTTCGACCAAGTGACGGTGTTTGCGCTCAGCAATGCCATTCGTTGAGAGGTGTGTGGACATGAGACTTCGTGAGAAATACCGGTGCGCTGAAAATAGCTATGCAACCGATGATATTCACCCCCCAATCAGATCTGGACGGCGCGGATCTTAGTGTTCAAGAGACGCTCAACATGGGCTTGGAAAGCATAAAACACCTGCTCAACATCTGACTTATTTTTGAGAAGATATATCCAGCAAAAACGAGAGTAGTCATCGATAAAACTCACATAATACTTAAACCCCCCCGAAGAAGCACGGGCAGGCCCCCACACATCGGAATGAATTAATTCAAGGGGCTCGGTAGAAACACGGGTAGAAGCATTATATGATAGCCGATGACTTTTACCACGTTGACAAGCATCACAAACTAGAGTTGAATTGTCTGAAGGAGAACACAAAAGACCACTGTGCCTAACAATAGAGCTAACGACATTTTTTGTAGGATGACCAAGACGCTGGTGCCAATGAGATGACGTGACCCTGACGCTGGATGCCGCATGACGCGCCGAAGAAGATTGAGCTCGGCCGAGCGGAAGAGGATAGAGACCACCTTGACTTCTACCGCGAAGAAGAACCTTCCTCGTGACCTTGTGCTTAACAAGGAAAAAGTAACGATGAAACTCAATGAAGATAGGATTATACGTGACAAGACGATAAACGGACAAAAGATGCTCGACTAATATTTGGAACATGAAGGATGTTATTCAAGCGAAGAGATGAACCGGCTATAGTAGAATTTCCAATGTGCGAAATAGACAAACCTGAACCATTTGCTACTTGAACTTGATCCTTGCCAGGCATAGGGAGCGCGAACATGCGGACGCTCGAGATCGCTTGTCGGATGATCGGTCGCACCGCAGTCCATGACCCGGTGCCCCGAGTCGTTGGAAGTTGACGCCGAATTGCCAGACCGAGTGTTGGGGTAGTAGTCATGATCGAAACGCTGGCGACAATCTTGGGCCTCATGACCCCAATTCTTGCAGATCTGGCACTTGGGACGCCAGCGGCGCCGGCCATTGTAGCCTCCCCCACCACCGCCGCCACCATTGTTGCGGCGACGATCCTGACCACCCTGGCCCTGCTGCTGCTGCTGCTGCGGGTAGCCACCTGAAGGACGACCGCCAGATGTGCGACCAGTATCTTGCACGTACGGGCGGTTCACCGGGGGAGCGTTGGAGCGCATCGTGGCATTGGCTGACGACGTCCACTCCTCATTATCAGCTTGCTGCGAGAGCTGCAGCGCTTCAAAGTTCGAGGACCATAGAATAGAAGGCTGGCGGCGGTCACCGGAGTGGTGACAACATTAAGCGACGCCGCGATCGGGTTGAAGTCCTTCCCCAAGCCGGTGAGCATATAGTCAATGATCTCGTCGTCTTGGAGCGGAAAACCAGCGGCGGTCATGGAGTCGGCCAAGGCTTTGACCTTGTGCATATACTCGGCCGCGGACATGTCGCCCTTCCTCGGCCGCTCGGATCCGGCGCCGGATATGCCGCACGCCTGCGCGGCTGCGAGCTGAGAACATGGCGTGGATCGCCGTCCACACCTCGGCGGCCGTCGTGCGGCCGAGGAGTTGGCTCGCTATGTCCTCCGTCATGGAGGAGAGGAGCACACCTTTGACCTTCTGGTCCTGAGTCCACCACGTCGCATACGCGGGGTTGGGCACGGCCCGAGCGGCATCACCTGCCCCCTCGGTGATGGTCTGGGCCGGAGCGACGGCTGTCCCGTCGAGGAAGCCGTGAAGAGACGCGCCTGAGAGGTTGGTGAGGGAGAGAACCCTCCATAGGGCAAAGTTCCCTTTGTCGAGGCGGATCGCGATCGGAGTGACCGAGGCGGGAGCAGCACGCAACCGGAGGAGAGACGATCGGCCCGAGGGCGGTGGAGGCCTGGGCAGAGGTGGTCGTCATCGCCATTGGAGAAGCGACGGAGAGGAGATCGATCTCGTGGGGCTCGGTTTCGGCGGCTGCGATGGGGCTGCGATGAAGCTCTGATACCAAGTTTTGATTTAGGGTTCGTGGGGTCTAAGCCTCCACCTCTCGTATATTTATATAGGATCAACATACAATCATAGTACAACACGGCAGGTCTCTAGGTGTTCGTATACAACACGTATACGTGACCGAGACCGTTCTCAACAAGCTTCACCACGAAGGGTGCATCTAACATCATAGAGTTCCTTAAGCACAATTAATTCTTCTTGATTTTCGTTTTCATCATCAAGAACACTAGATAGGGAAGGTGGAGGTTCCATTACCTTGGTTTCCCTTGCCATAAGACAAGAGCCAATGATTGTAGAGGAGGGAGAGTCATCGGAGTCATCATCTTGAGTTGTTCTTGCCATGAAGGAAGAACCAACATCATTCTCCGTGGCGTAGTCCTTGGAGTAGTCATATGTGAAGAGTGACCCGGGCTTGGAGAAAGCCAAGCCGGCCACCCCGGCCTCCTTCTCCTCATCTTCCTCTTCATCATCGGACAAGTACTCGGCCCCAACAAAGGCTCTTCCCTTGTTCTTCTTGAATCGATCGTTGATTGGGTTTGGCTTCAATCTTGGCTTGACCCCTTTGATGAATCTTGGCTTGTCTACCCTTTTCTCATAAGGGCACTCCTTTGCAAAGTGGCTATCTTCATCACAATTGTAGCAAGTTCTTTTCTTCTTCTTGTCATTGAGGAGCATTGGGAACTTTGCCTTGTATTTCTTGGCAAAGAAAGCAAAGTCGGTAGCAATGTCACTAGTTGAAGTCATCTCTTCTTCTTCTTCAATTTCATAGTCTTCATTGCTTCCATGATCGGCCCTAGCTTTGAGAGCAAGGTTGTGTGGCGCTTCATGGTTGTGTGAGGCTTCATCAACACGGTTCATTGCCATGAGCCTCTTTCCCGCTTTGGCCATGTTTTCATTGGCGGCCACATAGGAGACGAGATCATCGGAGTTGAGATCGGCACTCTTGGTCATGATTTGCAAGTTGAGTGTAAGGTTGGTGTCTTGTTGCTTGACGGCAATCATAGCAATGACCTTGGACTTTATGAATGCTTCATTCATCTCGAAGCCATCATTGTACTTCTCAACACCAAGTCCCTTGACTCTTACTCTCGAGCACCAAGCCTAGCGTAGGCATCGGACACGGATTCTCCATCTCGAATCATGAACTGGTGAGCCTCTTGCTTTGCGGTCTCATAAAGAGCCGATTGGATCAAATCGGTTCCCTCTTGGAGTACTACGATCCGATCCCACAACTCTTTAGCGGAGTCAATGTCATTGACTTGATCAAGAAGCTTGCGGTTGATGCCACTTCTAATCTTGTCACGTGCGGAGGCATTGAGTTAACGGTTGTAAAATTCGGTGGAGGTCAATCGAATGGGATCTTGTGGTTCTCGGTATCCATGAACAATGATCTCCCATAACTCCACACTGCAGCTGCGAATATGAGATTCCATAGAAGATTTCCAAAAAGGAAAGTGAGTTCCATCAAAATGGGGAACATTCCCACTATGGTTTATATGAGGCATGGGTGAAGTGTTTTTGGGATAGTCATGATTAACTTCATGGAAATTCCCTAGAGAGGCCGAGGTTGTACTAGGAGGAGGTCCACTAGTTAATTTCTTAAGCATGGAAGACATTTCTGTCATTTGGTTTTGTAGCTCATCCTCCTTTTTCTTCTTCTCGGCATCATATGCCAAGAGTCTATATTTCATCTCTTTAACCGAAAGGTTAGAGTCGTCATCTAGACCCTCGAAGAGTTTATCCATCTCACTCTTAAGGCGGTGAAGCCCTTAATAAGAGTCCGGGCTCGATACCAATTGAAAGTATAGAGATGGTAAACCTAGAGGGGGGTGAATAGGTTTCTACAAGTTTTAATTCTTTCTTTGCAATATTAGGCTTTGCGGAATATAAAGGTGAGCCTAATGCAAACTAGGTGAAGCAACCTATATGAGGATACAACTAACTCGAGCACGAAGGCTCTCACGAGCGGTTAAATCACAAGTAAGGAGTTCGGTTAGAGATAACCGATAGCACGCGGAGACGAGGATGTATTCCCGTGTTCCCTTGCTTTGCAACAAGGTACGTCACGTTTGGAGGGGTGGAGGTCCCACGAAGGATTCCCCACGCCACGAAGGCTCACCCTATTCTCCGGAGCCTATCCCACGAAGGAATAGCTCACTCACTTGTGGTAGACTTTGAGGTAGCCTCCAAACCTTCACAATCTTGCCGGAGCAAATCCACAGCCCGGATGCTTCCGGACTCCTCTTGCCCACCTAGGGTTTCCAAGAAACCCTAGGAAGCAAGCTTCTCGATGAATACAAGGGGAATGAGATTTGGCTTGGTAGAATAGTAGATCGGGTCCTCCTCTAGCGATTCCCCGGAGGGATTTGAGTTTGGGTGGAGGAGGAGGTAGATCTGAGGCTTTTGGTGTTTCTAGCAATGGAGTAAGAGAGAGAGCTCAAGAACAGCTTGTAGTGTAGTGCCTAACTGTTCAGAGGTAAGAGAAGGCCTATTTATAGTGTTCTTAGAAATATGGCCGTTGGTCACTTGCCACCTCAGCTTTTTCCTCGAGAATTCCGGTTGACCGGGCCACAGACCGGACAGCCCGGTGGTGAGGCCGGTCGGACCGGACCAGCGCCCGGACGCCCTTTGCTGGTCCTGGAGCTCCTCCGGTTGGCGGCCGGTTGGCGCCCGGTTGGCGACCGGTCGACCGGGCCGTGCGCCGGACTCGCCGGTCTGTAGGCCGGTTGACCGGTCGGTAACCGGATTGGCTGTGTTCTCGTGTGGAGCCCGGTTGGCGGCCGGTCGACCGGGTCGTGCGCCGGACTTGCCCCGGTTGGCTACCGGTGGACCGAGCTGTGCGCCGGACTGGCCGGTTGTCGGCCGGTTGGACCGGGCTGCAGATCGGATTTCTGCCTGTAGACCCCTTTTCGATTGTTGTTGAAGTGGGGGTCTCCTTTAGCCTTCTTGTTCCTTTGATACACCATTTATGCCTCATTGCCTAATACCTGAGATTATCTTTACAAACATATTAGGCCAAATACTCTAGCACGGTGTCATTGTTACCAAAATAATGGATAAGGGTAAAATACCCTTACAGTGGTACTAGAGGATGATGATGATGACTCTGAGGGGACTGAGGATGCTCAGCATGCCCTTGAGGACAGCGATGTCCAAGAGGAGGAAGCTGCCGAAGATGATGCCTTCCTCAGGAGCAGACGTCGTAAGCAGATACACGACGACTTCATTACAATGGCTGAATCGAGTCCTAGCGGAGGAGATAATGATGCCGATGATACTGCTGCACCTCCTCCTGTTAAGAAGAGTTCGACAAGTTTCTTCGCAGACGAAGATGATCTGGACCTGTGAGCATCCATACTCTTTTCTTGATTTATTTCCTGTCATTTTGCATGCTAACATTGCACTGTACTTAAGTGGCTCCGATGACGACGATGTTCCTCTCGCGAAGAGGGCCAAGTTAGCCTCTGAGAGAGCAGGGGTCGGCTAAGGAGTTGAATCCTTCTCCCGCCAAGTCGACACCTCCCTCGCGAACGGGCGTGGAGAAGATTCCAGTATCGAAGGTCATTCCTCCTGGCGATGCTCCCACTCCGTCGGCTGGCCGCGATCATGTAAGTATTTAATCTATCCCGCTTTGTCGAGTTTATGTGAACTGATTCCTCTTGATTCCTCTGGCTGCAGCCGATTTACGTTACAGTCGACGCTGTGGCGGACTTTGCCGAGCAATTCACTCGCCTTGAGGCTGAAAACTCCCAACTTCGGAAGGCCGTCAAATCTTCGGCTGACCAGGTACTTGAGGCCAACAGGCTTGCTACGGACGCCAAGAATGAGAACGCTTTGCTGAAGGAGGAAGTGAAGAGGTTGAAGCGGCAGATGAAGGATGAACAAGATGCCAGGCGTGCAGCGACGGCTGCAGTCGACAAGAAGGAAGGCGTCCTCCGCGAATCCATCAAGGATTTATTAGGTAAAACCCATGGTATTCCGCTTCTTTCTTGGTGTTTTTCATTGATTACTGATATGTCTTTCTTTCAGAGGCCGCCGACATAACTGTCAGCCGACGTACAGGTACTGCTTCGACCCACTTGGTGAACTTATGGGTAGACCTCAATTAGCATGTCTAGTTCGTTTGTGGTCTTGCATGGAGGGCTGGGGTTTGCGTTTTCGTCGCCATGTCTCGGACACTATCTTCCTCAAGGGCCACCGGTGGAAATCATGTGAACAATCCAACGGAGATGCTACCGAGTAATTTTGTGAGTCAAGATGAATTCTCGACAGATGCGAAGGAATCCTCCACGGCACATAACGGTATGGGCATAAATTCAATGCTTGATCGGTTATAGATGTGCCAAGTGGAGTTTGATAATTTTGTCATGGAAGACGACGAAGTGAAGATTGCAGATAATACAAGATGGCTAGCGGTGGCCAGGGTTCATTGCCCCCAAGAAATTCAGTCATGGGGCGCTTTTTCAGTGGATGTACAATGCGTGGAAATCTCCAACAAAGATCACCATCCGTGCTGCTGGGGAAAACCTGTTTGTAGTAGAGTGCTTCTGTTTGGGGGGGTTGGGAGAAGGTGATGGATAGAGTTCCTTGGCTTTTCTGTGATTGGGTTGTTCTTCTAGCACCGTATGATTGCCTCTCTGATCCGGATTTGGTTGAGCTCCTGTATATGTCAATCTGGTTGCAGGTTAACAAACTAAGAAGGGTATAGGATGGAGAATGTAGCAACTAAGTTGATTGAAAGGATCTAGGAGGAAGAGTCCTCTTAATTTTTATATAGTGTTATATAGGCTTCATTATTAACAAATAAAAATGGCATATAAGCTCAGTATTAACAAACGAAAAGGACATATAGGCTCATTATTAACAAACTAAATACATAAAAGAGAAGATAGAGGATATATAGGCTCATTATTAACAAACAAAAAGGACATGGAAGTAGCTCCATCCTTGTAAATTTTGTTTAACTAATGCATAAATTCAGGTTAATTTGTTAGGAAAATATTATAACTTCAATTTCAGCATTATAGGTGACTTAGATCTCCGAAATTAACCAATGTGTGAGAATTAACAAAACTATGAAGCACAGCAATTCCATGTAACTTTCGAACCGATTGCAATGACAGGATAGCACACTAGCACCCCTAGTGTTTATCTCGTACTCCCTCCGTCCCAAAATGTAAGGCGTCTAAGGACTGGTCAAAAGTCAAACTTTACTAAGTTTGATCAAATATTTAGAAAAACATATTTATATCTACAATATTGAATGGACATATTAAGAAAATATATTTTATAGTGAATCTATTCATGTTGATTCAGTACTGTAAATTTTTATATCTTTATGTATAAACTTGGTCAAACTTAATAAAATGTTGACTTTTAACCAATCCTTAGACGCCTTACATTTTGGGACAGAGGGAGTAATTAATTTGCATGTTGGCATAGAGAGCTTTGGCTCATTTCACGTCATCACCTGCCATAGTTCCATGTAGCTTAGGCTTCACGGACAAGGAACTCTTGGTGTTCATCTGGTTATCTGTATCCAAACATTGTCGCTCCAAATGTCGTGACTGGACGGTTAAGCCAGCAAGGCATCAACAGTTGGATTGAAGGACCAAAATATCCTTGGATGCAACTCGGGAGAAGCGACCCCAGGACACCAACGGCGGAGTGTCCCACCGGCCACCGATGGCGTCGACGTGGCTCGAGCCTCTTCCGTCGCTGTACTCTCCTCACCTGCGCCCACATCGCCTGTGTGTCACGAGCGTGTGGCGCCGGTTGGTGGCACGTAACTGCCTGGCTCGTTTGGTTTTTGGACGCCGCGCCACCACCACAAGCCGTAGTACCCGGCGGCGACCGGCGAGCATCTCGGCGGCCCGCGGGAGCACGAGGGGACAGGGAAGACACGCTCCACGTGCACGACCCCACGACACACTGCATGCATGATCGACCGGTTAGCTTTCAGGCAGGGTGTACCACCATACTCCCTCAGTCCATAAGTCCATAAATAAGTGGACGGACGGAATTTTTAAAGTAAATTAGTAAAATGAGAGAAAATTTGCATTGGGAAGATGCAATTAACATATCTCTCCTCTTTAATTATTTTATTTTCAATAGGCTAAGTGCATTTACAAAATTAAGATAACATGTGTTGAATGTTATTGGGTTTGATTTTCGTGCGATGAGAGAGAATCAACTTTTGCTAATTTAAAGTGCATTGGGAACATAGAAGTACACTCTTTCATGGATAAATATTTTGGCTAGATGTCCACTTATTTGTGAACGGAGGGAGTAGGCTGAAACTATTTTCCATAATTCTAAGAAAAGAAAGGAACATGTTAAGCTTCATGTCAGTAATTCAGAATCACCAGCGGACACAATTAGTTTTTAGGGAAAAACATCATTAGCATGCAAAATACAAGATCGACACCATTAAATAAATCATGAAATATATTGCATACAATTCTACATGGTACGATTGTCGTCGGAGCGTGGCATTTTGGAGGCCGAGCTACATGTAGCTCTATTTTCAAACACTAAGAATTCGTATTTAAAATTTTCACGAAACAAAATCCTAGAGTTAGCCAATGATGTATGCTACAAATGGCGCAAAATCTTAATGCAAACTGATTTGTATTATAGGCTTGACAAAATTTGTAGTTTTGAAATATGTACTATTCACTATAAAATTTATCAGAGTTTGTTATTTTTGTGTAGCCTAAAATATAAAGTAGTTTGTATTGAGATTTTTTACATCATTGTAGTATAAATTATTGGCTATCTCTAGAATTTTGATTGGAAATTTTTAAAATTTTGAAACACAAATTTGTGTGTTTTGAAAATAAAGGGCCAGCTACGTGTAGCTCAGCCTATGTTTGAAGATTTCCTGTCGTTGACAGATTTTTCTAAAAGTCCAGTCAAAATTTTAATTGACTTAACTTTTCTAGAAAAAATTACATGACTTACTCATTAAAACTGATGGAGTATCATGTATTTCAACCATGTAAGAAACTGATATGTCATTGCAACTAATAGTTATGGAGATCATAGTGTATCATAGGTAGATACTCCAACATAGCACCTAGAACTAGAATAATTAATATAGATTTTTGCAAATATAAAATTATAATGATGGCTATAGTACTCATATATTAGAAAGATAATATCATATGTATATTATGACTATATAATACTTCTTTATTTTTATATTAGTTGTCGCAGATTTGGATGTATATCCAAATATGTGACAACTAAGCCGAGGAGTACGGCCACCCACTGCAACTAATCACGTTGAATGCGACACATCAATATATGGCCCATGCGCTGCATCTTGGGACCATAGACAACTAAATATATTGCACTATTTTATGCACCCGTCGAGATATATTTAGTCCTCCCAGTAGCTCGATAACTTTTGGAAATTCAATTCGGCTCCTGACTGCATATGCTTCCTCCATCTAAAAAATATATTTCTAACTATCAAAAAAAAAATCGCATGTACATCTCGACAATCTATGCGTGTTTGTACAGTTTTGTGAAAAAACGATATTTTTTGTGATCTATGTAAAAAAGACAATACACGTTCTCACTTAAAGGCTTATTTTTAGCACCAATTTTTTCTTTCACGGCCCAAATGACAAGTTGATTTTTCATAGAAAAACTTAGTATGCACGTAACATGTGAAGATGTATACGTGAAATTTTTGTTTGAAATTATTTGACATTTCAAAATATATGAAAATTCTATTACAAAATAAAGTAAACTTATGTACCCAAGAGACAAAACATCACTCCCGATAAATTTCGCATGACTTATATTGTTCGTTATCAATGATGCTAGACCAAAACTGACCAGGTTGCACTACTCATGGCTAGAGGGGTGCACAAACTTATTCTTGGCCAATTGCATCATTTTTTTTCTACCTTGGTGGTGCCTGTGCACCCTGGTATCTTTTTCTTTTTGCAGGTAAAAAGGAATTTATTAAGCAGTATGGGTTACAAGGAGGTCCTGGTCTAGCACCTGAAGAATACACTTAGGGCCCAAAACATAGAATGCTCGTCTGTTCTTTTGCAAGATTTGTAAGACAGTGACTAACCCTATTCTGCTATGTATCCGCTTTTACAAAGGTAATATTTCTTTTTCTATTAACTAGAAATCTAAGCTCTGAAATTAAATGAAGCATCAAGGAACGGTCTTGGGTCTTCTCCGAGGCTGCTCTAATCAAATTTAAACAGTCTGTCTCCACCATGATTGGCTTTGTGCTCCATTGCAGGGCTAGACGTAGCCCCTCCTCGCATGCCTTAGCTTCTGCTTCAAAGGCATCGGAGCACCCTAGAAGGTGACTACAAGCAAAAAATATGACATTTCCTTCCTCATCACGAAGTACCATCCCGGTACCGGCAGCACCATTCTCCGGTTGATATGATCCATCAATATTCAGTTTCAGCCAACCCTGAGAGGGTTTTTCCCAAGATTTATCATGCGGTGCTTTAGGAAGCACTGTCAAGTACAACACTAGTCTCCCCAACCAGTAAAGTATTCTTTCCTTTCAGTAATTGGTCAGTAGTCATAGACTTTAGGCCCTTAATCATGTTGACATATCCTGAGAGAAAACGCTTGGGGCCTTCAACACTGGGGAGAGGTTTAGCATGAGTCACCTCATTGCGACAATACCATGCTCGCCATGTAACCAGTAAGAAATTCTCAATCATTTGAGGTGGCATCGAAATTAGCATCGACTGCATCCATTGTGATGGGTTGACCTAGATATCTAGATGCGATGGAAGGAGCCATAACTTCCGCATCGTTGCCCACAAAGAGTATGCATGCGTACATCAGAACAACGCATGCAGTATGTCTTCTTGCTCCTGTCCACATATATTACACAACCCTGTAACTTTCATACATCTACTACGCTTATTGCATTTAGTAGCCAATGCATTCCTTCCAAGCAAACAGTTTCACTTTAGGCGGCACCTCAGCCTTCCATATACGAGACCAACATGAAACAACACCATCGGTTGAACACTAGAGGCTGGAAAGGCACACTGCTCTGGGAGATCATTTAAGGCCAATTTACTTCTTCGTACTTCCTCCATACCAGATTATAGGGTAATTACGCTTTTCGAGAAATTTTTTGACTAATAATTTGGTCAATATATAATAAGATATATATCACAAAAATTATACCATTGGAAACTTCTTTTGAATATGAATCCAATGATATAATTTTTGTAGCATATATCTTATATTTTATTGATCAAATTTGTAGTCAAACTATTCTCGAAATGCGTAATTGCCCTGTAAATCGGTATGAAGGTAGTAGTTAGGTTTCGCCTAGACTGGAAGTGAAAATGACAGTAATAAACAATAATCCATAAATAAGAGCTGAGTAGGTGACTGAGTTGCATAGAGACAAAACACAGTCACATGCCCGCACCAACTCTTTCATTCTCTCCTCACCGCGTGATCGGTAATCTAAAACAAACACAACATTTGATTCATTCTTCACAGTAACGCATTGCACGTGCGGCAATTGCCAGACCCTAGTTAAAATAACAGTAGCATACACATCGCCACTTAACGGATCTAATCGCAAGTAACCTCTGCTAGGACTTATTTTTCCTAGAATTCAGCTAGGACTATTCGATCACAGACAAATGAAAAGACATCCCTACCCAAAGTCAGCCACAGCTGAACAATAAGCCAACGGACACGCAAATAGTGTGGATTGAAGTTCCACAAAATTTCTTATTGATCTTCAGTCCAAAACGGATACAGAAAGTCCACCAATCCGACAGTTCCTTCTCGTTGCAACCAGAGTTAAACTCAAACTCTTACTAGTTACTACCATGTAACTACGGTCCTTTTAAGGCATATAATATCAATTTATTTTAGCTTCGTCATATGGGATGATTATTGAGTTGGAAGAGAGGAAAAAAAAAAGGGGGGGGGGGGGGGGGGGAGGGTTTGGCATCTCTTGGATAGGAGATGAAATCATATTAAACGATACCACAGATCTTTTCATTGTACATCATGTCATGGACAATGCGTTTTGGCTCCCAGGAGCATGTGCCCCCGGTTTTTGAAATATTATTTAACCGCAATCGAAAATGTTGAAAAAATCCAAACAAAAATTTCACATGTACATCTCGACGTCATATGTGCTTAGAAAGTCGTTTCGCAGAAAATCGACATTACGTGTGTCGTGTGGTCAAAAGATAAAATTTAGTGCTTAAAAAAGGCTTTTCACAAGACATTTCTTTCTCTTTACCGGAGTTCTTACTCAGACAACCCAAAGTGCGACAACACTTCTCAAACAAGAGACCGAGGGGGAGTCCTATTAAAAATACACCACACCAAATGAAACCTCGTGGTGTGCCGTGCAACCAAACATGGATGGTGTAGTCCTCGGTGCCACAACGGTGGCCAGAACGATTGAAAGGGTTGCAGGAAGAAAATTTTCTGGTCATCAAGGAGGCATCGGTGATCCGTGAACTTGTGTTTATCACACTATCTACACCTCATTTAACATCATTTACTCTACCTCCTTACACTTGTATTCCCCTACCGACTTCTCTAACAAATTTCCTAGCTTTTCTTATGCCCACGACACCTACCCCCCCCCCCCACCCCAAGATACTAGCACCCTCTCATGCCCTTTAATGATGATCCTCCCACACTATAGAATAAAGTTCTAACCCGTGGAGCACTCCCATCTCCCACATCATTCCCCTACATGATATTGTTGTTGCCACTAATAGACTCGTCTAGATCGATTACATATTGCTACAAAGAGTACGTCCTACGAATATGCAAGAGAGAAGGGTGAAGCTCGCCCTGATTTTTCCTCAGGGTTGGATTCTCTTATTGGAGTAGGAGTAGGAGAGGAGGAGAATATTGTGATTCAGGGAAAAAACAAAAGAGAGCAATATGAAAACTCCAAAATCCTTAGACCTTATAGAGGCATCACTGGCGCTATTTTTTATGGTAGTGCATAGCTTTGCGATTGTCTCACTTGTAAGTCCATAATTTATTTATTCATATTTCTAACAATGTGTTTTGTCTCAAATTAATTTATTATGCATTAAAGAGCATGAAGTACGACCACCTTGATATTAAAATATGACTTATGCTTAGATTTCTTTTGTTCGTTGAATACACCTCAAATAAACTTATACACTTTGTGAATGCTGACTCGAAATGAAAATACAAATACTATTATGTGATGTTAGTAATTTATATTTCTAAATTTAATATCCCCAAGGAGAATGAAGATTAGTCTATTGGAGAGGATGACTTTTTTGTATACTAATTCTCTGAAATCTTTTATGGCGGAAATGGAAGAGAAATTGTCATATATTTCAGACTAATTCTCTCTAATTTTCTCTTATCCTTGTGATTCAATCTTAACTATCAACATATGTATTACTCAATCTTTCGAACATCATTTGAATGCTATTTTTTTGGTATAACAAGGAGCATTAATAATGTAGCAACAACCATGCATAGTGCAATATCATTTTTTCATGCATTTATAATGTCTATCATTACAAATGCATTAACAAGTGATAAAAAGAATTTTATTTTGTAACAAAAGTTTTTTAAATTTAATTTGGTATATTTGAGAAAATATTTTGATACAATGAATTTATTGTATACTTAATTTTACCCCTTCATATGTTATAATGTGTTTTTATATATTGCAATACAGTAAAACAAATTTTATTGTATACACTTTTTTTACGGAAATTCGTCTTGGCTCCCGAGAGCATTTGCTCCTGGATTTTTTGGGAGTAAATTTTCATTTTCAAAACTTTTCAAAAAATTCCGAAAAAAATCATGCACGTACCTGATCATGGCACGCACCACCTTGTGAAATTTCGCTGCGAAATGTCATCGTATGCGTCCTGGGCAAAAATGACAAATTTCCAGATCTGAGATTCAAATTTTTGGATCTCATTTCATGTCAGAAATTTGTCATTTTTGTCCAGGGCGCATACGATGACATTGTGCAACGAAATTTTACACGGTGGTGTGTGCCATGGTCAGGTACGTGCATGTTTTTTGCGGATTTTTTTGATAAGTTTTCGATTTGTTCTTATTTTAAAAAAAAACCGGGAGCAAATGCTCTCGGGAGCCAAATCGCCGCTCTCCTTTTTTTACCCCTTCATATGTTATAATGTTTTTATATATATTGCAATACAGTGTCTTTACATATGCATACGACTTGTTTGAGCATTTTATATCGTATAAATATAGTAAATAACTCCTAAGAGATTTTTAGAGTACAAGATTACAAGGTTTTTCGTATGATCAAATAGTCAATTCTAGTAATATGAAGTATCAACATGTAGTTTGTCTTCAAAACACCTACTCTATCCTTGCTAGTTGGAAAGGCCTGTGTATCACCCAAAATTGAACTTATTGTTCTTGGGATATGAATAACTAGCTATCATGCATGCTACGTACTATTTATCAAAATCACGCAAATTCTACACACACGAGTATTTACAGTTCAAAACTTCCATCATATGCAATGTTGTTCATTTGATTTTTTTTATTTTGTATGGTCTTCCTAAATTTTGTGCCCATTTTGAAAATGTTAGCGGCATGGGGCTCTCCCACTGTCTTTAAACATACCCAATCCAATAAAATTTATGTCCTCCTAGGATAATTTCACAAATCAAACATAGCATAAGCAACCGTGAACGTCGATGATTTTTTAACAGTATTGTTTGTTACTATAATGGTATTGGTACTACCTCATCATATGCAATTTTAATATGAAGACGTCGATGATTTTTAACAGTCTTACAGTTGTATAGTTGCGCATCTAGAAAGAGAGAGGTCCGCGGCGCAGATACTTCCTTTCCGAGTATAATATCAGTTGTTGACATATTGCAGATGACGTGTCGACCCATCGACAACAATTCGGTTAGAGTAGTACAATGGAAGCATTGCAGTGGTTTTACAAACTTATATAAGGTTTCAAAACCAAATCTCCAAAAGCAAGACAATTTAAAACTTTTATGTTTGATACAAAAAAAAAATCATATGCCACATACTTCTCCCGCGTCACTAAGATCTCTACTCATCCTTCTCTTGGTGGTACTCGAAGTAGTTGTATATGTCATTTTCATCCTTTTTTAGAGTCTACTCCTCACCAACTTGTGTCAAGGATGCCATGTAGGCCACTTAATCCTTCTATTTAGTTTGCGCACAACCTAAACAAGTTGGTTTAGAACATAGATTTCATGAGCTACTCCCTTTGTTTCAAAATAATTGAAGTATTAGGTTTTTCTTAAGTCAAACTTTCTTAAGTTTGACAAAGATTGTATAAAAATACATAAATATCCACCATACCAATTTAGTCCTAATAGATTCATCATACAATATACTTCCATATTGTATATATTTAATGTTACAAATATTGACACATTTTTTATAATTTTGAGCAAACGTAAGGACGTCTGGCTTAGGATAAACCTAGAACTTCAATTATTTGAGAATTGATGGAGTACTCAACAAGTTCATAAACCATAGAGGAACTTGGTGTACAATCAGTATTGAGAAAAACGGTGTTGTACAAAAAATATGAATTTGTAAAGTACAAGTTATTAGAAAAAATGATCTCGATTCCCATGTGGGCTCCTTTCCTACCATGTTTGTTGGTCTACTAGGAATATGGAGTGATAAACCAAAGCAAAATTACGCTAGGCAGAGCCGCAGAGGTGTGTTACTTCACCGACAAACGCCTGAGATGGTGTGTAGGGGATCAAACCCACTCCACACTACTTGAAACATGAAACAGTTTTGTCTTTTTTTCTACCCCATACTTAATCCTCAACAACTGGCCAGGACTACATATCTGGTTACTTCAAATCCAGCATTATCGTACCTGGTAAAATAAGGCTGTTATACCTTCCATCTTCCAAATAGTCGATACTACACACCCAACTACTAGGGTCTAGGGCATTGCATCCCTAAAGGCAGCATAGAATTGGACATGGGTACTTCAGCTAAGCTCCGCTCATACAAGGTACTTCCTCCAATGCAATGAATAAGATACACCCTTTTTCAAGATTTGCCTTTAACCAAGAATGAATCTATATACTACCTCTGATCCAAATTAGTTGTCGCAGGTTCAGTGAATCTAAACAGATTTAGGAAACATTTTGCCTAAATCTGTGACAATTAATTAGGATCGGAGGTAGTAGAAAAATGACATTTGAGACAAAATATGTCATTAGAAAGTGTTTTTAATAATAATCTAATAATATCAATTATGTACAATATAATCCACATATTGTTGCTCAAATATTTTAAGCACAATTGATCAATTGTTATTAAGCTTTATATAAAAACCCACTGAAGTGGGACCCACTTTCCATGTAGCTTTGGTACCTTTCTAGACTTCCATCACCCACAAGCGTCGCACCCAAGGACTGATGACATCTGTCTAAACTGATCAACTTTAGGGAATATCATCCTGCTTTTATGTAGATATAAAAGAACGATTTTTTTGAAAAGGGGAATTACCGTGGGTCCTAGCCTTTGCATCGATGCATACTGCCTTGATTTATTTCATTTATTCAACAAAAATTGGCGAAAATCCTAACAAAGATCAATACCTATGAAGCTGCCAAAACAACGTGTGAAAGCATCACCAAATAACACAATGATAGAGGGAAACAGGGTGTTATGGCTCGGCCATAGCCATTGCCGGATCCCATGCTAACTCGAGAGATAGCGCTTGATGCACACACACTCTGGTTGTCTCCTCCGACATCTTCCACCAACCCATCTCCAGGGTATTGATTGAAGCGAGGACTCTCACCAGGCCTGTTGTTGACGCCTCCATGATGCCAAACAACATAGCTACCATGCTCGAGTTCATCATCCCACGTCCTCCGTCAAGAGCCCACTAGGCCCCACCACCAAGACACGTCATCAACGACATGGTAGATGCCACACCGCTCCGCCACCTGCTAACCACGATGACGTGCAAGTCTAGCCTTGGGGAGCACGTAGCTGAACACAATCTTGAAGGCGGCACCATCAGGAGGGGAAGCGATGTAAGATGACATCGTCGCCCACCCTGCACCGCAGGATCTTGGCCTTGATCCTAAGATGTGATTCGAGGGATGAGGTAGTCGGAGATCTACACAGAAGTCATCCTACCGCCGATAGAAGCCGAAGGGTCAAATCGAACCAAACCGGCCGATCTAACGCTCCGAGCAGGTGGAACCACCGTGTCGGGCAACCTTGAACCACCGCTGACGGCAGGAGCACTGCTTCAACCAAGGATGAGTTGTTGCCTTCCACCGGCCGCGAGGGAGCACCAGAGCGGGATGGAACATTTGCAGCGGAGCCGAGCCACCGCCACCATACATGGTATGTCACCGCAAGGGGTACCACTTGCGCGAGAGTGGCGCCAACAACTATCTTGTGGCATTCTTAGCCCAACGGTGTCATCCGGCGGGGCGAGCGGCACTGGACAGGGGAGGGGGTGGTGGCGGCCGCACGGTAGGGTTTCCAAGCTGCCTCGGAGGCGAAGCGGGGTCAGCCTATTTTTGCAACCCTCTAAAATTGGGGGAGAATTTCACTTCCATGGCATGTACATCAACTAGGGATGCATACATCCATTAAGCATAAGTACTCAGATTTTAATACTAGCACCAAGCCTGATCCTCGGGATATATTGCATGAGTATCAGGACAGCGTTGCCCTCAAATATAAATATTTCAAGTCCATAATGATTTAACATCAGGTATTGGCTAAAAGATGGAAATTTGTAGCAAACAATATCAGCGGGGATGAAGCGATGGGAGTGAACTTTCCTGATAATGGATGGGTAATGGAGCTCAAGGGTCTGCTTGTTGAACTCCGGTTTCTCAAAAGCCTATGAAGTCTAATATGGACTTCCTCAAGAAATGTGCATCTCCAGTGTATGAAATGCAAATATGATGCCGGTGATATGTCATGAGAGTGTATTCGACAGCTTTGAGTGAATTCTAGATTGAAAATACGTAAAGAACGATAACCAATTAACTTCTCCTGGAGGTTAAGCTTATATTACTATATACTAATGTTGTCCTCCATTCAAAACTTAAGTCAGGCCTTGAACAGACTTTAGCTTATCCTACTTCCGTTGCCTCTCACACTAACTTAGCTACAATTGGCTCATATGGTCAATCTGGTCACCTAAAAGTTAGTACTAGATCAAGGGAAATTACGCCTACTATAGCTATACAATGTATTTCTTCCGGATCTTCCAGTCCAAAATGGATGTAAAAGGTCCACGAACCCTTCGTTTTTTTCTCGCCGCGAGCAAAGTACAACTCAAACTTTTACCCACGGCTAAAAACAAAAGCAACTCCGGTCTTGGTACGTCAGGCAAGCACTAAAATTGCCAATCTACTACGGCGTCACAAGTGGTAGTAAGCAAAACTGAGGAAACTGCGAGTGCGAGGAAAGTGCGGTTAGATTGCAGCCCTCATGTTTGAACTACTACTTGACCAGACGTCCAGTCCAGATGCATCTATCCGTATGCTTTCCGCTGATAGAATATGCCGTCGACGTCGAGGCATTGCGCTCGGCGCCATTAGCCACCTACCCCACTGTTGTCTTCTCAACCTTTCTCGTCTCAGGGGAGTAGCTTTGTCAATGGTAACGGCGTTGGTCAAGCAAAGATGGCGATGTCTTACCTCAGCGCTCAGGATTTTTTTAAGGTACTACAGCAAACCACTAGCAAAAGAACAAATCAATTAGAGGCACATTACTCACATGTCTCAAAGCGCACCTAGTTGCTAACCGCGACAAGCAACATACCGCACACTTTCCGCATGATCGATAGCCCTGCATGCCTTTAGTATAAGTGTATTACACTATAAGTTTATTGACATCTATATTATCACTAGTGTAAGTCTTTTTTAGATATTTTAAAGTGAACTAGACATATATCAAAATAAGTGAACCTACATGCTAATACGCATCTAGATACATATATTTACCAAACAATTTAAAAAATCTTAAATTAGTTAATGGAAGGAGTAGTAAAATAAAATAATGGAGATAATCAATGTCTTGTAATCCTCAAGGAGTGCAACGCCACCGCATCAATTACTAGCTTACCTAATTGCTAGATGTGAAATCTGCAAATATATGGTTCTCATTCTCCAGAGTTCAGGCTAGTTTTTTGAAAGGCGCCGGATGTAAAACATGAATTATCAGCCGTCTTCTTCTGAGTCGTCCCATCCACTTAAAGTGTGTGACTCTCGCGCGTCCGATCATGGTACAAAATACGGTTTGTATGTATCAATTTTTTTCTATACTCTGTCAAATCGGTGCAAAAAGAATCCACCAATGGTACAAATAATTTCAAATGTAACATTTTTCTATGTGTATGCACCATTTGAAAAAATGTTACGTCGTTTTACAACATTTCTCCCTAGTATATCTAACAATTTTGATTAATTTATTCAACATTATACGAACACGTAGGTAACATTAATACAATAGCTCTGTAGTATACATATCAAAATCAGTGTACCACTTTTGCAATAATAACATGCCAAAAAAATGCACATATGTAACGAATTGCAACAACATGTGTAGCATCAACAAAGGATCCCCAAATCTGATGTGAACAATCTTCTCCAACTCCTCCAATGGAGGAAGAAGTGGGAGAGATTGGCGTCGCCACCGCTTGGTAAAGGCCGAGCGAGCTATATCCGAGTTAGGTGGACGAGCGACCCAGGTTAGGGGCGGCCGACCCGGGCGGTAGAGGGGAAGGCGAGGCATCTCACCGGAGACGGGCCGGGCAGGGGAGAGGGAGAAAACAGCGGTCAAACTCGTGAGGAAGAAAGGAAGAAGAGACAAACCGGATGTAGCTACAGCCGGCTGTCTATAAGACTTTTCCATTTTCATTTTGCGTCAGCTCTATTAATATACGTGCGCGCAACTTCAATTTTGGAATTTCAGGTGTTGCCGAACAGATCGTTTCAGATCTTAGATCGGTCAAAGAATTTCCTAAAACTGTCTTCCAGATTATAGGTGAAAATCGGGAGATAATTATTTGGAAACTCTTGGTTTCCTAAAACTAGGAATTTTGACGAGACAATTATTAGGAAATAACTATTACAAACCGATTACAAGGTAGCAAATCGTACAAATTCTTTTTTATTTTAGTCAGGTAATATAAATACATACGAAAACTACCACAGCCCTACGAAGCCATACCCATATATAAGCCGTACTTTTGATGACGTCCCAATCCCCACCTTTCTCGCCGTAGGAGCAGCCGCCGCCGAACCGTCGCTCCCGCCGGCGCTGATGGATATTCCCGTCAATGGCTGGATCATAGTATGCGTCCAGCGTGAAGAAGTCTCGTCTGCGTAAAAGAAAAGCAAGGTTAATATCATGTTTGCTTCCTTTCTTCGCAAAAAAAAAACATGTTTGCTTGTGCAACTGTGCATGTCCTCCTGATACTGCTAGCTTGTTTACTTGTGTACTTTATGCTTTCATGTCACCACTTCATCGTTGTATTTACGATTTGTTGTATTTTAGCCTTTACAAATACTATGCTGTAAGAATCAATGGATAGTATGTTTGAATAAAACGTAAAGCATAAGTAAGCCGGTTTCAGGTTTCATGAAACACCCACACACAAAAGTGGTTTCATGAAACAATATTTCTCAAACTTCAAACATAATTATGGGCAAGTTAAAAACATTAGAAAAGCACCACCTGCATGATTTAATATTTTGTTTTCTCCTATTTTGCATCTTGGCATATACTCCGCCCGGTCCTTTTTAATAATTGATTCAAATTTAGTGCAAAATTGTCCTAAATCCGAGTCAATTAAATGAGACCAAAGGGAGTAGATGAATTGTCCAGAGTATCATATAAGTTCGTACAATGATCATATACTTGAACTAGGTGGGCACTAGTGAACTAGGAGTATAAAACATGTGGCAGTCTATATGTTTAGTATATGAACCTAGTTTATACTGTTGCCTGCCTCTTGACATATTGGAGTGCACTAGTAAGCTTGCACGTGCAATGCACGTTTCAGCTAATATGTACCCAATATAATGAAAAATATGGAACAATTGAGTTCTTTTGAAATAAATACATCATCAAAACTATGAGCTCCAGTGTGGTAATGTAGCCAATGAAAAAGACACAAGAGAACTCGGAGAACAAGATGAATCTTTGTCCAGATCAAGAGAGCTACCGTGGAGGAGGGCAACCAACAAGATTTTTCTCCTCACAATTATCCAGATGACCAGTTGCACCACAAGATTTAAATGGCTCAACTTCTACATGACTATATGAACAAATAAGATTCTTCAAGCTATAAATGATCAGCTTCAGTAACATAAGTACATCCTAGTTGAGAGGTTGTTGTTTGCCTGATGGTAAATTTAGCTAAACAACTTGTTCATATGTGAACCGCTAATTATTGACAATAACATGAGTAATAGAAAATTTATTGCTTCCTGCTAGTTAAGTCATCTCCCAGAACAACCAACAGAGCAAAGGAGATAGTAGTATTATTATTTATCCTCCAAACACAATCAAGATATAACCAGAGCAATATACAACACTAATGCAGTAACCTTGGGTTAACAAAATGGTAGTCTTCATAAACACTACCCTTTCTGCAGATTCATCCTCCCTACTTAGTGCGATACCAGATTCATTCTCAAACAATATAGGAAAACAGAAAGCAGATGAATGTAAAATTCTATCAAGGTGTTACTAACTTCAGTATTTACAACAATACGAAACCATTTGAGAAATCTAAAAGCTCTCTAGGTGTTGTTAACTTCAAAATGGATGTAATAAAAAGACACAAAGAAGAACACAACTATCTCATCCATCCAAGGACTGGGTGTTGCTTATATCCTGCAATGGAGAATATGCCCAATTTGAAGTGGAAGATGATATAATAATATATTCTTCTTCCCATGACCTGTGTAATGCAATATGTATTATATTAAATCAGCTATGCAAATCCTGTCTAAAATAAATGTCGCAACTTTGTCTAGATATATCTCGTGTTTTAGTGTGTACATACATCCATATTTCGAAAAATTTGCGACACTTATTTTGAATCGGAGGGAGTATAAACTAAACCTGAGCATATCACAACTTAGTAGGAACAATTTGGTGCTGAACTAATAGAGAAGGTAAAAGGAATTTAGCACTGGATATAGTACCTGCATAAGCAAATGGTTGCAGATAAAACATATGCTATGGTGGAATTCCACTGGAAAATCATGTATTAATTAGCTACTCCTACAAATTTCCAAAGCTCATCCAAGAAGAAAAGATCTGAACCAATGTGCCTATAGTCTTGTTCGATTCCTCGCCTTCGAGACCTACTAATAATGCCCTGGGAACTCCTGCATGTATTGTAGCTTTGGTGGGGAAATCATGTCTTCAGGTTAGCCTATCCAAAATGTCCTTCAGGGGGTTCAGTAGAAAATGGCTACTGGAGAATTCAATTGGTACATCAAGATGAACATCCGCGTTCCATCCAAACAGAAGACATCACACATGTACGGATCCATATATGAACTTTTGGATGATGTAGATCAAAAAATGTCAAGCGCTACCTATGGAGTTGTGCCGTGGTTAATTTACAATACTGAATAAGAACTAATCTTTCTTTTTGTTGTGCCCAAACACAAGTATACACTGCAGAGAAGTGCATAAGCATATTTCTACTAAACATCAGTCCTGTGTGCGTGAATTGGGTACCGATTGCAGCATGGAAAACGTTGCAAATGAAATAAGATGCTAATGTATGATTCAGTAATCAAAGTTGCTACTTGTAGATCGAAGTATACTCACGGTGCTATAGGATCACATTGGCTCGACCTATTCCATCAAGATAGCTGGCCTCTGCAGAGCGGCCGCGACGGATTTTGCATCTCCATCGTAGGGAAACGGTGGCGCTGTTGCTTGCGGCGCCGGTCGTCCGTGTTTATTTTGCGGGCAGCCTGCGGGCATAGAGGTGTGGGGCACGGAGGACGGCACATAGATCGTGGCCAGCTTGAGTGCAGGCGTAGACGCGGGCTCCGCGCCCCGAGATTGGGCGGCTGGTGTGCGCGCATAGAGGCGTAGGGCACGACGCAGTAGCGTGAGCGAGGGGTGCAGAGGGCAGCGGCCTTCTCATCGGCGGCGGTGGGATCGCGGAGGGCGAAGAGCACAAACGCGCAGAAGTCAGAACGCTTAAACGGACGGGTGCGAGGATAGTGGAGTCAGTTTTGACTGATTGCGGCGGAGATCGAGGATGTGACAGTTTGAAGCGATGACGCCGTGTCTGACGGAAGGAAGGGGTGGGGAGAATAGAGAGATCGTATCCGTACGATGTGAGTGGATGTACGGCGCAGATGTAATTTTCCAACGGCACTTCGTGCCTTTATAAGTAGTAGAGATTAGCTCAATCGTCTACTTTGATTAACTAGTATACTTGTCCTACTAGGCTTGCCCTAAAATCTGTTGTCACTCTATATATTCTTTATAATATGATACCATCTAGTATACTTGTTCTGGAATCCGTTGATGTTTTAAATCTAGCCGTAAGTTGTAAATCTGATCAAGGATTTGCAAGTATTATTTTGCATTGAGTTAATTTATGCAAGTACTCACTTGTTTTTCCTATATTCTCCAAGTAGAGTGATGAACAAAAACTCCAAGGAATTCGCGAGATGTATGAGCCTCCGCACAAATCCAGTAATCTGGGAAAACCACCGACACCAAGCAACAAGGTATTTCGTCAATATATGATGAGATGTACTAATTTCGATCTGTACTAAGGAAAAGCAAAGTTTCAATGATCTGCATTAGGAAATGATCTGTACTTCTAATGATCTTTACTAAGCACTAGAAAAAATTCAAGTTACTGCGCTGTTAGCTTAAATGACAGATTTGAGGAAAAATGAACTAATAATAAACCAACCTGGTTAGGTGATCTATGGTGTGCACAAGGTCAATTCAATGGTGCTAATGTACTGATCATCAGTCAAGACTTAGTGGAAGCAGCTTCCATAATGGTGGAGCAACGTGATTTCATCCTTGTATAAAATGGCATCTACTCTCTGAAGTATATAATTTAGTACCAAAAAGCTGGGAAATGCTAAAGATATACTCTACTTTCATGTATCGCTTGAAGATTTGAAATGTGTGGTTTAAATAAGATGTGAATGATGTTTATGATGGTCACTAGTTGCTTAGTTTACTACCAATTAACTTTCGGTGTTATAGATAGTGCCACAGCCTTATACAAGACTGATTTCTCTAGTAGAGGGGGGCCTTTCTTCCATTAGCTGCTGATGAATCATTAAATCATCATCCTTTAGTATTTTCTCATATATTAGTTTGGAAAGAATATAAAAGCCCAATTGCTAAGGAACTTTTTGTTTGCTACTCTCCTTCTCCTGATAGTACTCTTTTAGCTCATTTGAGTTATTTTACTTTTTCTAGTTTGGGGTGGCAGAGGTAATCTCAACTCAAGTGGTGACCCAAGTGGACGGTACTGCAATGTTTGCTGGTCCGCAGCTCAAACCCAATGGTGTGTTCTATTGAGTAACCTGATATTTCCCCTAACACCGATTTTGTTCAATTTATTTCATCTTGTTTACCATCTTGTGCTGGTTCAGGCGTTATCTTCGTAAGGGGAGGGCGGAGGAGCGAATATGTAAAGTGGTAACCTCTCCTTGCCTGGGTGAAGCTGAATCAAGGTTTAACAAGCTCCGGGATTTATTGTTCAGGTACAAGCAAGGTTAGCAGTATTTCAAAGTATGCCGAGCCACTTACATCTTACATTAAGGGCATAGGTGATGCTGAAAAGGTATGGCCTCTTTTCAAATTCTAATCATAATATATTTGGCATATTTCAGTTCGCAATGCTTTTAGGCTATAGTTGACTATAGTAGTCGTTAAGATAAGATGTTAAGATAGACACTAGTTTTTTTGCGAGTAAGATTGGCAATATTAGCGTAAGTACAGTCTGCACGAGTTGATGCATAAACAAATACATTGGTCAATATATACCATCTTTTCATAAACTTATAAGACCATAATAAATTAATTTAGTTTGTCCAGTACCAATCTCTCTGATTTAATCATTTCAATGGCCTAAGACGCCATATGGAAGTTTATTTCCGGGTGTGCCGCTCATGTGCATATATCACGTCCATGTTGCTTTAATGCATACTCAATGTGGCTCTCCATACCCCTAAGCTGCAAGTAGTAATCACATAGTTACGTGTGAATATAATCTAAAAAATGCAATAGTTACTCTATCTAAAATGATATAGAGCAACACACCATGTTGCCCAGATACGCGAGACATCCTTTATCCTATGTAGTGACGCGATATATTGAGTTTAATACCTAGATAAACCGTGTGTTGGTATGGACCGACACCAACAACCAGTTCTCTCTAGCTTTCATATGGACAAGTAGGAAGATTTGTATAAAAAATATTTCAGTAACTCATCATGTCGTAGTATAATAAGAAAATTATGTACAACATAATTTTATGGAATACTTACGTGCTGATTGGTTATGAAATCTAAACCCTTTCGAGAACCACCCATCCGCAGACGAACTGGAGTGTTCTTGCGTCCATCATTTTCTAGGGCGATAGTGTTAATAACCCTCTGAACCATATGAACCCTCGGGACATAAGATAGGACGGCATGATCTTCCTTCAGAGGGTGATTAACACTATCTCCCTAGAAATCGAAGGACACAAAAACGCCCCAGTTCGTTTGCGGATGGGTGGGTCTCAAAAGGGTTTAAATTCCATAACCAATCAGGATGTAAATATTTCATAAAATTATGTTGTACACAATTTTGTTATTATAGTACGACATGATGAGCTAGTGAAATGTTTTTTATACAAATCTTCATAACTGTCCATATGAAAGGTAGAGCGCATTGGTTGTATTAGACTCAATGTATCACGATATTACTGAGGATAAAAAATCTCTCATGTAGCTGCACAACATGGTGCACTGCTCTCTATCACTTTACATAGAATAACTAGTGCATCTATTTTTTAGATTATATTGACACGTAAGTAAGTGATTACTACTTGCAGCTTAGGGGTATGGACAACCACATTGAGTATGCGTTAAAGCAACATGGATGTAATATATGCACATGGGCGGCGCACCCGGAAAGAAAACTTCCATGTGGCGTCTTGGTTCATTGAAATGATTAAATCAGTACCTCAATAGAGAGATTGATACTAGACAAACTAAATTAATTTATGATGATCTTATCAGTTTATGAAGAGATGATATTGACCACTGTATTTATTTACGCAGCAACTCATGTGGACTGTACTTAATAACAAGGAAAAAATAGCGGGCTATTTAATTTAGCGGATGCCTCATCCAGAAACTATAGGAATATATGTCATAAAAACAAAGAATTTCAGCATACGTATCAGGGTTCAGATGCTCTCCTGGTGGCTGATCGGACAGTCAACGGTCTGAGCTTTGAGGTGGCCTCCATGGGAGCTATCGTTTACAACTCTAGATGATGCCTCCACCTAACTAGAGCCATCCTACTTAGATATTAGAGTGGCTGGAGTGTTTCCAGACCAATAATTAGACCCGTGGATAATGATTCAAAAATTCTGTTTCGTATTGTGTTGTGCAACAAACTTAGGGACAAATTTACATTTGGAACTAAATTGGATCACCTGAATAAAATACACAATTGTTTCGTAACAAGAAGTCAAGAGATAATAACTAATCAAAGGTCACGGTCACCCAGCAGAGAGCGAAATCTCTAAATCAGATCATGTTTTCATTCAAATGACATGGAGGTTGAGGTCCTAGTAATCTGAAACCTTCAACCTATATTATTAATGCTAGCCGAAGGTACTTTTACGATAAGACTCAATATATTTAGAAAATATTATACTTTCTTTGTCTAAAAAGTGCTGCAAGTATGATGTATCCCGAAATGCACTTTCGAACATAGGAGCATATGCTTCTGCTATCAAGAAAAATATTTTAAAATGTTAAAATTCCGGAGAAAAGTTTGACCCGTATACATCGACATTATATGTACGCACGCCGAGTTTCGTGGAAAATTGACATTTTTTGTCATTTATTAAAAATAAATTTATCTTGAAAAGCTCTTTTTAAGCATCAAATTTTGTCTTTTTTGCACACGACACAAAACAAAATGTCAGTTTTCGGCGAAATGACTTTATGAGCACATAGAATGTCGACGTGTATGCATTAATTTTCCGTTTGAAATTTTTTGACATTTTAAACCGCGTCCAGAACTTATTTCAAAAATCGGGAGCATATGATCCTGGGTGCAGAAACGTCTTGCCCTGATGTAGATACAACTGATTTTGGATAAATTTGTTCGACATCTGTTTGGGGTGGAGGGAGTATCTGAATAATGGAAGAAAGCAGCTTCGACCAGGCGGTATCTGACACTTTGCCAGGAATATTATGGACGTTTCTTGTCTTGCTAAAGACATGCAGTTGATGATCTGGGATGTACACTACCGAGTAATTTCATCGGCGAAAACACTTCTAGAAGCCATTTTACGATTCGACGATGAACGTCTGGAGGCTGCAACAGCCTACAGACCACGTATACGGATCGATGGGAACGGCCAGCGGATACACGTGGGGCAGCTTCTCTTTGATCTGAATGGCCGCCTTGATAGCTCGGTCAGATGTTGCTGGTAAGTTTTTGTTCAGCGCCCCGACCAAGAATGGCAGTGCGACACTGCGGCTCTACTCCCCTACGGCTCCTTTCGGTGCTGCTAGATATGTCTCGTAATATCAATTATATATGATCTGTTCCATTTTGGATCTAACACAATATTTGCTGGGCAATTCCAGTTCTAGAATCCCCCATGCCTGTTTCCAGTGAACTTATCTTCAGAAACAGCTTTCTTATTAACCAGTTGTAGTTCAAATTTTCTTCAATAAAAATGCTTACGACTGATCTAATTATATGATTATATTAGAGGGAACCTCTTCCGTATTTTGATTTATCTGTGCGTTCCCATGTACTTGGTCAGTTGTCACCCCCAACGCTCCAAGATTTCTGCTCATCCTGATGGTAATTCTGCATCTTTAAGGATCTTCTTCTAATAAATTCTCTAAATTCCCAGCGGATATGTTTCCATGTGGATTTCTATGCAGTGCAGGGTGTCTCCGTAGATAGAATCATCCATGTAACCTTGTTGATAGCCACTGGTTCAGAAATTATAATCTCACTTTGACAGCCTAGCCCAGGTTTGGTCAGATCTTATTACAGATCACTGTTTTTGCATTTTCACTGACTGTTCTGATATAATATTGATTTTACCAGGTTTGTTAAGTGTCTTATACAATTTTCTTCCCGTCAATGGCTGGATCATAGTATGCGTCCAGCATGAGGAAGTCTCGTCTGCGTAAAATAAATGCAGGTTAATCTCATGTTTGCTTCCTTTCTTCGCAAAAAAAAAATAAAAAAATGTTTGCTTGTGCAACTGTGCATGTCCTCCTGATACTGCTAGCTTGTTTACTTGTGTACTTTATGCTTTCATGTCACCACTTCATCATTGTATTTACGATCTGTTGTATTTTAGCCTTTACAAATACTATAATGTAGGAATCAATGGAGAGTATATGATCGAATAAAACGTAAAGCATAAGTAAGCCGGTTTCAGGTTTAATGAAACACCCGCAAAAAAAAGGTTTCATGAAACAATATTTCTCAAACTTTAACCATAATTATGGGCAAGTTAAAAACATCAGAAAAGCACCACCTGCATGATTTAATATTTTGTTTTCTCATATTCTGCATCTTGGCATATAGAAGAATTGTCCACAGTATCATATAAGTTCGTACAAGGATCATATACTTGAACTAGGTGGGCACTAGCTAGTGAACTATAAAACATGTGGCAGTCTATAGGTTTAGTATATGAACCTAGTTTATACTGTTGCCTGCCTCTTGACATATTGGAGTGCATTTGTACCATTAAACTAATCTGGATAGCTCGTCTATTTTGATCAACTAGTATACTTGTCCTAATAGGCTTGCCCTAAAATCGGTTGTCACTCTAATGAACAATATAATCTTTATAATCTGATACCATCTAGTATACTTGTTCTGGAATCCGTTGCATGTTTTAAATCTAGCTGTAAGATGTAAATCTGATCAAGGATTTGCAAATGTTATTTGGCATTGGGTTAACTTATGCAATTGCTCAAATGTTTTTCCTATATTCTTCAAGTAGAGTGACGAACATAAACTCCAAGGAATTCGCGAGATGTACGAGCCTCTACACAAATCCAGTAATCTGGGAAAACCACCGAAACCAAGCAACAAGGTATTTCGTCAGTATATGATGAGATGTACTAATTTTGATCTGTACTAAGCAAAAGCTAAGTTTCAATGACCTGTAGTAAGAAATGATCTGTACCTTTAATGATCTTTACTAATCACTAGAATTTTTTAAAGTTATTGCGTTGTTAGCTTAAATGACAGGTTTAAGGAAAAATGAACTAGTAACAAACCAACATGTTTTAGGTGATCATGGTGTGCACAAGGTTAATGCAATGGTGCTAATGTACTGATCATCAGTCAAGATTTTTAGTGGAAGCAGCTTCCATAATGGTGGAGACAACGTGATTTCATCCTTGTATAAAATGGCATCTACTCTCTGAAGTATATAATTTAGTACCGAGAAGCTGAGAAATGCTAAAGACATATTCCACTTTCATGTATTCGCTTTAAGATTTGAAATGTGTGGTTTAAATAATATTTGACGATGTTTATGATGCTCACTAGTTGCTTATTTTAGTACCAAGTAACTATCGATGTTATAGATAGTGCCACAGCCTTATACAAGACTGATTTCTCTGGTAGAGGGGAGCCTTTTTTTTTCCATTAGCCGCTGATGAATCATGAAATCATCATCCTTTAGTATTTCTCATATACTCCGTATTAGGTTAGAAAGAATATAAGAGCCCAATTTCTAAGGAACTTTTGTTTTCTACTTTCTTTTTCTAGATGGTATTCTTTTAGCTCATTCGAGTTATTTTACTTTTTCTAGTTTTGGGTGGCAGAGGTAATCTCCAATCAAGTGGTGCCCCAAGTGGACGGTACTGCGATGTTTGCTAGTCCGCAGATCAAACCCATTGGTGTGTTCTCTATTGAGTAACCTGATATTTCCCCTAAAACCGGTTTTGTTCAATTTATTGCATCTTGTTTAGCATCTTGTGTTGGTTCAGGCCTTATCTTCGTAAGGGAAGGGCGGAGGAGCGAATATGTAAAGTGGTAAGCTCTCCCTGCCTGGGTGACTTACATCTTACATTAAGGGCCTAGGTGATGGCTGAAAAGGTATGGTCTGTTTTCAAATTCTAATCATAATATATTTGGCATGTTTCAGTTTGTAGTGTTTTTAGGCTATAGTTGACTATATCAGTTTTTTAAGATAATAAGATGCTAAGATAGACACTAGTTTTTTTTGCGAGTAAGATTGGCAATATTAGCCTAAGATTACACCTAACCATTTCATTGGGATCATAATAATACAACAAGAAAGCAAAGCATTAAGTGAAGTTTACCAAGTCTAATGGTTCCTTTTTTTTAGAGTCCAATGGTTCCTCTAAGGAAAACCCACACGCAAATATCCATATAGAACTTAAAGTGTACTGCCTATTACAAAAGACAAAATCCATGGAAGTTTATCAAACATTTATAAAAAAAGACTAGATATCCGAGAGCTGATGGCAATAACCTTGTTTGGTCCTTTCTTCTCCTTATTGTGAGGTGATTTTATAAGTGTGACCACCAACTTGGGTCCAAAATTGTTGACATAGGCCTGCAAAAATGCAGAAAGTTAATGGTGTTGTACATAAGTTTAACATAAATAAATTTGAAAAAAAAATTACAATTACCTGGTCCAGCTGATTTGTGAGCCATCTTCCATTCCAGTTCGGTATATTCATTATCAAGCAAGGAAATAAATAGCACCGCTATAGCTTTTGGGACAGCCTTCCACGATGCTAAGCCTGTTTCTGCCGGCTATATATGGGCGCTACGACCGCTAAAACGCCACTAATTACCGCTAAACACTGTAGCCGCTAGAGGATCTATAGCGCCGCCAACAAAATTATCCCATCACACTAGAATTTGAAGCCCAACACACATTTTCGTTGGCCGAAAACCGTCAGGAGCACCAAGCGGGTTGTACACTTGTACTCCATGGCTGCTGCACCCAGGCCGCGGCGGCCGTGGCTAGGGAGACAGGGGCTAGATCGAGATGACCGACCACCCCTGTTTCAGCCTGAAACTAAGTCTGGATTGTTTCTCCTTTATCATTTACTCTCCCTTCCTCAGTAAATTGTTTCAGATGCTAGACACTAGAATCGCTAAAATTAATTTGTATACAGAAACTTGATTGTCTATTCAAACACTAGAACTACTACGTCAAAACTTGCTTTTTTGTTTGTCCTTTCATCTTTGTTCTGTACTTCTGGAAACGATGCAGCCTTCCAATTCAATTTCATTCCATCCCCATGCCATTTTTTTGAAATAAGGATTGTAGATAGAATTGGTGTATCCAATTTAGGTTAGTAGCAGATTATAAGCCATGCAATAGTAATGGAGTCAAAGAAAAATAATATTATTCCATGATATGTATGCTGAAATCCTTTGTTTCTAGATTGCTTTTCAATTTTCATAGAGAAAACCGCTAAATTGTTTTGCTACCGCTACAGCTTCTCGACGAGGCATCCGCTAAATCAAACAACCCACTATTTTTTACTTGTTATTAAGTACAGTTTGCACGAGTAATACAATGGTAAAATATATACCATCTTTTCATAAACTTATAAGACCATAATAAATTAATTTACTTTGTCCAGTACCAATCTCTCTGTTGAATTACTGATTTAATCATTTTAATGGCCCAAGACGCCACATGGAAGTTTATTTCTGGGTGCGCCGCCCATGTGCATATATCACGTCCATGTTGCTTTAATGCATACTCAATGTGGCTCTCCATATCCATAAGCTGCAAGTAGTAATCACATAGTTACATGGGAATATAATCTAAAAAAAGATGCAATAGTTACTCTACGTAAAGTGATAGAGAACGCACTGTGTTGCGCCATGTGTTGCGCCAGTACATGAGATAGTCTTTATCCGCTGTAGTGCTCTCTATCTTTCATATGGAGGTTTAGGAAGATGATTTGTATAAAAAAATGTTTCAGTAGCTCATCATGTCTCATCATGTCGTAGTATAATAAGAAAATTATGTACACCATAATTTTATGGAATACTTCCGTGCTAATTGGTTATGAAATCTAAACCCTTTCGAGACTCATCCATCTACACATGCACTGGAGCGTTCTTGTGTCCATTGTTTTCTAGGGTGATAGTGTTAATCACCCTCTGAATGAAGATGATGCCATCATATCTTATGTACCGAGAGTTAGTTTGTTTGTTATGGTCTATCCAAGCATCAATTACCTGAACATTGCAATGCAAAAAAGTATTAATATTACTTGGTAATGTTTATTCCAAAATAAACAAGTAAAATTATTGTGAAAATTTACCTCATCTCCTAGGTATTTGTCCTTATTTTCCAAATAGGGGTTAGTTAGACATGCTAGATGCCTCTGTGTGAGATAGTCGATATGAACCATATTAACATTAGGAGTAGTTGTATTCACCTAGTCGAGGATTTCATCCTTCTCTTCTCTTTCTTCAGTTTTGATTGTTATTTTGCGGACCCTTTCTTCCAAATCCTTTCGATGATATCGTTGGGACATAGTCTCGTAATTGTGACACCAGTGCAATGAAGATTTGTTGGGCTCAGACTCAGTGCATTAGCATCAAACTGGGCATTGCTTGTGCTTCCTGGATAGTAATAGTCATCCTTCTTCCGGCTGGGTGTTGGCTTCCGACTTGAAGGCCCCCTCAGTCGCTGGCCAATTGTGCCAGGTTGCTGAGCACATCCTTTATCTCTTTTCGATCTAGGCTGAGATTTGTCAGCCTTTATTGTTTCTGCTTCAAGGTTATTATTCCTTTTGATGCTATATTGAGATTTGTCGGCCTGCACGGAATGAGTTATTAGATGTTAGAAACAGTTGACAGAAATAGTATTTTCAATGTTTAGTAGCAAGATGGTGTAGTTATTTATCTTGTAGCATTGCTCAAGGTCAGTTAAGTATGAACCTTAGCCATGCTACGAGGTAAATAACTGCATCGTATTGATACTAAACATTGCAAATACTATTTTTTGTCAATTTTTTCTAACATCTAATAACTCGTCCTGTGTAGGCTGATAAATCTCAATATAGCATCAAAATGAAGAACATGACCTTGATGCAGAAACAATGAAGGCTAAAAAATCTGAGCCTAGCCACAAAAGAAACAAAGGAGGTGCTCAGCAATCTGACGCAATTGGCCACCGACTGAGAGGGCCTTCAGGACGGAAGGCAACACCCAACCAGAAGAAGGATGATTACTACTATCTAGGAAGCAGGCAATACCCAGTCTGGTCTAAAAAAATCTTTATCGCACTGGTGTCACAATTACGAGACTATGTTCTAGCGGGACCATCGAAAGGAGTTGAAAGGAAGAGTCCGCAAAATAACAATCAAAACTGCAGAAAGAGAAGCGGATGATGAAATCCTCGACTATGAATACAACTACTCATAATGTTAATATGGTTCAGATCGACGATCTCACAATCAGCAGCATGTCTAACTAACCCCTATTTGGAAGATACTGACAATTATCTAGGAGATGAGGTAAATTTTCACAATAATTTTACTTGTTTATTCTGGAATAAACATTACCAGGTAATACTAATACTTTTTGCATTACAATGTTCAGTTAATTGATGCTTAGATAGAGCACAACAAACGCACTAACCCTCGAGACATAAGATACGGTACCATCTTCATTCAGAAAGTGATTAACACTATCTCCCTAGAAAACGATGGACGCAAGAATGCTCTAGTGCATCTGCGGATGGGTGAGTCTCGAAAGGGTTTAGATTTCATAAGCAATCAGCACATAAGTATTCCATAAAATTATGTTGTACATAATCTAATTATTATACTACAACATGATGAGCTACTGAAACATTTTTATACAGATCTTCGTACATGTCCATATGAAAGCTAGAGTGCAGTGGTTGGGTTGTTGGTGTCGGTCAATACCAACACACAGTTTATCCAGATATTAGACTTTATGTATCGTGGCATTACTGAGGATAAAAAATATCTCGCGTACCAGCACAACACGATGCATTTCTCTCTATCACTCTACATAGAGTAACTATTGCATCTTTTTTAGATTATATTCTCACGCAACTAAGTGATTACTACTTGCACCCTGAAAGAAACTTCAATGTGGCATCTTGGCCCATTGAAATGATCAAATCAGTCCTCAACAGAGAGATTGGTATTGGACAAGCTAAATTAATTTATTATGATCTTATAAATTTATGAAGAGATGGTATTGACCACAAGGCCACGATGATGGAATAAAGGTATCGGAACTCCACTCCGAGTTTTAAGATACATGATGCCTCGACGTAACTAGAGGCATCCTACATACGTATTAGATATTTGAGTGGCTGGACTATTTCCAGACCAATAGTTAAGACCCGTGTGGATGATGATGCAAAAGTTCGGTTTGAAATTATGTTGTGCAACAAACTTATGAACAAATTTAGCTTTGGAACGAAATTGGATCACCTGAATGAAATACGCAATTGTTTCGTAACAAGAAGTCAAGGGATAATAAATTAATAACTAATCAAAGGGCACGGTCACCCAGCAGAGAGCGAAATATCTAAATCAGACCATGTTTTGGTTCAAATGGCATGGAGGTTGACGTCCTAAGAATCTCAAGCCTTCAGAATGTAGTACTTATAATAAGTACTCCCTCCGTCACGAATTAGCTCTTTGGTACTTATAATAAGTACTCCACTGGTCCTAATTCTGCCTATGGATTTAACGCAGCCGATTTATAGGGTATTCATCGTCTGTAATGTTTATTTCATGCTCTTGTGCATGTATCGTTTCACTTCTCACATACTGGTGATAGTGGCAACCATAGGCCCATCTTTCTATCAAATAACCCATACAGATAAAAACTCAGTGATGGTGATACACCTACGACGTTCCTCTATCGATTTCAGTGTTGGAACAATCTATGGTCTGCTTAAGTCAGAAAACATGAAAATATATATGTCAACAATGTTACCCTTCCCTGAAGTTGTTTGCTCAGGTTATCTGATATTGTTAACGGTGAATATGTATCTACTGTTTCTGCAATAGTTCTACTCTTTGCACTAATTTACCTAAGTGAACTACTCCAAAGTTGAGAATATCAGTATTTACATTTTGCACTTGACTGTCATGTATGTCTCCTTTTGCATTTGACTGTCATCTACTCCTAGTTCCTACAGGTAGCAAAACTAGCCCAAACACTATACTACTGTGCTAGAAAGAAGTTATGATTCAAGTGCTTTGATTTGTGGATTCATGTCTCAAAGTAGTCAGGAAAAAACCAAAGAGCCTTTCCTACTCTGCTCCTAGACATCACTCCATTTGGAGTATCTGATGTTGAGATTACTGATTGCTTGTCTATGCATAAAAGGAGTACTGCATTCAGTATAGGATTTGATTTCCTTCTACGAGTACTGTATCTTCTAGTTTGTCGATGTATATGATTTGTTCTTTTATTGTTGCCTCAGTCAAAATATCAAGAAAAAACATGTGCTTCTTGAGATTCATGCATGCCCTAAATTTGCATCTGCATATGGTACTGTATAATGTATTCATACAACCCACCAGCAGCAGCATGGCTGATCCTAAAAGCAGCACCAGCTCTGCCCACAACCCACCAGCAGGATTGTAGAAGTCACTCTGTAGAGTTCAAGTTTGGATTCTATAAGTCACAAACCTCTGTAGGATTCTAGAATTCATCATTGTCGTTCCTTGTGTGAAGCAGATCAAGGTACACTGCCCTAAAATCTCGTATGCATCACTTTTGAATTCCAGTACATTTCTACCAAATGCTGAATGTCTCAGTTGATTGCTACTCCAGTACATTGGGTTTCAGTTTCAGCAAGGGATTCAGTTTCAGCAAGAAACGCAAACTACTGAGTACAATCCACATCTCCAGTACATTGTACTCCAGTTTCAGCAAGGGATTCAGTTGTGTACATTGAATGGGTTTCAGACTGATCATACTCAAGTACATTGCTGGGTTTCAGTTGATTGCTCAATACAAAAGTACTCCGAGAAAAGTACTCCAGTACATTGCTGGGTTTCAGTTTCAGATTGCCTACTGAATGAATGGGTTCCAGTTGATTGTTTAATTGTTTCAGTAAGTTGATTAAAAACTGACAAAGTACTGAGTACAATCCACATCTGCAGGTTATTAAGTCGGCCTCTCCTTGGATGACATGTGCCAGGAAGGAATGGGTACCTGCACGAGAAGGTGCTGCTCTTCGACAGCAAGATCGCCAACTTGGGCTCCAGCAGCTTCGGGGTATTCCGCCTCCACTGTCCACTCCAGCAGCTTCGGGGTCGTTCTCCTCGAGCTCCAGCGGTGGCGAGATGGAAGCTCCAACAGCGGTGGACAACGGATTCCAGGTAGCGGCGGCGGAGCGCGGGAGGCCGCTGGCCCTGCGGCGCGAGGTGCGAGAGGTCGCCGGCGCGGAGGGCTGGAGGCCGCCCGCCGGCGCGAGGCTGCGATCTCCACCGGGAGGCCTGCCGGCGCCAGGCTGTGAGGAGCGCCGAACTCCGCCGGCGCTAGGATGCCCGGGCCTCGGCACTCTGCCGGCGCCAGGATGCCCGGGGCGTGGGAATCCGCCGGCGTCAGGATGCGCGGGGCGTGGGAATCCGGCGGCGCTAGGCTGCGTGGGGCGTGGGACTCCACCGGCGGGAGGATGCGACAGCGAGCGCGGGAGTCCGCCGGCGCCCGCGAAGCTGAGATACGATAGGGGATGCGATGGTTACGTTTCCAAAATACGAAGGGTCGAAGTACAAAATCTGTTTTACACTAGCCCTCCGACACCTAATTCGTTACGAAGGGAGTATATAGATTAATATCCTAGATTTTGCAACAAGGGGCGGTGGCGCAGTTGGCTAGCGCGTAGGTCTCATAGCTAAACGTGAGTGATCCTGAGGTCGAGAGTTCGAGCCTCTCTCGCCCCATTCTTTTTTCGTTCGATCGTCAGAATTTTTATGTCCAACTTTTTAACCGGAGCATAACTGTCAAGCTCATTGGAACTGGAACGGCCGCCCTGTCATTTTGCATCATCTTTTTCAAGGATACGTTCTGGAAGACGTATCTGTTTCATAGAAGAAGGGCCAAAAGGCCAAAGTACAACACACTTCTGGCACAGCCGCCAGAGAGTGCAACACCACACTGTCCTCGGGTAGACAGCACACACCCACTACGCAACTACTCGCGACATCTCCACTTTCCCACGTCTACAAGACTACCCCTAAACAGGCCAGCCATACGCCACAACTCCGCTTCTTCTGAGATCCGAGAGATGACCATGCTCAATGATGGGGTGGCGCCTTCAAAAACGATGTCGTTCCGGTGACGCCAAAGGCACCGAGCAAATTAGGGTGACAGACTGTCCGGAGGTCACGATCCTTGCCCGGACCACCTTGCTTTGATTGGAGCCGGGGAACGAAGTTCGTGTCGACTCGTGGCATCCAATGGATCTTGCCCCACCAACCTAGACAAGTCGCCCGGACCTGCCTAGATAGGACGCATCCAAGCGGAAGGTGGTCCAGCGTCTCATCCTCCCGGTCGCGAAAGGGCAAGTCGCCGGATGTGGAAGGCCACGCCTACTCAACCTGTCCGCCGTCCAACACCTCGTTTTTGGCTGCCGGCCACATGAATACCCTCGCAGTTTGGCGGAGCTCGGACCGCCAAATCTGAACCGCTCCGACCATCTCCACTCTAGCTCCGAACATCGCACGATAACAGGATCGCGCTGAGTAACTGTGGTCATGCTCCCATCTCCATCGGAAAGTGTCCTCCACGCCCTCAGTAAGAGCCACGCCCGTCAGCCGGTCTGCCAGCTGGAAGAGCTCGCCGATAGCCACTGCGCTCAGATCCGGAGGAATGTCGTCTAGCCAGCTCCCTGCCAGGCCCTCGCGGACCCTTCTCTGTCTAAGGGCGCGCCTCGGCACCTCCTCAAACAGAGGCCGGTGCTAACTCACGGATCCGACCCTCCGGAAGCCAGTTGTCCGTCCAGAAGAGAGTACTCGCCCCATCTCCCAACACTGAATAGGTAGCCCCCTCAAAGAGCTGCTTCGCCAACTTGGGCACCTGGATGTTAAGCTCCTTCCACGGCTTGGAGTCGTCCATCCGCTGCAGCCATAACCATCTGGTCCTCAGGGCTATGTTCATCATCTTGATATTGGGGATCCCTAGACCGCCCCATTCCTTTGGCGCGCAAACTTTGTCCCACGCCACTAAACAGTGGCCACCCTTAACGTCCTTCCTTCCCTTCCAGAGGAAACCTCTTATAATTTTCTCAATTGCTATGATGGTCTTAGCTGGTAGGTCAAGCGACATCATGGCGAAGATGGGTATCGCGGAGAGCGTCACGCGTACCAACTCCAGCCGACCGCCTCTATCGAGAAGCGAGGCACTCCAGCCAGGAAGTTTATTTGCCACAGTGTCCACGAGGTATTGCAGTTGAGCTGCAGTCGGCTTCCTGAGAGTGAGGGGTAACCCAAGGTATCGCAAGGGGAAATCCACCACGGGGCATTGAAGCTCCTGCTCCACGACAACCTTGTCGGTGTCATTACAGCGGATAAGGTTTGCTGAGCATTTCTCCATGTTGACACGTAATCCCGAGGCGGCACCAAAATCATCCACGATCCCGGAGAAGACCCTAAAATCAGCCACGGTGGGGCGAAGGAAGGTGACCACATCATCCGCGTACACCGAGGTACGCAGTCGCAATCCTGTCTGCGCTAGCGGGGTAAGCAGCCTCATCTCGGCCGCTTTCTCGATCATCAGGTGCAGGACTTCCATGATGAGGATGAAGAGCTGCGGGGATAGGGGGTCCCCCTGACGCAATCCACGCCTATTGGCAATACGTGCACCAGGAGTACCATTCAACAAAACCCGGGTGGTTGCTGTGGAGAGGAGGGCTGATACGTCTCCGACGTATCGATAATTTCTTATGTTCTATGCCATATTATTGATGATACCTACATGTTTTATGCACACTTTATGTCATATTCGTGCATTTTCTGGAACTAACCTATTAACAAGATGCCGAAGTGCCGGTTCTCGTTTTCTGCTGTTTTTGGTTTCAGAAATCCTAGTAACGAAATATTCTCGAAATTGGACGAAACGAAGACCCGGGGGCCTATTTTTCCACGGAGCTTCCGGAAGACCGAAGAACATACGAAGTGGGGCCACGAGGTGGCGACACCACAAGGCGGCGCGGCCAAGGGGGCCCGCGCCGCCCTATGGTGTGGGCCCCTCGTCGGGCCCCGACTCGCCCTTCCGCCTACTTAAAGCCTCCGTCGCGAAACCCCCGATGCGAAAAACCACGATACGGAAAACCTATGCGAGACGCCGCCACCGCCGATCCCATCTCGGGGGATTCTGGAGATCTCCTCCGGCACCCTGCCGGAGAGGGGATTCATCTCCCGGAGGACTCTACACCACCATGGTCGCCTCCGGAGTGATGAGTGAGTAGTTCACCCTCGGACTATGGATCCATAGCAGTAGCTAGATGGTTGTCTTCTCATCATTGTGATTCATTGTTGGATCTTGTGAGCTGCCTAACATGATCAAGATCATCTATCCGTAATTCTATATGTTGTGTTTGTCGGGATCCGATGGATAGAGAATACCATGTCATGTTAATTATCAAGTTATTACATATGTGTTGTTTATGATCTTGCATGCTCTCCGTTACAAGTAGAGGCTCGGCCAAGTTTTTGCTTTTAACTCCAAGAGGGAGTATTTATGCTCGATAGTGGGTTCATGCCCGCATTGACACCTGGGACGATGTGACGGAAAGTTCTAATGTTGTGTTGTGCTTGTTGCCACTAGGGATAAAACATTGGCGCTATGTCCGAGGATGTAGTTGTTGATTACATTACGCACCATACTTAATGCAATTGTCCGTTGTTAGCAACTTAATACCGGAGGGGTTCGGATGATAACCTCGAAGGTGGACTTTTTAGGCATAGATGCGGTTGGATGGCGGTCTATGTACTTTGTCGTAATGCCCAATTAAATCTCACTATACTTATCATGTCATGTATGTGCATTGTTATGCCCTCTCTATTTGTCAATTGCCCGACTGTAATTTGTTCACCCAACATGCTTTTATCTTATGGGAGAGACACCTCTAGTGAACTGTGGACCCCGGTCCATTCTTTTAATACTGAAATACAAATCTGCTGCAATACTTGTTTTACTATTTTCTCTCGCAAACAATCATCTTCCACACAATACGGTTAATCCTTTGTTACAGGCAAGCCGGTGAGATTGACAACCTCACTCGTTTCGTTGGGGCAAAGTACTTTGGTTGTGTTGTGCAGGTTCCACGTTGGCGCCGGAATCCCTGGTGTTGCGCCGCACTACATCCCGCCGCCATCAACCTTCAACGTGCTTCTTGGCTCCTCCTGGTTCGATAAACCTTGGTTTCTTTCTGAGGGAAAACTTGCTGCTATGCGCATCATACCTTCCTCTTGGGGTTGCCCAACGAACGTGTGAAATACACGCCATCAAGGGCACAGATAACTGCCAAGATCCTCTCACCGAACCCAATCTTCCGGAGGAGGGCCCAATCCACGGTGTCGAAAGCCTTGGTTATGTCTAGTTTCAGGAGGACCGCTGAAGTGGCGTTGCTGTGAAGCTTTCGCGCTGTTCCCTGTACCATCATGAAATTATCATGCAAGCATCTTCCACGCACAAATGCACTATGTTGCGGGCCTACCATTTGGGGAAGGACCGGGGCGATTCTGTTTGCCAGCACCTTAGCTACCAACTTTGCCACGCCATGAATCAGGCTGATAGGTCGGAAATCCCGGACTTCGTCCGCCCCCTCTTTCTTTGGTAAGAGGGTGAGGAAGGCCTCATTGATCGAACCGAAACCACGACTGTCCAAACGGGAGAGGGAGTTGAAAGCTTCCATGACATCCTCCTTGATGATACTCCAACAGGTCCGGAAGAAACGGGCTGAGAAGCCGTCAGGGCCGGGGCACTTATCTAGGGGCATGTCCCTTATGGCCCTCCACACTTCCTCCTCAGTGAACATTCCATCTATATGCTGGAGGTCGAGAGAGGGAAGCCCCAGAAAATCCAGGTCCAGCGTGAAAGGTCGGTCAGCGGTCGCCCCTAAAAGCTGATCAAAGAACGCATCCACTGCTTCTGCCTTCTCAGCATGCTCAGTGACTCGACTGCCGTCCACGACCAAATGGCCAATAAAGTTCTTGCGCCGTCTGTGGCTTGCATGCAGGTGAAAGAAACGGGTGCAAGCATCTCCTTCGCGAAGCCAAAGAATACGTGAACGCTGTCGCGCAATTGTCCTCTCAAGCGATGCCAACCCAAGGAGCTTCTTTTTTAGCAGGCGCCGAAGAGCTCGTTCCTGTGGCGACAACAACCTAGACTCCATAGCAATGTCGAATCGAAGGATCAGCTCTGTGGCCATCAGGATTTGCAGCTTGATACTGCCAATAAACTTGGAGCTCCAGCTGGCTAGCTTCTTTGCCGTGGCCCTCAGTTTCTGGTCTAGGCGCTTGAAAGGGTTTGGATCGCGAGGTTGCGTCGTCCACACTTCCCGGACCACCTCTAGGTAGCCATCTACCTTGGGCCAGAAAGACTGGAACTGAAATCTACGACCTCTGTGCAGGTCCGGAGCCATGTTAAGCACCAAAGGGCAGTGGTCAGAGGGTCCACTGGACATGGCAGATAAGAAAGCCTCCGGGAATAAGACCTCCCAGTCCACGGTCGTGAAGACCCTATCCAGCTTCTCCAAAGTTGGTTGCACATGTTCATTGGACCAAGTAAATCTCCTCCCGTTCAGGTACACCTCCTTAAGATCCAAGTTGGATAGTGTCCTTCTGAATCTGCCCATCATACGACGGTGTAGAACCCCTTGGTTCTTGTCCTGAGGGTCCACTAAAAGGTTGAAATCCCCGGCCACCATCCACGGCCCTGCATGCAGATCTCGGATGTCTTGGAGTTCTTGAAGGAAAGAGCATTTGTCAGCATCACTCTGTGGTCCATAAACCCCGGTAAACCACCAACTATCCCCTCCACTGATGGAAATCCTTGCCGTGATGGCATTATCTGTCAAGTGAGGGTTGGACACTGTCACTAAAGTGGACTGCCAAGCAAGGAGAATACCACCCCTGGTGCCTACAGCCGGGAGATAATAGAACCCGTCGAAAGCAGAGCCTAGACATTCCCGTACCACGCGGTCGGAGATAACCGCCATCTTAGTCTCCTGGAGACAAACAACAGCCGCTCGCGCAGGCGAGACGGCCTGACAAACAGCAAGATGCCTGACAGGTGAGTTTAAACCACGCGCATTCCAGATGGCAATGCAAAGATCCATCGAATCCATTATTACACACAAGAAGGGATCAGCGCAGATGGGTGCGAAACAACGCACGAAAAAACAAGAAAGAGAGGCCTCAAATCAGGTCAAACAGTCCACTGGTGCGTCAGAGGCGGCCTGCAGGTCAGCTGGTGTCCAACCAAAGAGACGAAGAACCACGTCCAAGTGCTGCTGGCGGAAGGGTCTGGTGAAGAGGTCGAGGTAGGCATCCAGAGCTTCATCCCCAATGGTGTCTCCCTCTCGCGCAATGCCAAGCCTGGTGATCAGCGCACGCTGCTGCTGGCGAATGGGAGTGCCAGCAGCAAACCTCTTGCTGATACGTCCACTGCGTCTCACATGTCCTGTGTAGACCTTCTTCTTCCTGCCCTGCCTGACAGGTCTGCTCAGCACCGGAGAGACCGGCTTCCTACAAGATCCACAGAAGGAGGGAAAGTCCTGTCCTTCCTCCAAACTGGCAGACCCCAGGCATGTGGGTCCCACTCGCAGCTCTTTGTCTGGGGGCGAGATGCTAACTTGGAAATAATCGAGCACCGACGTGGGCGAGCCACCCTCCACGGGATCCTCCGAAACTTCTGGCGAGGTCCAACCTTGCAACGATGGTGTGTGCACGATCCCGGAGTTGGACAGCTGGCAGTTTGGGGGTGGGTCAGCCTGGTCAGAGTGGGCCAGACCAGTCAGAGGGGGCAGGGCCGATCCATTGACCACAAAGAACCCCGACCTGCACTCCCCCTCCTCCCACTCTTCCTCAGCAGCAAGGCCACGTGTCGCCCCGGGGGTGGACAGGCCCGAGGTCTCCAAAAACGGCGCAGCAGCTTTGGCGGTCTTCAAGCCTTCGGCGGGCCCCGCGCCAGGGGATCTGCACCGAATATCCTGCGTATCCAAACCGTCCCCTCCACGCGTGAGACACACGCCAACTCCATCGTCTCCGCGCCGCGTCCGATCCGAGGAAAAGTAGCTTGCTTTTCCACGTGGCGAGCGGCAACTCGTGCGGCGATCCCCACAACGCGACGAGTCCGTGGCAGGCTGCCAACGGTCCTCCCCCGCGCCCTGCATGCAGCCAGGGAGCGTCCTGGCAACCTCCAGCCTTAGACCACCTTTTTGCATGCCGCTGCCAGCCCTTTCCACGTCATCATCGTCTACCTCTGGCCACGGGGAGACATCGGCGGCCACGTTGAGAGCGACACGCCGGCTGCCGCCCCAGCCGCTACCGTCGGATGGTCTTCGCCTCAGAACGTCCCCGCGGCGAGAACGAGACGCGTGCCTCCGGTCGTGGTGACCACGGTCCCCTCCACGCTCATCTCTGCTCGAGCCCCTCCTTCCATGCCTCCTACCAGGCTCATCATCCCAGCTCCGGCGTCTCCCAGAGCCGCCATCTCCGCCGTCCTCGTCAGAGCTACCTCCGCTGCTGTCATCACTCCAATCCTCAGCCGGGGTCATGTCTTCCGCGTGCACCACCCAAACCGTGACCGAATACCGGAGCATGGTCTTCTCCAACGGAATCAGGGCGGTACCAGGGAGAACGAGACCTTCGTCTTCCTCCATCCGATCACCAGGTTCCTCGACGAGCAGATCCTTGGCCTTGGGAAACGCGGAGATGTTGTTTGTCCAAGCAACTACTTGAAAATGACCGAGGTCTTCCCGGTTCGCCGTCGCAGCTCCCAAGCACTCCACCCACGCGTCGGAGGAGAGAACGGCGGTGGCGGTGGTGCGGTTCCACGCATGTGCCGGCACGCCGGTGAGCTCGAAATGCGCACGGAATCTGAGCTTGCACTGCGTGGCTTGCAACTGCCTGTTCCATGGCGTGAAGCGCAGGGAGAAGTCTCTGCCGTGCGCCGCGTCCGCCGCCATGATCTCGTCGCGGACACGCCGGCTGGAGCACACGAAGAGAAAGTCCCCGGGCCCAGATCTGTGTACGGTGAAGTTATCCTCCGCTCGTGGGACGCGAGCCACCAGCGCCGCGCCGGCCTCGCCCAACGGAATGTACGCGCGAGTCCCGGCGACAAAAGCAACCAGCGCGTAGCGTAGGGCTTCCTCCGCGCCGTCGACCTCCGCCGTCCTGGCAACGAACACGGACTCCGCCGCCTGGTGGCCACGCCGGTCCTGCCCGCCTCTGGCCTCGCCACGCGGCCTTGCGCGCCTAAACTCCACGCCGCTTGCGCCCTGCCTGGCCGCGCCAGGATCACGCTGCACGGGCCCTCACCGCTCGGCGACCTCCTCATGAACAACTGCTTTCCCACGAGCCGCCCTTGACGAGGACCCTACAGCCTCCAACACAAGAGGCGGCGGCGGCGGTGGTGGCGGCGGCGGTGGCGGCGGCGGGGAGCGCCCACGCACGCCCAGCCTCAACCTTGCGGGCAGGCGCGCGGCCTCCGCATCCACAGGCGGCGGCGACTCCTCGCGCGAACTCTGATTCATCATTCACTAATCACTAGTCGGTTTGTACTGTACTCGCTTGCTGGTTGTGGGCAATGTCGACGTGTTACCAGCTGACAGTGAAAGCCACGAAAGACACATGACCAACAATGTGGGACGCGAAGGCTCCACATTCCACCACAACGATAGCACAACGTAATCTCGCTGGCGTCTCACATGCCAGTTCACACAATGGAGATTACACTGAACCCGGCACATCATCACATCAGAATGGGTATTTTCATGGAGAACGGAGAGAAACGATACAAGCCCCTCTCCACTGCTCTGTGCAACCACGAGGAAACGCCACACTGCCGATGTCCAGCCAAAGAAGACCCATCCGCGCGCCACCTCGATGAGAGCTCTACACCTGCAGAGACGAAGCAAAGGGAGACGAGATGACACAGAGGCACAGGGCAAGTGTGTTGTTTCGGCAATGCTACGCCGTCTTTGGATCGACCACATCGACATGGATTAAGAATGTCTCTGAAGCTGAAGAAGCACGAGGTTGGCTTACCATTTCGTCGTTTGAATCTTCGGCGACCGGCTCTTGGAAAAAATCGATGACGCTCTTGCACACCTCGGTGGGCTTCTCGAGATTGACTGCGTGCCCAGCGTTGTGTATGACAACTAATCGGGAGTTCCCCTCTAGATGCCTGCCAGTTTGTTCAGATGTTGGTAAAATAGTTAGTTTCAATAATGGATGCTCCTAATGCAGGTTAAAAAGCTTATCGAAGGTAGCATATCCAAATTAACCTCTTCAATCGATGCGCCAACTCCATTGGGAACACCTTATCTTGCTCCCCCCAGACTATCAGCGTTTTCTGCATTGAGAGTTTGAGTCAGGAAACAGTATGGTATTACATAGAGCTCGTAGATTCTTATTTTTGTCTCACATGGTTTGTATATATCAACTCATGAGTCATGTCTACCAGGTTCTGTGTTTTTATTACAGTAGTCCTTTGGTAGGTATTGAACAATAAGTGCAAAATTTTAGGAAGAAACTACCTGTTTTAGTTTTGGAAGAGTTGAAAGTTGCCGTCCACTGATCAAGGCATGTAGTAGCTCAGTCTTCTCTTGGATATGATCTGAGCCCATCACCTGGTATATTATAAGAGAAGGGTACACAACTTAGAGTAGACGGGAGATTCAAATTCTGCTGTGTGCTGCAGTAAATAATCGGAAAAAGAAAACACCTTCTGGAATTAAACCCAGAACATTATACAATACAATGATTTCTGAGCTAATATAAGAGGAACATAACACCGAAAGAAGATCATTTCATGAATGAAACTGAACAAGAGCTGAAGCAATGCGATTTCAAACAGCACTGATGGACTATTTAAAAATTGCTCAGCTTCTGTCACATACTGTAACCCCATAATATATAAAGCATTGCAAGCACCAGATTTTGGTTTTTAAAAGCTCTGGCAAAGTAAACAACTGTTATCAATCAAGATGAGATTATTTTAACAGTTAGCTTGCTAATATTTTCCAAGATGCAAGGCCTTAACCTCACCTACTAGGCTACTACTAGTTCTGATCTCAAATTTCAGTACTATTGTATTCCAGAAGTATACTACTGGTAATAGAAAGGCTGCATTGTTTTCTGAGTAAGTGGGATCACTGTTTCAAAGGCTAGAAGCTTATCTCCATAATTTGGTTCATATTTTTCTACAAAGTCACTTTCTCATTTCCCTTTTGATCCGGTAGGATGGCACTTTAAAGTGTATACATGCACCTTAAAGCAAAGTTTTAATAAGTTTCTGCTAAGGTTAGAGCCTTTTCTAACACTAGAGATATTTCTTACTCAAGCAATGTAGCCAAGAACTCTCCTACAGTTTCCTGGGGCAAAACAACGTAACCAACCTGGTATTTACTCCCCACCACCATCGAAAGATAATTGTTATCTTCGTTCTTTTCAAGCTTTGTATTAGCAAATGAATTTCACCAATAAACCAAGTAAATGAACCTCAGGGAAAAGGGTATATTATCATATCAATATTGTCAGTTGTCGACTTAATACGAACTTTCGGGAAAAAAACAAATTGGGTTCTTTTGTGTTATGTTCTTAGAAGAACATCAAACGTTCACTGGAATCAACTTGATGACCCAGTTAACTGAACTGCAGCTCCAAGAAATTTTAAGCAGTTAGAGAAGTCCATAATCAATTGCATTTATGTTCTGAAATTATCAATTTATTTGTAAGAGGTAAAACACTAAAGTTGCATACTATGCTAAGTATTTCACTGTGCTAACTTTACACCAGAAATGTGAACTTTAGCAGAGGAGAACACAAGTTAGCAAACAAATGGTGGACCTACTATGTATTAAATCAAGCATGTTGTCACTAGCTTACTCTGAGCCCTCCACTTGCAAGTGTCTGTGCGGCCGGCGCTGCCTCCACAGGTAGAAATCACATGCAAACATATTCACGGGAAGGAAACAAGACTGATGACCTGCTCCTAACCTATTGGCGCGTGTCAATATTTTGAGGCTTTGTCGGCTACATCATATCTGCACACGCATTACCACAGCCACGCATAGTGGTTTCAGTTAGTTGGTGTCCACTGACGGTAATAAGATATTCTGTGATGTTTTCAACCACAACAAACAGACAGCAGTGCAAAGAAAATATCCTCCACTCCGCCTCAGCATAACTTTCCCTTGAAGCATCCTCAAAAACTGTGTGCAAAATCTGGATGGCAGACAACTACACAAATGGTATCACTCAACCTAGGCCCTGAAAATTCAATCTGTTGTATAGTGTTGGTTTTGCAAATGGAATTGACTTGAAGATGGATGTTCAGTTGGTGAGAAATCAATCAATTAAAATCCTCTGTTTTATTGTAGACCAATTTGAAACATGCTTCAAGCGATTATGATGAGCCAAACGTTTCAATTTCAGGCATTTGAATGACCAACTCGGTTCCCAGCCCCAGCCCCAGCACCACCACGTGCACAGCACAGTTTTCAATCTGAAGAAATGAGACGAAATTTGACTCGACTGCTGCTCCATATCACATAAAAAACACAATTCTCTTGTCTAGAGGCGCCTCAGTTATCCCCCTTTGTACGATTCTATAATCACATCAGACGTCGTATGGTCTCGCAGTTCAATGGGCAGAATCAATTTCAACAAGAATTTGCTACTAGTAACAAAAAATTCAATCTGAAACGGCAGCTGACCTTAATGTAGTCCCAGAGGAAGCAGGACGGCATGATGAGTGGCGGGCGCACGAACGTGAGCCTGACGAGGCGCCGCACCTCGTCCGGCCGCCGCGGCACCAGCAGCGCTGCCGCCTCGTCGACCCCGGCGACAGGGAAGAGGCCCTCGGCGAGGTCCTTCTCCTCCAGGCAGACGCCCGCGCAGACCATCGCCACCTTGTCCACCGCGTCCGGGTACATGGCCGCCATCTTGTACCCCACGAACCCGCCGTAGCTGACCCCGACCAGCCCGAACTTCTTCACCCCGATCGCATCCAGCGCCGCCTTGAGCGACCAGGCCTGCCACGCAGACGGACACAGAAGCATAGGAGGAGTGTCAGGGAGCGGCGAATGGCGGATCGGGCGGGCTCAGGGGTGTGGGAGAGGGACCTGGAACATGTCGGAGCGGTCGGGGAGGCGGGTGCAGGAGTTGCCGAAGAAGACGAGGTCGGGGACGATGGGGTCGAAGCCGGCGGCGATGAGGGGGCGGAGGTAGGGGTACCACTGCCAGGTGGCGGAGGCGCCGAAGCCGTGGAGGAGGACGAGCGGGTTGCGCGGCGGGCTGGCGGGGACCCACATGTGGACGGTGGTGACGGGGTCGGCGGCGTCGGGGAGGTGGACGGCGAGCGGGCGCAGGCCGGCGGCGAGGAAGCGGTGGCTGAAGCAGCGGTCGCGCGCCGCCGCGAAGCTGAGGAAGCAGGCGGCCTTGCCGGCGATGGACGGCGGCGGGGGAGGCATTGCTGCTCTGCTGGCGATCGCCGGGCGGCGCGGGGTCGTCCTCCGGCGATCGCCGGCAGCGGTGGGGGATTCGGGCGGTGGCGAGAGACTGGCGGCGGGCCTGCGGGGGTCTCCGGTCAAGCGAGAGAGACGGGAGCTGTGGTTAAATTTGGGGGTTTTGCTAAGTTTGGGGTTTTTGGTTTGATTGGTGTGGTCTGGAGCTATGGAAAAGAGGAAGAAAATGGTAGCGAGAGCCAGAGAGAGAGAGTGAATGCGAGGCAGGCGAGTTGTCGCCTAGAAAATTCGTCGACTGGCTTTCGCGCGGTGTCCAGGTATCAGGATCGAGAAATGGTATGCCTGGGCACATAGGAAAGCTTAGGATGCTGCAGAAAGTAGCATCACAAGAAGATTTGAGATCATACTCTAAAAGAAAAAGAAAAGACGATGTAAAGATTCTTTCTAACCAGAAATTTAATTCGGCACATGGAAGCATATGCTCCTGCCACTCAAAAAACAATTTTGAAATGTCGAAAAAATCCGTACAAAAATTTTCTCGCTTACGTATCGACATTTTACGTGCGCACATCAAGTTTTACGAAAAAACGATATTTTTTGTGACTTGTACGAAAAAGAGAAACAAAACGTCTCGTACGCAACCTTTTTCTACATCAAAATTTGCCTTTTTTACAGATGACACTCAAAATGTCGGTTTTCTGTGAAACCACTTTGTAAACGTGTAGAATTTCGGAATGTACCCACTAAATTTTGTATTTGAATTTTTCAATATTTTGAAAGTGTATTTAAAATGAAGTTTAACAATCGGAAGCATATGCTCCCGGGTGCTTTAATTTCTATTTTTGTCAAGCTTCAACTCAGCCATACGCCTATGAAAAGGATGAAAAGGTCTAAGACAATTCAATTATACACCTCTCTTCACATGTAACGAGACAAGAGAAAGTCGAAACATGAAACTCAAAGGTAGCATTAAGAGATATTGTACATAAATGGAGGGGACACCAACAATTTTAGAACTTTATATACTGTACTAACTAACTATTCCAAATAAAAAAGATTTGATGGAAAAAAGGCTACTAAATCCACCACTTAGTGTGCGCGGGGATCGAAAGCGAGGCCCAACGATCCCCCCTCCCCCGCCGCCCCCCAAACGGACGGCGCCCCGCGGACATGTCTGTTCCGATGTATTCCTAGCCCAATTCCGGGTGGTTTGTGGTCGCGGGGACAACGCGCGAACGGGGCCGCCGGAGCTTTATTGGCCACATCGCTCCTTGGCTGCCACAGACACATGGCTTTGTTGGCGCGACACATTCTCTCACGGTAGCTTGCCTCCTCACCATCCTGGCATAGGTCATGCCATGTCGCTGCTCTGCCGCTTGCTGCGCCACCACGTGAGCAGTCGTGATCGCCGCCGCTTCCACGTTCGTAGACACCTTGATCTCAGCGGCCCTCGCTGCCATCGCTTGCTACACCGTCGATGTGTCCTCTCGGAGCCGCTTCGATGCCACTTACATGGCGACGACAATAGCCTCTTCTGGAATGATGGTAATAAGGCTACCTTCTGGAATGATCCGTGGGCCGATGGCCTTTGCCCCAAGTGCATTGCGCCTTCCATATATGCTATCTCTAAGAGAAAAACTTGGAACGTCCGAAAGTCAATCTACAATGAAGCGTGGATCCTACATCTCGACATTTCCGCAGACCTTTCAGTCCAAAACCTACATGAATTCACCTTGCTTTGGCAACATACTTCGCAAATCACTCTACAAGACGACGTGCCAGACTCTATTGTTTGGAAGCTCACCGTGAACGGGGCATACTCTTGCTCGTCGGCCTACAAGGCGCAATTCGCCGGCACCATCCGCTCATCCATGGAGGCGGTCGTTTGGAAGGCTTGGGCGCCCCCAAAATGCAAGCTCTTCTCTTGGCTTATTATTCAAAACCGGGTTTGGACGGCAGACCGCCTTGCGAGACGAGGGTGGCCTAATGGGAGGATTTGCCCCCTTTGTCGTTTCCATGACGAGTCGGCGGCCCATCTTATTTTTAAATGCCGCCTCTCCGTTCGCCTTTGGACCATGATTAGGGATTGGCTTCGCATCCACGACTTTGACCCCGCTTCATGGAATGAGTTTGATAGCGTGGAACATTGGTGGACTTCCATCGTTCTTGCTCATGGCGGGAGAAGGAAGGCTATGGCCTCCCTCCTCATGCTAGTCGCTGGGGAGATTTGGAATGAGAGGAATGCGAGAACCTTCAAAAACAAGAGCACTATGCCAACCATCATCTTCGATAGAATTAAGACGGAAGCTAGAATTTGGGTTTTAGCCGGTGCGAAACATTTGGGTCTTTTGATTGCGGGAGAATAGACTTTTCCTCGGTGTGGTTGTAACTCTAAAACTTGGTTCTATGAATTCTCTTTATTTAATGAATTAAGGCATCTTTTGCCTTTCTTTCAAAAAAAAAAAAATAGCCTGCCTGTGGGCCGTCTCTTGTGCCAGAGAATTGATGAGGCAAGGGGATATTCACTTTGGCTCATAGGAGCATTTGCTCCCACTATATGAATCTACATTTCGAAGTGTCAAAAAATTCTAAAGTAAAAATTTTCATGTACATCTACACATTTTATGTTCGTGCACAAGTTTTCAAAAGAAACTAAAAAAATTTGTGGCTCCTGTAAAAAAGACAAATTTTGATGCTATAACACGACTACGTACAGGACATTTTTTTGTCTTTTTTGTACACGCCACATAAAATATTGTTTCTCCATGAAAACTTGTGCACTAACAAAGAATGTCACGATGTACACCAAAAAATTTATGTCGGAATTTTTTGACATTTTTAAAATTGTTTTTTAATTAATTTGTATAATGGGAGCATTTGCTCCTATGAGCCAAAACGCCACCTCCGCAGGCAAGGTCCTACTTTTGCCATGTAGAGAGAAAGATCGTCCGATGCTTGTTTGGTTTTGTGCTGGAAACGTTTTAGCTATCGTTTCTGTAAATGTGGTTGCTTTCTCTTATGTAGAACTCGGTCTTTAGACTACTTTTTTTTTTGAACGGGAAGAGGGGTCTCGAAGGACCCCGATTGCTACATTCATTCCATCGTCGGTGGAGTACAAATTACAATCTTTAGACTACTCTAAACTTTACTACAAGACGGTGTTCTCTCCCTTTTGTTTGTACCTGGATGCAGGTCTATGTTTTTCGTTATGCTTACAATGGAAATCCACACCAACATTTTTAGGATAAATTATTTAAGATGGAACTCGTACATGAAGCAGTGGGCTCGATACCATATCAAATTTCATGTACTTGCTAACGCAACCAAAAGTTCAAACTAACTGGAAAGAACTAGGCAAATATACTCACATAAACACCCTTCCCACGGTTTATCGGAGAAGAAAAGTTAACATGTAGAACTTAGAGGTAGCCACAAGAGACTTGTACATGGACAGAGGAGGCACCAGCAGTTTTAGAACAAACTAGATGACCCGTTGCGCTATCGCGCAAATGGCAGAATCAAGTCAGAATTTAAACCATAAGTTTTAGCTTATTTTAGTATTAAGAATTACCATGTAATTTAATTGTTTTAGTATTGGAGGCTCGGAGGCTCGCAGCGGAGCTTTGCCCCTCCCGCTGCCGCCACCACCACCGTGGTAAAGGGAGGGCAGCTAGGTTGGCTGGCCATCCAGGCTGAGCTCCATCACTATCCGACGGCGTGCATTGGAGAAAATGTCCTCGACGGCCCCTCTGCCCTCCTTTGGCTACTCCCTCTGTCGTCATTCGACTGCTCCTTCCGCCCCTCATACGTCGTCCTCTTCCTCTTCCAACCCCTTAGACCCACTCAGCATCCTTGCCGATGCAGCGATTCTCGAGTCGAATTTTGGTCCGTTGTACAACACTTCGGACAACAATTGCAATTAACCCGAGCCAGCCAACAAACAAATGCAGGCAAAAAACGATACAATTAATTGTAACGTAGTTCAGCAGAACAAATTGAAGCCCACATGTTTCTGTAGGTATGCACACCCAAATAAATCAGGGAAAAAAAATCGAGGGCCAGTACCTATAAGTCTTATCCACGGTGTTATATATGACCTTAGTTCTAAGGAAGCATTTGTATTTTCATAGACCACTCTCTTCGATTCATATTAAGTGTCGATCAGTTTGTACAAAGCTAGAGTGAATCAGCGATGTCTACTATGGATGGTAGTAAGTATTTTGAAGGTAGATCTCACGCTAAAAAGGTATATTTCATTATTTACATGAATGGCAAGGAAATACCCAGAAATAATGCATTTTTTTAAGCAGCAACAATACTATATTGCAAGTAAAGTGACAATAATGTCATCATAAAACTCTACGGCAATAGTACTAAATTACAATGAACCGAGCAATAGAGATGTCTTAGATTTAGTAGCAAGCTACACAATAAAACAATTTCAGGTAATCGGTAGCCGCTTCATCTTCCGCGATCTTGTGTAGAGAGTGACATCATCACCACCCTGCCAATAGAAATACAAAAATCATGATTGCAAAACAACATCAGAAGTGATCATCCGCTTCAACTACAAATAAGGATGTTTCCAGTGCCCCGGATCTTTATTTTCTTGTACTCAAAATAGCAACCAATATCGTAGATAACATGGTTACACCAACCAACAAAATTATGCATGGCGAGACATGATTTCAAGATCCATTAACTACTATCCTAGTGATGCCAGCAATCATTAATTCATAAAGTCATTATATAGCTCGGAGGTTACATAGCAGAAGCCATTATATAGTGTCAACTATTTCTCATACTATGCGGATTTTATTGTATAAGCACTCATTCAGGCTATATTCGTATTACACTGACACCACCTTAAACTCTGATCCATCGTTCTTTCTTTAACCCGCAACATACAATCAAAGAAGTCAATAACTTAGAATGAAAATACATGTTGCAGAAAACTATTTAATAATATATGCTGTCTACCAAAGGAATAGAAAAAACAGCAACAGCAGAGGGTAGAGAACATGGGGCTGTTGTACTATATACTCTAAGAAAAAACCATTTACCAAGTAGATACAATATGGACTAATTAGAAGGGGTGACATGTACTTCTATTGATGATAGTAAAATACATCAATGTTGCAAGCGAATAAAAGGCAACGATTGTTGCATCATGGTATATAAGGAGAAACAACTCAAGAGGGATTTGCCTGGATTATGTCTACCTCATATTGCATACGACGTCTATTTAATCACAAGTTCCTCGCCACTTCAAACTACATCCCAGGGAAGTGAAGGGCATATAATTGTCCTGAAAAAGGTACACTACTATTTAAGAAAAACTTCCCACAGCAGCCTTGGCAGCCGCTCGGTGTCGCTGGGAGCTAGATCCGCCCATGCTTGTACTCACTAAAACACCACTAAATAGTTTGACCATTAAAACTGGTTAAGAGCTTGACGAAAAAACGGTTAACATATACATTTTGCTAAAAAAATGAACTGCAGAAGCAATATTAGTATTTATGTCCATAACGATAACCAGATCGCCTACTTACTAATACTACATAGGAGTGTGAATTTTCATCAAGTGCAGAAGCAATAGTAGTATTTATGTCCATGTTAGGAAACGTGATAGCACCCAGCAAGAACAAAAGTGTTTAATCATTTTCATCAAGTGCAGTAATAAATCCTCCGACTACCAAAATATGTGGATACATGATGACCAATGTATTAAATTGAATGGAAAGTACCTAAGATGTCGAATCTGAGTACACAGATTCTGCTGGCCACTTTCTAGCATAATTCAACTTCGCCTAAATGAATCCATTGGCACCTTATGTCTGATGTTAAAGGGAAATGCGTTGATGCTTTTATCAGGGCACTGTACTATCAGATTCCAGGAAAATTAGATATTACTACAAAATGAAAATTATCCAAGGTATTATCAGTCTGTATTACATGGGAAATAGACGGGGAGCCAGTCGGACCAAATAATTTGGCTAATTAGCACAAAAATAGCCCTTCCTAAGAAGGTCAAAGCCCTTCTATATAAAATAAGTTTAATAGGCCTAAGTGCTCGGATGTCGCTCTAGCTAAAGATATGCCTGTAACTCTTGAACATATCTCACTTGCCTTGGTCCATATGAAAATAGCATCAGACATGAGGTAGCGCAACACTTAAACTGTATGACAAAGAACCATACAGCACGCCACAAGCATTCCTTGGTGTAAATATCAATTGATTCTACATAATTAGCTCAAGAATAGCAAGGTGACAACAATGAAAGTATTTTATCACAATCACATACCACAAGTACATTAAATAACAACTATTCTCCAAGGGAGCCAAATGAATTGTTTGAACAAATGTTGTAGAGATGATGCCCAGTTTTTTACCTTGCATACATCCGGCTGCTACCCCCACAGATGGCTATCCTCGAAGCATCGAGGCCACTACTGATATCAGCAATACATAGAAGCAACTTGGCCACTATCATGCACCAACCCAAACAAAGAAGCACCATCAGTAAACCAAGGAAGAATGCAGAACAACGAGCGTGTGTATTGATAAGTTCGATCGAATAACGCTTAAGATTTCAAGAGTGGTTTAATATTGGCTTCTATCTAAATTGTAAAGAGGGGAGGACCTTATTTTCTTGTAAAGACTAAAAAGAAGGCAAAATGGCAAATGATGCAAGGTTTTAACACTCTTCAAAGTATAAACCATATTTCTGCACCAGTGAGCTACTCTCATGAGCACCAGAATAAGGTATGTGCACTCTCATGAGCTTAAACCTGAATTCAGATAGAAATTACCTCACCTTGCGGAGCTACCCGTCAGCATCGATGCCGGCGAACATGATGTAACCTGCCATGCCTTTCAATGGACGAAAGAAACACCTACTCATGCATGTAAAGAATTGAAAACTGTGAGCAATATAACCTAATGATTTCTGCAACAAAAGAAAATTACACATAGATGACAGACTGAAATTCCATTTTTTGTAGACCGATATAACCAAGGCCATTAGTACCATTTTCTCGTAGATCAATATTAGACATACCAAGGATTGATAGATAACTTGAGAGGTCCCTAACTCAAATCCATCCTTTTGAGCACAGCTGTCACTTTATTTGCAAATTTACAATACTATCTAAAATTTGTGAAGCACAAACATGCATAGCGCTGATGGAAAAATTATATGGATAGTCCAGTTTACATTTGGATCAACCTGAGTAAGGAAATGAAATGCCAAGCTGCAATAGAATATCAAGTCTACTCAAATAGAAAATTAATGGGAAATTAATATTGCACATTGACCAACTCCATTATGAGAATACAAAAAGAAACAAGGTTCAAGTGGAGGCAGACGAAAACTACATGATTTAGCCATTGTCATGGAAGGATGCTGAAGGGGCCCTGTTCTGCGCCTTCTTCCGTCCATACAATCTATTTGTCCACATGACATGAACACCATAATGAGAAGGTCAAATTTATAGCAACCCATTGCCTCACAAAGTATATCGTAATCTATGAATCATGCAAACAATATGCGAATGTGAGTACCAACTTCTGAATCTAAGCTTGCAAAAACTGTTACACATGTAAAGCACATGAGTGAAAGAAGGGATGTACCTTTGAAGAATTTCCAACATAATGCTCGACAGCCATTCGATCGGTCGATGATAGGGCCTCCTTCAAAGCAACTCGCGGTGCATTTTCTCATATATGAGCACCAAGTAATTTCATAGAAAAAGAAGCAATTTTATCGGTAAAATGTGCTATTGCTCTGTGAAAGATGGCCTTGCCTATCGAGTTTTAGAGTCCATATCAATATGGCAATATATGTAAAATTCACCGATGACTTATCGGGTAAAACGTGATATTACTCTCATGTCAAGCAACACACTTATTTAGAAGCCGATATAGATTTAAAATTTCATTTCAATGCATTAAAGGGAAGCAAACCTTAATTTACATCACAAAGATTATTAGGGCTTTCTTGCAGCAATAATATTGTACCACATTTTATGTTTACGGAATTACCTAAAATTACAACTCTCTCTCGAAGGTTCCATGGACACTATCTCCACGGATGAAATTTTCATCCACGAGTGCATCCCAACACCCGCCGACTCGCCTCCCGAACCAACAACTGCCTACCGTGTCCTTCTATATCTCAGGTCCTTGAGTTTGTTTCAGAAAATTCCAATTAAGTAAAATGATGTCCAAGAGTTGAACAAAAAATTCACAATTGTTCTATAACATGAAATGATAAATTTTCTGATATTGATACCTACCCATTTGAAGTGTGCATCGGGATTTTTTGGATCGGTTACTTGATAAAGACAGTGAGAATTATGTATAGTCTTCATGAGCTCCTCCACCTTTGCCAATCATTCTCTTAAACTCACTTGCAGGATCTGCAGTAAATAAGAGGCATGCATTACTTAAAACTTATCAGAGTGTATATGTTCTGCAAGTGAATCAGCTGCAGAAAACTACACAAAAAAAACTGCAATTCAGCTGAAGATAATAAACAGAGTTAATCAGGTTTTGGCTTCTTTATGCTTTCATCCTTTAGCAATAATATGGTTAACTAAACCCCAAGCATATGCGTGGAAATAATAAACGAAACTGAAATCAAACCGAAAACCAAGCAAGCATGTAGCGGTAACCAGATGATAAGCATCCGTAATTAGCAACTGCCCATGCCTGACGATATTTTGAAAGGAAAAATGATGGGTTAAATATAATAAGAAGGCCCTAAACATCACAATTACATATAAAAACAAGCATGATATCCTAACCAAACATGCACAAGTACAGATTAAAATCAAATTCTATGGTGAACCACACAATAACCGTTGTAAAATATGAAGGCTCCAAACCAACCCACCGTGCACTTTCTATCTTGTTAGCTGCAAATCCACACAAAAGAGAAGAAAATTGCGTAAGAAGCAAGGCCTCACCTCCGGCTGAAGCGAGCTCGTAGGTGCTGATGGTCATTCGGTAGGCAGCTGTGTCCAACAACCGAGGCGGCCTTCCGCTACACACCATCCCATCTCGCTTGATTCCACGAGCACATGCCACCTACGAGATACACATATGATTTTACCACCGAATATAAGGAGGAAGCAGGAATTTAGAATGAGCACATAACCATGCTATAGTTGTTAAAGCTACTTCCTAGTGGTAGGGGAACTGTTTTATTCTAGAAAATTTAATTTAGCTAACTCGTACTAAACAATCAAGATTTAAGGCAGAAGTAAATGTACACGACACATATCACAAAAGCTGTTGTTTCGGATCAATGTCACCACATATTTTTCTGTTTCCATTCGGAATGACTTAAACAATAAATAACAACGTGGCAGGAGTGACGTAGCAGCAGAAACAAAGCACCTGATGGATATTTAATACGGGAAATATTAAGTAAGCTCCTAATATAAACTTTTGGGACTTCCGTAGATGATATAAACATTACTTTTCAGGTAATCTTTGAGTTCATACATAACATTGGCATCCTTCACGAACGAAACATTACCTTTGAGGTAATCTTTGAATTCATGCATAACATTGGCATCCTTCACGAACGAAACATCATAGCGCCATTTTCAACACCAAATTTGATATTACAGCAGCTTCTTGGCAATAGTTACAACAATATTACTACATCAGCGTTGGTAATCACTGGGTAGAAAAACTTGAGATTTGATGGTGCCATAGTGTAAGTATTCAAGATTCGAGCTAGTCGAAACTTACGCCATTGCACGCATCCTTTTGATGATGCCCAGGAATTCATTCTACAAGCATTCTTGGTTCCCATCTTTTACTGTCTGCAATTAAGAAAAGAATACAAAGCATTCAAACGTTCATCTCAATTAAGCAGTCAACTAAATAAACAAATCACCGTAAAGAATAGATTTGCGCTACACCAAACTCAAACCTAGAAAATATATTAATGCCTCTGTATGCAATCCTACCGCAAAATGGTACGAAAAAATAGAGACAGTAAATATGAAGCAACTCCTACATAGTATTCTACTTGCTTTCTCTTGTAAAGTAGACCATGAAACTAATATTCTACCCACCTACACATTAAGCAACTCTCACCTAATATTATGACTGCTACCCAGTTGCTTCGGACCCACTCCACGAACTGCTCCTTCCGGAGTAAATAGTCAAGTCTGGATGCAAGAAGGAACACACAAAAATGAAAGAAAAGCACCGCAAGCAAGGGGCAAGGAATCAATAACAAAGCGTATTGAATATTAACACTGGAAAATTACCGAAGAAGGGATATCCGCTATTTTTTAGAAGAATAAAAGTGCAACAGAACAATTGATACAAAGGTATAGTCAAGCATACCCCAAACCCCACCTTCTTATGTGCCTATCTTGGCGTAATTGTCCATTTCATTGTGGACCCCTTGACAAAATTACGGTGAAGAGAGCTATAGCTTACTTAATTTGTGGATGGTGCCCGAATAACCTCCAGCGCCATCCGAGCGTCAACATGCTGCAGCTCACTACCCCGAAGTAGGACAACCTCCGAACATTTTGAAGTCGGGTAATTAGGCCAACACATAAAACGAGAACCATTAAATGGGTTTAGAAGCGTTGGTTAAAAAATGTGGGTAAAATTTACAATAAGGGTTAAATGGTAGTCTAAAATATATATTAAGACCTGCAGTTAAAAGAAAGTGTCAAACCTTAATTTAGGTTATAGCCGGCAAGAAAATATCTAGGTGTGTGAGTGATAGGGAGGTAGTACCATGAACACTGACAAATATGCATATTATCACATATGCCAAAAGTGGCCAACTGTACAACAAAAGGAATTTGCTAGCTTGAGTAGATCATAAGCAACTGAAAGCAAGTATATATGCTATAAACAAGATCCGACAAGGATGAATAAGCAACTGAAAGCAACTTTACCTTCAGGAAGCCGTGTGAGTGTATCAGTCACCACAACACCATTATTCGCGGTCTGTGCATTATACAAATCGATATGCTCAACCTCACCGTTACAAATACCCAGCACAACCATTAGAATCCTGCACAAGTGATGAATTATTAGAAAGAAACACGCATATAGAGCAGAATCCATAGTAGAATTGATGAACTCAGCCTTCCTATTCTCAGCACACCGCAAAACCGAGAACAAATATGCAAGGTCGCGACAGGTGAACCTTCTGACTCGGAACATGGAGTTGTCCCGATGATGAAGATCCTTTGTGAGATCTGCTATACCAGAGGAGACTGGTCCACATCCAAGAAGAAAGTGAGCAGCTTGACCTTCAGCACCAATAGGTGGAAATTAATCTTCTCAAATTCATAAATAAGGAATAGTAAGGACACACAAACTGAGATATATTATCAAAATAACTGGCTGCAATTTTCGCTGAGTAAAGTACAAAAACATATCTACATGATGATTTCTTTAGAAATGCAATATTGTATTCCTCTTTCCAATACTTGTATAAATAAACTTTAAACATCAGTACAAAGCACTATATATAAATTTGCAGCACTCATGAATCCGTGTGCTAAGACAATCTCTCGCTGTTTATCTCCTTACGCTTTCCCAACCAGATCTGCTGCTAGCTGCAAGGAGAAATAACTTTAAGGTTGCAATCCATGGTCTAAACTGAAATCGATTTACTACATGCAAATAATCAAGAACACACCGGACATTAGAGCATGGGAAGAAACACAACATACCATCGCGAGATGCAGGGCGTCGGATTTGAGGGCCATGGCCAGCGTGGCCAACAGCAGAGAGGAAGAGGAGAGGGAAACGTGGGGGATGGGCAAGCTGGAGACCGAGCTCGATCCCGCCGCCGCTGCAGCCCTCCATCCGCCAGATCTCGAGCACCGGCAGCCATCGCGCATCCCCGCGCCGGCCGAAGAACCGCCATCCATGGATCTCATGGAGTCACGCAGACCGCGCCATCTCATGTGTGCCCCGATCCGTGGAGGATAGAAAGAAGGAAGAGGAGGACCTTACTCGTAGAGGAGTCTGCTGGCGCCGAATCCGTGCTCCTCCACCTCCGTCCCAGCCGCCGCCCCTTGCTGCTCCTCCAACTCCGGCGCAGGGTAGATTGAGCGTGAGAGGCGCGACGGCGGCTGCTCGGAATCGCACAGGAGGCGCCACGGCGGCGGAGCAACACGCCGGAGATGCGTAGGTCGAGGAGGAGAGGCGGGACGGCAGCTGCTCGGGGTGGCGGAGGAGGAGGCGCGGTGGAGGCTCGGGGTCGATCCTGAGAGGAAGCGGGGATTGGGGGAGGCTCGGGATTGGAGTGAGGAGGAGCCTTTTGGTTGGCTAGGGTTTTCACCGTTTTTGGTTTTACGAGCGACGCGAGCACGGACTCGGTTGTCTCAAACAAACGGCCCCACGCATGCACGGGCCCAGCCGTCATGCACTCGGAACAAGCAGCGGACGGTAGGAAAAAGATTACAACATCCAACGGTTGAGGTGAAAAGCGGGTTGGAAAATTTACTGTGCACGTGTAACGGACGAACCAGATGTTTTTGCCCCTTTTGAGTGCCTTGGTTGGTCGGGTAGTCTAGGGACATTTATAGGAGAAATTGCTTAAGGCAAGACTTGAACTCGAGTAAGGATAGCAATTTTATCCACGGACTGGATATCCACGGATATTCAACCCGTGAGGCACGAATATAGAGGGTTGATTGTGCCCACGGATTTCATGGGCAGATATCCAATAATTTATGGAGCGGGCACGGGTAGAGATTTTGCCCCATGAATATCCAATAGACATCCATCTGACATGTGGGACCCACATGTTAGTGGGACATATAATTTTACCTAGGCCTAGTTGACCCTCTCTTGAGACCCAAATCACCAAAGGACCATATTTTCTAACCCCGATTACCCTAATCCTTGTTGTTTCTTTGATATTTCTATGCATTACCCTCATAATTATTGTTCGTATTGCTAAAATATTGTTGAAATGCTCGTGTTGCGCTCAAATGTTACCATGCTGATGTGTATAGTGTGTAAACACATGGATATCCATGAATATACGGATATCCGGCGGGTTTGGATTTGGAGCGACATCCATGCTCATGGATACTATCATGGGCAGGGTACAATGAGACTGATGGATATGGGCATGGATCTGGTTTTGGTATATCCGTCCAAACCCGCTCTATTGTCATCCTTAAACTCGAGTCTCTGGTACCATATTAAATTTCATGTATTAGGTAAGCCAACCAAAAATCCAAGCTAGTAAAAAGGGCAAGACAATACAGCTACACAGCTCAACATATTTTTCTTTGACGGCTGGAATCTACTTTACAATTTGCCCTGGTAACTACTGTAAAAGTACATCTAGTCGTGTTTTCGAATGCATTAGAAAAAGATTTGGGTGCATCAGACCCTTAACATCTCCAGCCATGCACTCTAAAGGCCGTTTCGGTTCGAACATTCCCCAAGTATTGTCGTGCGCGCCAACCGTGTCTATCAGAAACACCGAACAACTTTTGCACTTGATTTTTTACTTGGGGCTCGTGTTTAGGGGACGTGGATGGAAACCAACACACTCTAAACACAACATGACACGGCAACGTCCCCAAACGCTTTTTTAGTATGTTGTTTAGGACACGAGACTGAAGATGCTCAATGACTACTTCATCAGATCCATATTACTTCCAACTAAAATGAAACGGAGGGGTACAAACTTTTGCGGCAGCCCGTCTCTTCGTTCGATTCTGATAAGAAGACAAAATGTGTTGGAAGACTCTCGAATCCCCCCGTTCTTTGTAGAACTTCTGTGAAGTTATGGCTAACGGACGTGGCTCGGGAGATCCATGGCACCTGCGATAGCAATATGCCAACGGCAACTCGTAGAGGCATCGCCTGTTGAGCCTCGATCGCCATCCAGGGCATTGAGCTGGCGAGTCCAGGAGGCAACCTCCTGATTCTGTTGGAAACAAGAGCAGTGGAAGAAACAAGGTAGGTAGCCGATTCAGGCTTGTGCCGGCAGCGATTCTTTTGCTTTGGTTTGCAGACAGCGAAGGATTACAGTCTGAAGTCTAATAATCTCGACTCTTGGTTTTGTTCTTCTGAACTTGTTCCGTGTGTGCAATTTTCCGATGGTTGTGTAGTAAACACATGCTGCAAAATAACTTATCATCGCTTGTTGAGCTGAGTGCCTAGTCACTACTCACTACTCACGTGAAAAAAGGCGAGATTGAGAGCATCTCCACCGGTGCCCCCATAGCAATTTGGCGGCTGGGAGCGAAAATGGGCTCACAACGGCGCCGCCAAATGGCGCGAGCGCTTTCCCGAGCCCAATAGAAGCGCCGGTAACCCCGTGCCGGCTCCTTGGCCAAGGGCGTGAATCGGGCACGCCGGTGCTTCACGAGGCGGAAAATTGTGGGCGTGGGAGCCGTCTGTCAGTGACGGTAGGGCGCCGTGCGGGATATTTTACCGCCACGACACTGGGCCGGAAACTCTCCCGCCACGACGCCGCGCGGGAAATTCTCCCGCCGCGACACCGCGCGGGAGGTTTCCCGCCTCGCCGGCGGTCTATATTATCCCTCCTCCCCCGCCTCATTGGTGCAAAAATCCTAGAAAATAGCACAATGTTCGATTCGTGGGACGAGGCGGCGCTAGAGGCAGCCATAGAAGTCGTGGAGGAGGACCCGCAGCTCGCAGAGTACGAGGCGTGGGAGGAGGCGGCGCTAGCGGCGATCGTAGATGCCTATGTCGCGGACGAGCGGCAGGGCCAGGAGGCGGAGCGGCGGGAGCGCGAGGAGGCGCGGCGGCTGCGGGAGACGCGGCAGGAGGCGGAGCGGCAGGGCCAGGAGGCGGAACGGCGGCAGCGGGAAGAGGCGGAGCGGCTGGAGTTTCGGGAGGCGCGGCGGCGGCGGGAGGCGCCGAGCCAGCACCGGTGGGAGGCGCGCCAGCAGCAGGGGTGGGAGGAGCTTGCGCTACGGCGGTTGCAGCGGGAGGAGACGCAGCGTCAGGATGAAGTCTACGAGCGGCGGCATTTGGTGGAGATACAACTCCGGCTACAGAGGCAGGAGTTGGATCACCGTCGGTGGCGGGAGGAGCTCGAACAGCAGCTGCGTCAGGAGGCAGTGGTCGCGGATAGAGTCGCGTACTTGACGTTCGTGGCGGAGAGAGCAGCGGGGGATCGACGACCTCCATAGAGTCAGGTGGGCAGTATGTAGTAGGCTAGAGATGAAGCAGGTTTCACATGTCATCCGGGGAGTGAATAATGTTTTACTCGGGTTTGCCCAAAAATATTATTCATTCCTCGATCTTGAATGACATTAAAATGGAACTACAAGTATAAATATGTAGTTTATGTAAAAAAATATATCTATCGAGGCCGCCAGTTTGGGGGCGCCGGTGTGGGAACAGCTCCCCCATGTAGAGGATGCAGTGTTGGCGTCCTCCATACGGAAGTGCTGGCACCTCTACCGGCGACTATTTGGGGGCGCCGGTGGAGATGCTCCGAGGCCCCAGTGGTAGGATGGTGACGTCGGCACAGTGGCTCACCGGTACGGGCCGTTTCCCTCTTGCCTGACGAGATGCGTATGGTTTTCTTCCGCTCAGCATGCCTGAGTATGCGTTGTTGGAGAGTCTCGACGCGCCTAGTTCATGCGCGGCGCGGGTACCCCGCCCCAAAATATCACTCGAGTACCTAAACTTGCGACTTGAGTGACTAAAAGGTGCTCATCCTCTACAATTTCAGCCACTTATGGCGCATATATCTTTTCATAGTTCATATGTTGCCATGATAGCTCGTATATATCGGATAGTTTTGTCATGATAACCTGTAAGATTCATATGCCTACTTTCCATGATATATCATGTGTTGTGATAGTTTTTTCTGACACGCTTTTTAAAAAATTGTTTTGTCTAACTGTAGTTGATGGATTCAAAAGTAATTGCAGCTTCCAAATTAATCGCATCTGTGACAAACTGGAAGGTTTTATATTTTCAGTAAGCTTGGATTCAACAACGCAATCGGACCAATATATGTTGTGGCAACTGAGAATGTAACTTTTTCATGAAAAACATCTTAGGTGAAATAACTATATAGGGGGCATTACATAAACACATCAGTTTCATGATGTTCAGAGTCTCATCCGAATTCAAGGACAAACACTTCAGTGATTAACACTGTCAAGATCAAATGTAACATTTCTTTTGCAGAGCACCATGGTTACTGAACAACACGAAAGAACACAAGACATGCATTACAGTTGAGTAGTCTGGAGTTATAAAGCACTGTGAATACTAGGATATTAATTGTCCGTGGCCAATTTAGGTATATGGATTGGGATTTTTCGCTCATCTTGGTTGCGAAAAGCCAAGCCGCAACGGCTCTTGCCACAAGATCACTTGTTTCCATGACTAACAGAAGCTTCTTTGGTGGATCTTTTCCTCTGTCAGCGACAAAGTTTCTCAAGCTCACCAATCAGGTTGTCGACATGCTGCTGGAGGGCATTCTGATGCTCTTTGAGTTTTTTTACGGCTTCGATTGCTTTCTTAGGAAACTTATTGTGCCGCTATTTGGTGCAATCGCAGCTTTTTTAGGATAAACAAATAAGAATTTATCCTTGTAGACAGATGCAGATAGAACCATAATAAACATTTTTCCAAGGAAACTAATCGTGTAGAAAGGGCAGCGGCACAACCTTTGTGTCATGGTCTTCACTATCCCTCGAAGTTTCTATGGTGTATGGTGCTTGCAATTTGGCCCGCTCCTATCATTGGAACCATATGTTATAGCAGGGATTTTTTCTGACGTTGATTCCAATGAAAATAGAGCTTTTTTTCTTGACATTCCATTTGGCATACAGTCTGAAACCGTGAGAACGGAGTCACACGTGAAGAAGAAATGCCATCTGGACGATGGAGATGCACTAACGGCAGAGTTTGAACTGTTTCCTCTGAAATTCCCACAACCCCTGCATCAGAGACAATAATTTAGTGTTGAATTCAACTAGTACTTAGGACTTTTTTTACTTTTATTATAGGGCTACCTTTTCACGTAGCCATGGCGTGGGACTAGATGTATGACATCTTTGTGTGGCTATGCATATCTACACTAGTGTGTAATACTAGTCTGTCTAGATCTAGATTTTCATTAGGTGATGCACACACACATCCAGATTAAACAGATAACATTTTGTCCCTTAGCCATTTTAGTTGTTTTAGATGTACCGTGTAAATACGAAGATCATTTCATCTATGGGTTTACAATTAAAGTATCCCCATTTAATGGTTTTTTGTTACGACTTATAAACACCGGCGTCGGGGAACCTAAAACTTTCTCCTCTTAAGTCTTAACCACCAATAACCTATTTTTAGTCATTTGTAACATATAGTATGTGCTATCAATCTGACATCCGTAACTAAAATAGACAATTGAATCAATTCATACCCATCTCTATTTCTTAGAAGAATCTTTTAAGGCCATGATAAGACCTTTACTTTCTTATTCAACATTTGACACAACCCTTTCAAAAGACCATCCCTTCGTTAAAATTCCAAGTTCCATCGCTGTCAAGGAACTACAACTAAAACACACAGAAAAATCTATGGTAAAACTTAGGGCACTCTTGGATGCATGTGTTATTTTTTCTAACATCGAGCGACTTTAGAAGAAATTATGTTCAACGAGACAACGATGAATCTAACAAGAAGTTTTATGTTTTGACATTAATTTGGACACCAATCCTTGCCCGACTTACTCATCATATGTAAAAGGAGCGGGATGTTAAAAAATGATCACCTTGGCTTTCGAAAACAGCTCCCATAGGAAAATTCTCTCGAAGACAGGCACCTTGAAACTTTGGATACCATACTTGTATTTCACTTGCAATAGACTATGAGTGTCTAGACCTCACCCCCTCCTCTTATAGGAGGTTCCAAATAAATTTGTTCTTTAATTTTTTTTTGACACTACCTCGGTTTCATCGATGATATACTTTTTGTAACTACCGACAAAAACATTTGCACACGTTGTGTTGTGTGGTGGTGGTTGTGGAAAGGTGGTGTCATATTGTCGTGTATCCTTATCCAATATTAGTATACATGCATTGGTCCTATCAACTTACCTTTTTTATAGTAGATAAATACATCACTCAGTGGTGTCGTCTATCGATGGTGGTAGTGGGCGGGGAGAGAGGGTGCCTAATTGTGCCGTGTGTTGGTGGTGATCTTGGGTTTGGAGATGTGATGTCATATTGTGCGGTGTGCCGATGGTGGTGGTGGGAAGGAGAGGGGTTCCATGTGCAGGTGGGTATGACATGTGTCCTAAAACTAAGCAACCATGGCCGAACTTGGCGCACTATCAAATGCATGTTTTATTTTTTCTAACATCAAGCAACTATATAAGGATGTTCAACGAGACAATAATTAATCTAAAAAGAAGATGTATGTTTCAAAATCAATATGGACACTACTGCTGGCCCCACTTACTCATATGTAAAAGGAGTGGGATGTTAGAAAATAATCATCTTGGCCTTCTAAAACGACTCTCATAAGAAATTTCTCTTGAAGATGGGAACCTTCAAACTTTGGATACCATACTTGTATGTCACTTGAAATGCACTTTTGCCGTTCTTCAATTATTATTTTTTGACTATCAAATCTGTAAAATAAGACATAGTATGTCACCTCTATGAATGAAGTATTTTGTCCATGTAAAAAAAGTCTAGGTTGAGCCGATTGAAATGTCGTCTTTTGGTGCTATAGCGAAAACGGTTCGTTCAGTGTGAGGACTCAATGATAGGCCTTCAAGTTAGTAAATTGACTTACAAGTTACAATGCTAATGTCGGGGGGATGACCCCCGGTATGCCAAAGGCATGCCAAAACCGGATGGTTTCAGCCATCAAAGTACCGGTTTAAGTGTTATTCCGGATGACAAAGTTTGATTGATAGAATCATACCGATATCCCAGGAGGGGAATACCGGAACTAGCTAAGAACATACCGGAACTACCGGAACAGGCTACACTGTAGCACGTCGGCAAGACTGGTCAAAGATGCTCTTCAGAGCTAGAAGACAAAGATGAGCGAAGCACTTCAGCTTTAATCGAAGCCATGACGCTAAAGGCAAAGGATGACGTAAAAGGTGCCGGAGGATGTCACAGCTTCTGATTAAAGGCATACTGGCATCATCGGTAGCTAAAGTGGCTTTGTAAAGTAGTTTGTCCAGTCAAAGATCCCATTAGGGTTTCTTAGGGTTTCTTCCCCTGTAAGCCACCCTCTCCCCTATATAAGGAGAGGGGGCACACCTTTGCGCGGGTAACCGACATCCAGAGGATTAGGCTGTACACAGAAACCTGTAAGCCCATATGATCAAGAAATAGAGAGATCTAGTGTTGTCTTTGCCCGTGAGTTCATCTTCTTCTACCTTCGGCCAAGGCCAAGTTCTTGAGGAATCCATCCGGAAACCTCTCCGTCCATACCAAAAAAACCTCCCCCGAATCCTCTAGCATCCATTCGGCCCCAAGATAAGCCATCCCATGGCATCTGTCTGTTCACCACGACGACAGTTGGCGCCCACCATGGGGCCAGCAGCGGCGCTTGCTGGAGTTCATATTCGGGCGGGCCTCCTCACCGTCGGCAGCGAGCGTGTCGTCACCGCGCTCGTAGACCGCATCCGCGACATGCGCTTCATCAACGACAACACGGGCTACTTCTCCAATGGAGGTAAGTTCCCCAAGAACGGCCGCGTCATCGAGTTCGGGAGCATCCTCGTCTACTACGGCACCGTCCCTGAGCGCTAGTGCCTCTCGCCAGTCCTGGTGGCTCCGGACCCGCCAAGATCTGCGCTTCGCGACGGCCGCGCCGCCGGCAGCGTCGAGGTGCTGGTCGTTGGCGCGGGCGACGCCGGCAAAGGACCTGCGGCGGAAGGCGCAGGACCGACGAAGTCCACGCGCCCGGCCAAGCCGCCGACCGAGCGCGACTAGGTGGCAGCGGGTGCATCCGCACCACCACCAGAAACTCCTCTCCAAGCGGCCATGAGCGTGCTGGCTACGCCCATCGCGCAGAACATCGACCCGACAGCGGCTCAGGCGGAGCTGGAGGCACAACGCCAGAAGCTGCTCGCGAACGGTGCCGACATCGTCCAGGCACAGCGCGAGCTGAACCTAACCCTACGTGAGTATAACGCTGCCAATGGCTTTGCTTATGTTAGTGCTCAGGCCGCCAGGATACCGGAAAACCGGCTTAGAGCTCGCAACTTAGATCAGGATCTGCGTAAGGAGATTCTTACCGGAAAGAGTACATCTGCATCATTGAGCATCGTAGAGAAACCTAAGTACAGCAGTCCGGATAAAACCATCAAAGCTGCTAAGGCTGTAGTAGAGCTGTGTGAGTCGCTTTCCGGAGAGGCTTTGGAAAAACAGCAAGAGCGTGTTAGAGAGTTGCTTCAAACCATCGAGCAGCAAAATGCCGAGCAGCTTGTTAAGCTGAACAAGGCTGCGGCTTCAAAATCCACGCGTTCAACAAAGAATGCCGGAAGCAAGTCCCATGGGCAGGCATCGTCCCCCCATCCGGACAGAAGAAAAGAAAAAGAAGTGAATGCGCAGCAAATGACTGTGTACGATCCGGTTCTTGCCGGAAAACAACAAGCCGGGCGACACGAGGTCGGTAGAAAAAGCCAAGGGGCAGCTCGCGGCTATGCCGGAAAGGGCTATGCCTCAAATGATTATGCCGCTAGAGAAGAAAGCGGGCAAAACTATCGTGCGCCAAGAGGAGCGTATGTGGAGGAGGAAGTCCCCCCACCAAGGTACCGGCAGGCAAGGGTCGCGGTACCGGAACGGTACGATGAAGCTGATTCAGGAATTGAAAGAGGTGCAGCCTACCGGAACCCTTTAGGGACACGGTTAGGAGAAAGATGCCTACCAGACCAGGATGCGAGGCACAGGCTGGATAGGATGTATTTATCTGAGATGGTCGAGGCAGAAGGTCCTCCGGGTCCCAAGTGTTTTGGCCCACGTATCATGAAAGAGGAACCACCGGTTCGCAACTTCACGTTGCCCCGGGACACAAAAACATATGATGGCTCAACTAAGCCGGAAGATTGGCTTGCGGATTACGTGACCGCAGTTTATGTTGCTGGTGGCGGAGGAACCGTCACCGGAGGAGGAAACCGGCGATGGGTCGTGAGAATTGTACCATCTTTCTTGGTAGGGCCAGCACGTATCTGGCTAAACAACTTACCGGTAGGAAGCATAAATGGATGGTTGGACTTTGTGGAAGCTTTTGTGAGCAACTTCAGCAGTACCTACTGGAGGCCAAACAGGCCTCAGCAGCTCGCCTTGTGCGTGCAGCGTCAGCATGAAACAGACCGAGATTATCTAACCCGGTGGAACTCCATAAGGAACTCTTGTGAAGGAGTGATCGAGGCACAAGCCATTGCTTGGTTTTGCAATGGGTGCAGAAAAGGTTCACCGCTGTGGCAAAAGCTACAGACAAACATGCCAACTACTTTGGCAGAGATGATACGAGTGGCGGATAACTATGCGTTGGGAGATCCAATGCAACCGGCGGTACAAGCTTAGCCGGAACAATCAAACTCGCCTCAACAGCGCCAAGAGCAATACCGGGATAACCGGCACAACAAAAGAAGGGAAGATTTTCCGGATAGAAGGTATGGGCAACAAGTAGCCGCGGTGCAGGATAATTCTGACGCCAGCGGAAGTCAGAGGCAAAAAACCGGATCGCATCCGTGGGCGGGTCCTAAAAAACAATGGGTCGAGAAAAAGCCATGGGGCCAGAAAAAAGAATTGGCAGGAACCAGCGAAATATACCATGGAGGCAGCTATGGACCAACCTTGCCGGTGGCACACTCCGAATCCGGCTCATCCGTCAAATCATCTGACGGAGGACTGTTCTTGGACCAAGTACTTGATGCTGAAGGGTGCAGTAAAAGATGCGCAAGCACAAGGCTGTACCACAATGCTACCACCGTCCCAAGATATGTTGCACCAATACCAACTACCACCACCACCACCGCTTACCGGAGCAAATGCCCTACCGGTACAGCCTCAGCCAAACCGGCAGCAGTACCAGCAGGTCCATCGGGTGGGAGAAGGCGATAGCCAACCACCTCCACCGGCATCTTTGGGACGGAACGTTTACCAGGATCTGGACGTATGCTGTGTTGTGTTCGTCATTGAGCCAACAGACAGGCAAAGCCTGCATCGCCGTTCCATGGAGGTGAACGCTGTGATGCCGGCGGTACCAAAATACATGTTGTGGTCCGATCAGAAAATCTCTTGGTCGTTCAAAGATCATCCTAAGATAATGCCAAATCCGGGTGGATATGCTCTTGTTGTAGACCCAATCATGCATGGGACAACCACTCGAGTAAAATTCAGCAAGGTGCTGATAGACAATGGGAGCAGGATAAACTTAATGTACCGGCACACCATGCATACGCTGGGAATCACAGAAAACATGCTACAACCAACTCACACCACGTTCCATGGAATTGTTCCGGGGTTGTCTTGTTCGCCCATGGGAAAAGTCCGGGTGGATGTCTCATTCGGAGGACGTGATAATTGCCGGGTGGAAAATGTTCTCTTTGAGGTGGTGGACCTAGACAGTCCTTATCATGCACTGCTGGGGAGACCAGCGTTGGCGTCATTTATGGCCTCAACACATACGGCGTATCTTAAGATGAAGATGCCGGCACCTCGTGGACCCTTAACTGTGGTGGGAAACTACAAGGTCTCACTGGAAACTGCCTCCGCCGGATCAAATCTGGCAGAATCGCTGGTGATAGCAGAAGAAAAAAGAAGGATGCAAACTGCGGTTGCGCTGGCTCAGTCCTCACAGTTGAGCTTAGCGGCAATGAGTGGCAATTTGGGCACACCGGCCTTCAAGCCAACTAAGGAGACAAAAGACATCGTGCTGGACCCGGCTTACCCTGAGCGTACCGTTCGTATCGGTGCCGGCCTCAGCGAGGCATAGGAAAGCGCGCTCGTCAACTTCCTCCGTGAGAATCGGAATATCTTTGCCTGGTCTACCGATGACTTGGTAGGTGTTCCGAGGGAGTTGGCAGAGCACTCTCTAAACGTTCGGAAGGATGCGAAGCCGGTACGACAACCTTTACGCCGGTTCGCTGAAGACAGGAGGAAGATCATTGGAGAAGAAGTAACAAAGCTGTTGGTTGCCGGTTTCATCGTGGAGGTACTGCATACTGAGTGGCTAGCCAATCCGGTGCTGGTCGAGAAGAAAAAAGAGGAGAACCTTGAAGCAAAGGCTCCAAAGGTGTGGCGCATGTGCATCGACTACACCAACCTGAACAAGGCTTGCCCGAAAGATCCCTTCCCCTTACCCAGGATCGATCAAGTGCTTGATTCTACTGCTAGATGTGAACTGTTGTCGTTCCTGGATGCCTATTCCGGTTTCCACCAAATTCCCCTGAAAAAGGAGGATCAAATAAAAACTGCGTTCATTACCCCGCACGGGGCTTATTGCTATGTCACTATGCCTTTCGGTTTGCGCAACGCTGGTGCAACGTACCAGCGCTGTATGCAAAAGTGTTTGTTTGATCAGATCGGTAAGAATGTGCAGGTCTATGTGGACGATATTGTGATAAAAACTTAAGTCAAGGAGACCTTGATTGATGATTTAAGACAAACATTTGACAACCTAAGAAGGTTCCGGATGAAAATCAATCCGGCAAAATGCACCTTCGGTGTTCCAGCTGGCAAGTTGCTTGGCTTTCTCGTATCAAGCCGGGGAATTGAGGTTAATCCGGTAAAAATCAGGGCCATCGAAAGAATGACTATACCGCACGATCTCAAGGACGTGCAGAAGTTCACCGGAAGCTTGGCATCGCTAAGCCGGTTCATAAGCAGGTTGGGAGAAAAGGCTCTGCCTCTCTATGCTTTGATGAAAAAATCCGACACCTTCGTCTGGACCCCTCAGGCAGACGCAGCGTTCAAAGAGCTGAAAACGATGTTGGCCACTGCGCCGATATTGGCTTCGCCTCTAGAAAGGGAGCCCATGCTGTTGTACATAGAAGCAACAAACCGGGTTGTGAGTGTGGTAGTTGTGGTCGAAAGAGAAGAGGAAGGAAAAACCGTCCAGAGGCCGGTATACTACCTGAGCGAGGTGCTCTCCCTCTCAAAGCAAAATTACCCTCACTTCCAGAAAATGACCTATGGCGTGTTCATGGCCGCCACAAAGCTTAATCACTACTTTGAAGAGCACCCGATGAAAGTGGTGAGTGAAGCACCAATTTCCGATATCATGGGCAACAAGGATGCTAGCGGCCGGATTGCCAAGTGGGCAATTCATCTATCACCATACGTACCGGTGTACGAAAGAAGAGATGCCATAAAATCACAAGCTTTAGCTGATTTCTTGGTTGACTGGGCGGAAATGCAATACAAACCGCCAGAATAAAAGATTGAATATTGGAAGATGCACTTTGACGGATCCAAACTCAAGGAGGGTCTGGGAGCCGGTGTGGTTCTTACCTCGCCTAAGGGAGATCATCTCCGGTATGTTCTCCAAGTGCACTTCAGGGCATCAAACAATGTCGCTGAGTACGAGGCTTTGATCCATGGGCTCAAAGTCGCAAAAGAAATCGGTGCGCACCAGATCATTTGCTATGGTGATTCAGATCTTGTGGTGCAGCAATGTTCCGGAGATTGGGACGCAAAAGATGCCAACATGGCCTCATACCGGTTTCACGTGCAAAAGGTTGCTGGCTTCTTCGAAGGATGTGAGTTTCACCATGTGCCGCGGGCGGAAAATGAAGCCGCGGATATGCTTTCCAAGCTAGGTTCCTCCCGGCAGGAAATTCCTCCCGGGGTGGCTTTGGCTCACCTAAGGACTCCATCGATCAAACCGAGTCCGGAATCAGAGTCAATTTTTGTACCAGAGTCACACGTTGTGCCAATGGACATTGACGAAGGAAACCCGGGGACTGTTCCGGTAAACCCGGGTACTGCAGTGTCAAAACCGGAAGAAGCTATGCTGGTGGACAGTATGGAGGTAGACGTACCGGTATTCCTAGTCCAGGAAGCACCAACGTGGGTTGAACCTATTAAGGAATTCCTGATCAATGGCACCTTGCCGGTTGATGAAAACGAATCAAGAAGGATCCAAAGAAGGTCCAAGGCCTACACTATCATCAATGGTGAGGTATACAAAAGAAGTGTTACCGGTGTCCTCCAGAGATGTGTGGAGCCGGAAGAGGGAAAAGAAATGCCTGGTAGAGGTTCACCAAGGAGAATGTGGGCACCATGCTTCATCAAGGGCTACTGGTGGCAAAAGTCTTCCAGGCATGGGTTCTATTGGCCCTGACTTTGGAAAACGTGCGAGGACTTGGTGCGAAAGTGCAACGGTACGCCAGCGGTACGCCAAGCAAAATCATACCCCAGTGTACGGTCTCAAAACTATACCATTGACTTGGCCATTTGCTTTGTTTGGTGCCTTGATATGGTTGGTCCATTTAAAACCGCAAGGGGCAATATGACACATGTCTTGGTGATGGTGGATAAGTTCACCAAATGGTTGGAAGTGAAGCCTATCGCAAAGTGTGATGGGCATACGGCTGTGAAATTCTTAAAAGATGTGATCTTGCGGTATGGATACCCGCATAGCATCATCATCGACAATGGCACAAACTTTGCTCAAGGTGAGTTCAAAAGGTTTTGTGAGGATAACAATATCCGGTTGGATTTGTGCTCCGTAGCACACCCACAAGGCAATGGCCAGGTTGAAAGGACAAATGCTCTCGGTGCTTTCCGGTATCAAGCCAAGGCTGATCGAACCGCTTGAAAAGTCACCGGGATGTTGGCTAGATGAGCTACCATCCGTGCTTGTGGAGCATCCGGACAACACCAAACCGGTCTCACCGGATACACCCCGTTCTTCATGGTTTATGGGGCGGAAGCCGTAATCCCAACCGATATCATTCATGATTCACCAAGGGTTCAACTCTATACCGAAGAAGAGGTAAAAGAGGCCCGAGAAAATGATGTGGACTTGCTAGAAGAAGCAAGAGAGCTGGCTTTGGCAAGAACAGCCATATACCAGCAGAACCTCGAGACGCTATCATAGCTCGGAAGGTTAACTCGAGGGTTTTCCGGGAAGGAGATGCGGTGTTACGCCTAGTGCAGCGCAGCTGGGGACGCCCTAAGCTCTCTACCTCCAGTGGGAAGGACCTTTCATTGTGAGCAAGGCTCTGCACAATGATGCCTACTACCTAATCGATGCACGGGAATCGAAGAAAGGCAAGGCGGACCGAGTCCGGAGAGGAAACCAAGCGCCCATGGAACATAGCACTACTGCGTCCTTTCTATTCACGAAGTTGTCTTTGTAAGAGGTTCTTTTTTGTACCTTAAATGCTATGAATAAAAGATGCCGGCACCTCGAATGAATCTCGGGGACCGCCTCTACCAAAAATTGCATGTAATGTGTTTATTTTCGGTTTACCGGTTGCTTTGTGAACATTTTTTCTTTCGGTTTAGTAGCGTGCTAAACCTACCAGAGTCTTCGACTTTGTCTGTTGTCCGCAAACCGGCTTCATGGCAAGCAAGATAAACCGGTAGGAACTAAGCACGTGAAACACGAAGAGGATGAATGGGAACAATCAATCCGGAAAAATGTAACTAACCCGGTTGTACCGTTTTTTGTGAAAATTTCGAATTATTTCTAAGTTCAAGAAAGTGCTTGCTTGGCGAAAGAACTTTGTGACTCATACGCCAAAAAACCCAGAGAGGTAGGCGAGAGGCAAAGCAAAAGAACCAAGTGTGCATCGGATTGGATGCCGAAACAATTCCGGAATCTTCACAGTGCGAGATCAAAAGCAAACGATATGCAAAATGCTAAAGCTAGCACATACAAACTTAACTTAATATAGTTACCGGTAATAGTATACCGGCATAAGCATGATTGTAGCACAAGCAAAAATGCTGAGTTTTATCTTACATCTCAAGACCCCGACATACCGGGGTAGAAGATTTAACGAACTTGAAGTTTTTGAAGCAACGAGACATAAAGGTACACAAGATAAGGAGGTTCGAGCAATGGGAGACTGCACCGCCCCGCGGGAGGCTTCCGGAGGAGCGTCGCCTTCTTCGGGAGCAGCACGTCCTCTTCGAGCATCCTCATCCTCCTCGTCCTCGACTCCTTCGTCGTCGGAAATTGCATCCTTGACGTCGGGAGGAGGAGGGATGAAGGTGCGCACGTGGGCGAACTCGGCGATGCGGTAGGCGCGGTCCCGGGCGCTTGGCGACGCGAACCGGATCCTTAGGTAGACAGGCGAGTCGCCACGAAGGGCGTGGAAGGCATCCAAGTCCAGGTCGTCGCACCAGGAGTAGGCGATGCCAGGCCGCAGTCCGCTCGGCACGAGCCGCAGCATTTCCATTCCCGGATCCTCCGGCGGGAC